>NC_073697.1:96792952-97095613 GCF_023634085.1 Falco cherrug
GGATTTCTGAAGTTTTACAGATATTTCATAACTGCCTTTTAGACAGACAGAAGCAGCTTTTCAGCTGGTAGTTTGACAAGGATGATAAATGAACAGCTGTTTAAACCTGCTCAGAATTTTAGCCAGCAAGTCTGCCCAACATCCAAACAAATTAGTGTTATGGAATGGAAATATCTGATGTCCAGACACTTTCATTGTGTGTTCCTTTTAAACCCAAAATATTATAGAAATTGTTACTGCAGTGAGACGGACCTGCTCAGAAACAAGGTGAATGGGCAGCCACTGAAAAAGAATGCTGGCCTGGCACATTCCCACCGCTTAGCTGAGCTTCGTGCTGTGTGTGGACTCTAGTTTCCACTGTCCATAAATCATTAAAAAGACTCCATTCCCCTTACATCGACCCTGACCTGTCTTATATACTCCCCTAGCAGCACAAATGACATGCTGCCATCCCTCCAAATCTCTTTTTGAGGCTGAATCATGAAAACTGTTCACTTTTTGTCTTGTCCTTAAGGGGATTTTAGGGGAGAAGGAACAAATTTGGCCTGGGCAATGCAGGTAGGGCAGATACCCTTCAGTGGGGGAGGGCTGCTTTTTCCGTTTGGGATTTGCTGCTGGGTTCTCAGGTTCTCTTGATGCCCACATTTGGTCCTAGGGGCCCTGCTAATTGGAGATGGATTGATTAGGTGTGAAACCCAGGCTGCTTTCCAGCCTCTTGCTGACGCTGATCTGCCAGGGAATGAATTCTCACCCCACAAACGGGAGGAAGGCAATAGCAGTGCAGTCTTCAGGGTGGGCTTCTGTTAAGGCATTAATGGCAGAGACCAAACCCAGCATTCCTTCCGGGACTCGAATCTGGATCCTCCAGTTTTCCATTGCTGTGTTTTGTAGTGCTGATGATGTATTTTGTGTTTAGGGAAGGGTGCTGGCACCTCCCTGTGAGCCCAGCAAATATTTTTGACATGAGTTCTTGAATTCTGGAACAGCCAACAAGAAGGCTATTAAGGCAGTCAAATACCTTATCCAACTGCAAGAGCGATTGTGAAATACCGTAGCACAGGAATAATTTCTGCGTGCTCTTAGCGGCTTCATTTATGTTGGACCAAGACTTGCTGCCTTTGGATTTTTATCTCAATTCTGGTTTTAAAGCTGGAGCGTCAGCAGTTACTTGTTCAGTCTGCTGCTGCTGGACTAAGCCGCCCACCTGTTCCTTGAGCCATCACCCTGCCTCAAAATCAAACCTGAACCTGTGTATTCTTCAAACCTGCTGTGCTCATTGCACCTCCTCACATCCCCTGCTTTAGGCTGCTACCGCTTGTTGCCTCCCATCTCTCCAGCACCTTTCCTTGTCAGAGGCACACAAACACACGCTTCTCTCCGTTAAAAGAAAGCCTGTTGTATCCCAGCGTTTTGCAAGAGGAGTTCGATGAGACACAGCAGACACTTGTGAGCTGGCATCACTGGCAAGGGCTTTTTCTTAGATTGAATGTCGTTTAAAAATCTTTTTGTAACAGTCTTGCTAAGCATGGAATGTGTTGTTCCACCAAAATAAGTATCTGAAGGCTATGGAATGAAATGTTGTAAATTTGAAGATAATATTTTCTTTAAAATACACTTATTTTTTAATTAGGTACCCGATCCAAGCAGTGCTAGCGTGTGCTTCTGTTTGGTTCAGAAGTGTGATGAATACAGAAACGTTTTATTTTGGGGAGGTGGTTGCTCTTTTATTGATTTTTAAAAGCCGTATGAAGTGGAAATTAGCAGTTGGAAATGAACACTGCATAGCTTGCCAGTGCCAGCAGAAACCGGGACACATCTTTGTACAAGCCACAGACAGCACTGGGTCTGGGTGAAAGCATGGCACGGGACGGAGGGCAGGCTGAGGGTGCTGCTGGGATCCTGTACTGCTAGAGTAGATTATTGAGATAATTTAAAACAGCTTTTATGATTTCTAGTCTTAATTTGTGATTCATTGGTGCTGGACCTGAGTGAGGGATTTGGTACATTTTGATAAAAAGGTGCTTTAAGGAATTGAGAACTGGTTTTCTCTAGGGTCAGCTATAATAAAGTGAACTTTTAGTGTAGGAAAGGTGTGAGAGAGACATTTCAATTATTTGGCACGTGTATTAAGAGCTAAAGACCTTTTGTATTAGGACAAGCTTGGGATGGCTGTGAGTCAAGTGTCTGGACAGTAATAATGTGCAGGGTACAACTTGTTGCTTTAACTGACATTTAAATTGCTTTTCAGATATTCCTAAATACACTCAGCTATACCCAGCGCTAAGTTAATATTTTTTGTTTCACTTTAAAACCTCAGGGAAGATGTATGGCAACAGGTCATATGCTTCATCTCTGCACTGACACGGTAGTCAGGCAACTGACTTTTTGGTTTAATCATAGTTTGTCTGAACAGCACTTTATCATGTGCTGCTGTCTTTTAAAAATAAATAAAATAAAGCCTTTTGGGGAAAGCGATCCTGTGATCTCTGAGATAAGATGATGACTTCAAAAGGCTCTGAAATTCCCTTGAAAAGTACACCTACAAAATATTAATTTGTCTAACGGTTGATTAAAAAAAAACCAAAAGGGAGTAGGGTTGGAGAGCAGAAAGAGTACCAGAGCATTGGGAGGAACTAGATACTGCCTTTTGTGTGCTCTTTGCGAGGTTAACTAGACACTCAAGCACACGGTGACGTAGCTGTTCTTGAAACTGGTTGAATGTCAAACCGTTGCCCTCAGAGGTTGAAACTGATCTATTGAAGCTGTTAAACATGGGAACCACTCTGAGGAACAATGTAATCTCAGGTGCTTGATGGTTTTCTTGGCTCAGGGCCCATAATTATTTATGTTACCTTGTCCCATGATTTTCCTTTGAAAGCTTAAAAAGGATGCTGATACTGTTTCTGGCAATGTCTTAATTTTTTTAACAGCGAAGAAAATATGGATCTGAATTCTTTTCACTCGGATGCTCCCTTTTTGACATCCACTCAGAAAGAAGGCAGGCCTCAAAGATATGAGAAATTCTCTGGTCAAGGCTTCCCACTGAAGATCAATAACCTTTTAGTGCCGGAGCCAGCAAACAGATGTTGCAGTGCTGCCATGGACCAAGTCAGTATTTTATTGCAGAATGTACTTCATTAATTTTAAGGGGAATTGTGACTCGTGGTAGGAAAGCAAATGTCTGCCGGCATGGAAGAGCTAGGGACTCAAATGATGAGACAGCAGGCTTAAAGCAAAGGTGGTAAATCTTTTTTTCAGAAGAATTCCTGGTGGTCTTAATATGTCTAGACAGCATAAGTGAGTTGGGAAAAAATAAAAGAGAGCTTTTGAAATGAAAGGCTTGAGGATAATGGAAGCTGGCTAATTGGTAATTCCAGCAAAGCACAGTATCTGAGTACACTTGGACACAGTTATTAGAAGCTATTGGACACTGTTTCTTTCTTGTTCTGCCTGGTTTTCCCTTTCTCATGTCTTTGTTCATTCTCCCCTTTATCGCTGAAGTTCTGCTGTTGTGTGTGCTACATGCACATGGATGTGAAGAAGCTCAGGTAAAAAGCTGACACTAGGAAAGACCTCTGTGTTTATTAGAAATATCAGTATTTACACAGTCTGGAGCAGTTAGTATTTGGAATGGAGATATTTCAAAATGAAAGTGATGATTCTTGGTATGTTATAATCCTTTGACATATGCCAAAAAGATAATTTCATAACTTTGGCTCACTTTCTGTCTCCCCCAGGACACCAGTTCCCCCATAAGTAAGCTGCAGCATGTGTTGGCCGAGTCTCGACAGATGGTTGCTGATCTGGAGCTTAGCACTCTCCTCTGCGCGAGCCCTCGCCGCAGTCCAGACAGCGGCAATGATAATACGGTGTGTATCGCTCTGCCATGACTAGATTTAGGTGGCCAGGAATAGGAATTGTGAACATCCTTTCCCTTATGCTTGAGTTGCGCTGGGCCATTATAAACAATATCTTCCTGACGCTTTGCTAAAGAGAAAATTCCTGCCTGCCTTAGCCTGAAGTACTGGAATTTTTTATAGGATTCTTTATGGCTCCTCAAGGTCGTGACAGGATTTGAGTTTTGCATGTGTCTAAACAGATGGAAGGAAGAAGTCATTTTGGAGCAAGCTGTAGGAGGTCTAGAAAAAAGTGAACACAAGTATGACTTACATTCAGAACTGGTTTATTACGCTAGGTATATTTGTGGAAAGGAGGACAGTATAGGAAATAGGTGCTATGTAGGATAGTTTTGTATAGGAATTTAAACCAGACTCTCAGCCTAAATAACTTTATTATAGAATTTTTGTGGGCTTATAGTTTTAATTCCTTCCTTGCAGGGTCAGAAAGCATACTCAATGGTCAAAGAGAATAACCTGTCTATAGCTGTCCTGGAATTTATTTTATGAGCGTGAACGCTGATAGGAAGTTTCTGTTGTGAGTACATGGGCAATAGGAGTAACTGGAGAAGGGGTCACTGGTTTGTTTTCATCAATATTTTTAAGAATTTCTGCCTTGTTTGACAAGGAGGTTGTACCATTTGTCACTAGAAATGAGTAAAGTTTGCTGATCCATATCACAAAGGGAGAATTTAGGCTTTTGGTTGTAAAGCAGACTCCTCACCAGGAGGCTGCCTGCTGAAACCTCAGCTTGCTCCTGAAAGGTATTATTACCTCTCTCTAAAAATGTTGCACCTCTTTTATCGTGAGAAGAACTTGAGCAGAGTCATGTTACTGTAAGTAACAGACAAAGCCATTTTTATCACATTCAGAACTATAAACCCTGAGCTGCACTGGGACTGACTGACAGAGTATAAAGGTTGTGTGCCAGCATAAACTGAAAGGATATTTTGTTGAGCAGTTCATCTGCAGGATTTCATTCAGCGTGAAAGACAGCAGCAGTGTAGTCTTTTGCAAAGACTGTCGTGTAGGAGGGATTCCTGAAAAGCTCTCTCTGAAACAGTGGCTGCTTGTGGCTCTTGCCCAGCCCCATCAGCTGCCTGGCTTCTGCTCACGGGTTGGCACGTCCCAGCTCAGCTAAACCGGCCCTCCTTTAGGAGCGAGCGTGACTCCGCTTTAGAACCTGAGACTGCATTTTGGAGCTTGGAAATCGGCTTCTCCTTCGGAATGCTTGCTTTGGTGGATGGAAAATAAAACGGGCGTGTGTTTACTGAGCTTCAGAACCCATCTGTATAACTTTGATCTCCTTTCAGAGCGGTTCTGGGCAGAAACTTGTCAAGCGTGTTTTCATTAGTCTGTGCAGGCCAACTAACCTACGCTTAAAACCAGGTTTACCTGAGGCTGTTTTAAACTGCGCTTTAAAACATCATCTATATCAAATATAACCCTGAAAATTTCACCAGTAAGCATTTGTATGTGTTGGATTTTGTGCCCTGCTTGGGAGAGGGAGAAGAGGCAGTGAAAAGGTGTATCCCTGCTGCTCACCGATTTGAAGCCGGCAGCTCTGTAACTTGTATTATCTGGGTTCTTTGATTTCCACTTAGTGTTTTTGCATTACAATACAGACAACAGAACTTGCAGAAGCTCTTCAAAGAACCCAGTTGTCTGCTGCAGAAGAAAGAGGTGCTGAGCTTCCATTCTTTTCACTGTGATGTTCCCTGAGGATGGAGGTGTTTACAATTTTTTTTTTTTTTGGTTGGTTGGTTTGTTTCCTTCTTCATCAATGCATCTGTGGTATTAATAGAAGTTACGGACTCCTGAGGTGAGCCTGGCGCAAGATTCTGCTCTGAGTGCACTTCCAGTAAAACTCTCATGAGTACTGTAATGGCCAACAGATACTAAGGCAGCAAGTAATTCCTTTAGTCAAATAATTAAACTTTTCTCAAGCTTGTTCCTCATCCTCTCGGCAGTCTAATCTCACAGCTCCATTCCTGAGTACCTGCACACCGCTTATTGTAGTGAAAATCCTTCTCTGTGTTACAAATAACAGGATCACAGATAGGAACATTGTTGAATAAGAGATTGGGAAGTGTTTTTCCGTGCCATGGCTGAGGGCTTTTTTAGCATATTGTTCCTGGGCTCCAAGCTCCAAAAGCAGAATGTGTTGAATTGAGCTGTTTCAAGCAGCCTTGCCCATAGCAGATTGTTTTTTCTTTTTGAATCAGGAAATTTCTCACTCTCTGATTATTTGTTCTACTAATGTGACTTGGATGCTTGCAATAAGCACAATGTTGTCTGTTTCTGAGGCCAAAAGAGTAACCAGATACGGTTAAAATACTGACCAGCACATGAAACCGAATGAGAAGTAGCAACAGTGGGGGAAAAAATCGACAAAAAAAGCAAGCTCCCCGTGCTGACCCAACCCAAGCACATGTCTGCAAAGGGAAATGATTACACAGCAAGCTGGAGCGTGAAGCTGTGTGGCACTGGATTTCTCATACTGATCAGCTTAAATCGGGTGGGGGGAAGCTGGTGCTCGGTGCTTCTCTCTCTATCCCTGAACTGCTGTTCCCCTGTGGAGCCAAACCCTCTGTGCCCCTGGGGAATGGTGTTGGTTTGTGGCACCCTCATGCTCTGCTGTTTCTGCATGAAGTCTGGAGACACGAAGTCTTCTTTCAAAATAAATTGGGTCTGCTTAGTGCACGCTAATGGGGCTCTCCTAGGAAATGGATGCTGAGTAGCTGGAATGCAGTACCTTACACTGCTTTAATGTTCCTAGGTAGAGAGGGGTTTTTTTTTGCTGAAAAGAGCCCTAAGGTAAAAGAAGCTGGAGGTTTTACAGATTGAAGCCAGCACTGTGACTTGCCTCCTGAAACTACTGCTGTTAAAAAGTTGCAGGAGCAAATCCCCCAAATTGCTGAGCACCATGCTGATGCAGCAAAGTGGTAAGCATATGCTTAGCCTACAGAAATAATCTCGTTGAGCTTCAAGTGAGAAAGAGCTGGTGGAACAAACATACCCACAATTTCACTGTAGATCCATGACAAGACTTGGTGATTCTGCAAGTCACTGGCTGCTGCATAATTCTTATTTTCTTTGTTAATTAAAAAGGCACTGAATCACTGTGATCAGTTAAATCCAAAGCAGCTTTTGCAGAGTCTAGAAATGTTTGTGCAGTTTCCTATAGAGAAGTGTTTGAACTGATTTTCTTTGGGTTTGGGTTTTTTTTTTAGTTGCTTTGAAATCGTTGGAGGGCAGGTGCACTGATAAACATGAGGTTAATTTCCTAACTAGCTGATCTAGCCCTTTTCGTCAGTCAGTTGTTTTTCCTTTAGAGAGAGATTGGGTGGGGGAGAGTTGAAGAACAAAGGAGGAAAGCAATGAGTAAAAGGATATATTAAGTTTTGGACATGGTAGGCTGTGCCACTGCTCATAAACTGTGACTCAGTGGCTGGCCGAGGGCACAAAGATCACTCCTTTTTGCAAAACAAACTGGAAGGGTTTTATTTCCTAACACTCCAGTGGCGTTCCTGAGACTGTGAAGTGCTTTGTTTACCTTTCTCTTTCTATTTTTATTCTGATGTTTTTATTGTATTTATAATGTGAAAATGCATATAGTAACTCAACATTTATGTGATTGCTTCATATATTTTAGGGGAAGTGTTCCTGCCTTTTAATCAAGATCTTTTAATTTTCTGCAGGGGGTAAGGAGGTCCTATATAGAATGAATTTAGAGAACTGAAGATCATCAACCCGTCAGCTCCAGTGGAAAGTTACCTCATTTTTTTCCCATGGTTCTCTGAGCGTTTGAAAGACAAGTGGCAAAAAAATGTGACGGTGCGGGAATATATTTTATCTTGAAATAAAACGTAGAGTTATGCCAAGACTAACAAAACTATTTTTATAGCTGAGAGCTCAGGTTAAGTACGAGCTTGTTTTTTAAGAATCTTAAGTGTGTAATTGTTACAACATGGGAACTGTTTTTCTTCTTTTTGTTGTGTTTCTTTTTTTTTGTGGTGGCTCAGAAATATGGATAGAGTATGACACAGCCAGGCATTCATGGTTTTTTTTAGTTTATTCTTGTTGTTCTGGACTTGTTGCCATGTAGAGAGAGATGAATAATGTTTATAGGAAGTTCCTAATTAGTCTTGGAAGCAGGAACTGCCTCCTGCATAGCTGTCACCCCCGAGATGGGCAAAACAGCCCTCCCCCGGTCAGGAACTAGTTATTGTAAGAAAAGCTTCTAACGAGCTCGGTTAGTTAGTTAGTGGGCTCTGTAAGTGCTGTATGGCAGCAGCCACCTGTGGTGTGACTGGCTTTTGCGCATTTCGGCTGGTTTTCTCTTTGACTGTTGGGTAAGACATGTTTCGTTATCACAATCGGAACTTCTTTTTTCACTAAAAGATGAAATCAGCTGCTAAAGGTGATACTGTTGTGTGTTTCTTACCTGTTTAAGACACTGCCCAACACAGAGTACTTAATTAACGAGGATTCTCTGGGACATAGGATGTGGCAAGCCTGAGACATGAGTGGGCCACTGTGTCGAGAGCCGTTTGGGACACCCGTGCCAAGTCCACGCCGCTGAGTGCTGCGCCAGCGTTTTTCCTGTGTGGGGGCAGCTCAGGGGTGGGAGGCTCTGGCTGCCAGGGATTCATTGCAGTGAAATACAACACTGGCACTGTGGTTTCCCCTCCTTAACTCTTCCATATAATTTTCTGCTTTCTCTGTAACGACCTAAATGACAGCCTGCTGTCCTGCCTGTACTAATGGCCTCCAAATTAGGCGACTAATTCTGGTCCTAGTTGCTGTCCTCCCTGCCCACCCGCGTTACCCGCAGAGGGAATCTCAGCTTCACGGGGGTTTTCTACATGTAAAGCATGTTTGGATTCCTCTACCTGCAGAGGAACCTTCCAGGCTCCATCCTCTAAATGTGCTGCTGGGGGTAGGACAGAAATTTGCCTGGAAAAGCCACCGATAGCGCTCCCCCGGTCCCCCCGCAGCTCTCCGGCAGCCGTACCCTGCGTCAGGCCCTGGGGGCATCGGTGCGGCTCCACGGCGTCGGTGGGTGCAGGCGCTGAACCCCCTCGTGAGCTGAAAATTATGCTTTTCAACTTGTTATAGAACCCTGAGCTCCAGCCAGGCAGGGGGGAGCCGCGGAGCCCCGGGATTTTGTGTTGGGGCTGCGCTGGATTTGCGGAGTGGGAAGAAGGGGAATATTGGGGTGAATGTGTTCGGGCAGGGGGTGACTCGCTCCCCGGCTGTGTCACCCAGCGCTGGGAGGCTCCTAGCGAGGCTCCAGCCGCCCCGGGCTCGGCTGCCTTCTGCCTGGCGGTGTCACGGATGCTCCCGGGAGCGCCTTTGCGCTACCGCAGGGAACGATCCCGCAAACCGAGCTGCTGCGGGGGCTCGGCGGCGGCCGGGCCGCGGGAGGCGCCCGCCGGGTCTCCGGGCGGGGCCGAGTCGCTGTGCCCCGCGCACGGCGCGTCCCGCCGGGCTCTCGCTGCGGCGGCGGCGGCCCCGGCTGCTCCCGGCTGCAGGCGGGGCCGGGCGGGGCCGCCAGGGGGCGCCCTGGGGCGCGGGCGGGCGGGCGCGGCGCAGTGCGCGGCCGGGAGGAGCCGGCGGGGCGGCGCCGGTCGCTGCCTGCCCCGGTGCGCGGTGCGCGGGGCCGGGTGCGCGGGGCCGGCCCGCCATGAACAGCATCAAGAGCGTGCCGGCGCGGGTGCTGAGCCGCCGCGGCGGGCACAGCCTGGAGGCGGAGCGGGAGCAGTTCGACAAGAGCCAGGCAAGGGCGGCGGGAGGGGGTGGCGGTGCCCCGGTCCCGACTCCGGTCCCGGCTCGGGGCGGGGGTGCTGCGGGACCGGCCCGCTCCGCAGGGCACGGCCTCGGGGCGCGCAACGCTTCCTGGGGTGGGGGGAGCGGGAGCGGGTTCTCTACCCGCCGGGATCCCCCGGTCCGCCCGGCCCCGCTGCCGCCCGCCGCTTCCTCCCGGGCCGGTCCCGCTGGCCGCCACCGGGGCCGCGTCCCCGCCGTGCGCAGCAGAGACCCGGGCAGGCGGCGTGTCCCTCTCCGCCCCCCCCCCCCCGGGCCTTCCCGGCAGGTAACCGCGGCCGGGAGCCAGCGGGGAAAGTTGAAGGGCCCCAGCGGCAGCGCGGCCGAGCCCCGGAGCCGCCCCCCGCTGCCGGTGCCGGTCCCGCGCCGCCCTGCGCCCCTGTCCCGCGCCCCGGCCCCCGGGGGTGGGTCAGCCCCGCGGCTGCGGGTCACACGTGGTGGCACCCCCGGGTCGCGGTGCCCGGCCCCGCAGAGGGTGGCAGGGCGAGAGCGGAGCCCAAAGGCGTCGGTGTCCGGCTCGGACGGGGCGTCCGGATGTGGCCCCGCACCCTCGGCCGGGTGGGCGATGCTGGGTGCCGGCCTTGGCGCAGGCTGGTGGGGAACGGGCCGGGATGGACAGAGGGACCCCTGGCACGCGTCCTCTGCCCCTCTGGTTTTCCAGGCTGCAAATTCACGGCTGATCCCTTTTCCCCTGTTTCCTTTCCTTGGCCCCTGGGTGGGTTTGGTCCACGCCAGCCCGGCCAGGGGGCAGTTTCGGGTCTGGCAGGGTCACGGTGCCGCTGGGTCGTGCTGGATAGGAAACGGAGCATGTTGGGTTTGTGGAGCAACATGAGAAAACCGGCAATTCCGGTTTCTTCTGGCCTCATCTCCTTCCATCGTCCCGCTGGGCACCGCTGCGAAATAATGGTGGTGGCAGCGCTGCCTCGTGTGCCCAAGGGCAGCTGGGGCCGGCCGGGAGCCTGTCCCCCCTCTCTCCGGCACTTCCACGGCTCTTTGGGCTTTTGGGGGGGGTTTGTGTCCTGAGCGAGTGCAACTTTGCAGCCGCAGGGATGCCGTGGGCCGAGCTACGTGTGGGGTGAGCAAGCGGTTGCTCGCTGCTCAAACTGAACCCCAGGCCCGCTGGCTGACGGTGATGGTCACCACCCCAAACTGACCTTCTTTCCCAGCAACTGCTGGAAAACTGTCCTGCAGGAGCTTTATTCTAACATGGTTTCCCGTAGCAGCACTTCAGGTGAGAGCAAAACAGTTCTGATGTCGGTGTGTGGGTATCGATCTGCCTTTTACGCCTAATTATATTGGCTATGGAGACAGCCACTGGTCGCCTTTGTGTTGTGGGGACACCGGTAGCATGTCCCCTCCGTGTGCCGTGGCTGAGAGTGTCACACCACCCTGGAGAGTGCTGCTGCTGGAACTGAGCACCCCAGCTCCTTTCCCCCACCGAAGGCTGGGGTGGTGCCAGTGGGGGCAGACGGGGTCGCTGGCCCCGGTGTGATCCCGTGTGCTGTGAAGGTCATCTGCTTTCCCTGCAAATGCTTTTTGAGGTCTTCTGGTGGGGTGATGCAGATGTCCCCCTTGGAGTGGCTGCCTGTGGCAGGTGGGAAGCCTCAGTCCTTCAGCGGGCACTTGCTTTCAAAACTTGGCCCTTTCCTGTGGCCAATTTTTGCTTTTCTTAAACGAGAAGGTGAAAAATCCAACAAGCTCTGGAGCTGCCAGGTACGCAGCATGTGTGACTGCCGAGGGCTGGATTTTTGGTGTGATTTGGGAAGGAGAAGCGTTCGGAAGGGAACTCCTCTGGAGCAGCCGTTTGCAGTTCAGCTGCTCCGGCCAGCCCTCGTGCTACATGGCCGGGGAGGTTTCCAGCTCGACGTCCTGCTGCCAAAAAATCTCTCCCTCCCGTGGCGTCGCACCGGGCTCCGGCATCCACCTGCCGGGTGGGGATTGCGGCCCCGCGGGATGCCAGGGCTCCGGGGAGCTGTGGGCGGGGAGGATCACGCTGTAATTAAAAGCAGCCTGGAAAGCAAGGGTGGATGTCAGCCGTGCTCCTTCATTTGGGCGCTTTGATCCCAGCTTTAGTCACTGGCTTGGTACGTGCGGGCTGTGAGTAAGGCGTGCGGGCTGCACTTCTCGGGGCTCCTGGGGCTGGGCAGGTTTTGGGGTCAGACCCCCGCTCTGGTGGGGCCGGGGCTGCACCGCTCCCGGGTGGCGATGGGGAACCGTCTGCAGGTTTCGTGAAGGTTTTGGCCAGGCTGGTTGTGACCTGCAGTGACACCTAGGACCTGCCCATCTCCAGAGGTGCCGGTGATGTCCCAGGAGGCCGGTTTGAGGGTGAATCTCCCCATTGTGGAGCTGTCCTTTGCTTTGCCGGGCAGCTGGTAGGGACATCTTGAAGTCACCGGTGTCCCAGGTCACAGCATCCCGCCGGTGTCCCAGGTCACAGCATCCCCCTGTGCCCACCCCTGGTCCCACCATCCCCTTTTTATGGACCTCCTGGGGTTTGGAGCCAGCGCAAGCACACCTGAGCTGGCAGCCCGAGGGACTGGCATTGGGTCAGTGCCACCGTGGTTGATTTGGGACGGTGCTGGACACCGTGTCTCCATTACGGTGGTGCTATGGGTGGGCTGGGAGTGCCCCCGCACGGGTCCGCTCCTCTGTGCTGGACGTGCGGTGGCTCAGCTGAAACCTCTGCGCTGAATCACTGAGGATGAAACCAGCCTCTCCCAGAGCTCCCGGGCTGAATTTTGGCTGGTCAGGCTGGAAATGAGATTATGGGCAATAAACACAATAAAACCACCAGCACTTACGGTGGTTTTGGGATGGGCCAGCTGGGTCCCAGCCCTGGTCCCGTCCTGCTGGGTGGCTGAACTCCTGTCCCTGGGGATTTGGGACAGCATTTCCACCCCCAGGGGTCTGCCCTCGTCTCATGCATTGGCCCTTTCATGTGCCTGCTCCCAGCTCTGCAGCTCGATGCTGAGCCCAGCACCCACTGATGCATTGGGATGAGTGTGACAGGTTGGGATGAGCGTGTCGTGCTGCTCCCGCACGCTGTGGGGGGCAAAAATCCGGGCTTGGAAGATGTCTGCCCTGCTCCCCGCCATGCAAAGCACCTCAGTACGATGCAACAACCCCTTTAGCAGCTCTTCGCTGCAAGATGTGTTTCCAAGCCCTGCCTCACAGAACCGTCGGCTTGTCGCTCTCCGGCGTGTGATAAACCTTGTTTTGTGTCAGTAAACCATTGCTTTGGTTGTGCCGGCAGCGCTGAGGACCCCTGGCACGTCTCCTCGCTGGCTGAGCCGTGGTCACGGGCGCAGGCTCTCGGCTGGCTCCGGGCTTTCCGGTGGCTGCGAAGGTGCTGGGTGCTCTCGGAGAGGCAGCCACGCTGCAAGTGCCTGTTCCTGGGCGCTCCAGGCTCATTAACCTCGGAGGATAAGAGGATTACAGCAAGTCGCCAGCTTAACTCCACTGCTGCTTTACGGCCCCACATGGCGGGGTAACGCCAGGGCTTCCCTGGTGCAGGAAAGGCAAATCCAGCCCCTTTTCCCAGCGGCTGGGCTCAGGGTTTTGGGACAGGCTCGCTTTTGAGGATGCATTCACAGTCATTTTGTTGCTGTTGTGCCCGGCTCACGGTTGCAGCCGTTTCGGGCTCTTTTGAGGTGGATTTGGTGCATCAACACCTTTGGTGTCACCTCTTCGGCATGGTGTCAGGTTCCTCCTGCATCAGTCAGGAGCACTCAATAACTCAGCGTCGGGTTCCTCCTCACACAGGAAAGCACCTCGAGTCAGAGATGTCCCCTGGGCTAGCAGCTGTGTTGAAGCAGGTGCTTTCCCCAGGAGGGGAAATAAGATTTTTATAAGGTTTTATGGCTGGTGGGGCTGCAGGGAGGGACCGGGTTTCTCTTCCGGCATAAGCAGCGGTGGCGGGGATGTTTCCTGCCTTCCTGGCTTGGACGTTTTTCCCCTGTGGTGACCAAGGGCTTGTGCGAGGATGTAGTAGCTCCGTTGAGTCTGCCTGCAGGGATCCAGTGAGGAGGAAGATCCTCATCGATCACAGCAACTCAGTTTTGCAGTCCGTCATCAGGCGGGAGATGCAACTGCCCCCTGTCTGGGGTCATCTTTTGGAATAGACTCATAATTTAAAGTGTGCTGTGATCAAACACATTAAAATATAGGTAATCCTCCTCTGATAATCACATTGCTCTGGATTTTTGCTCTGTCAAAATGGGCATTGTGGCCGCCACTCCCTCCTTGCTTGGGGGCTGTGTTTTCCCCACGTGCTGTTTGCACGCAGCAACGTCATAAAATAAAACACAACCCCCACAACCCCCAGTTCAAAGGCTCCTTGTGATTAGACAAACAACCCTGGAATTTGGCATCTTGCTGTCGTGCTTTAATGCTCCCTGGGCACGGCGCTGAGTTCAGGCTACAAAAATGCAAAAATTTGTTTCCTAGGATGTGGACAGCAGGGAGCATCGGTAGGGGCCCAGCTCCGACCAGTCATGCTGGGGATGGGGGGTTTTAACGTGCCACTTGTTTGGAGATAAAAAGCCTATTTTGATGTGTCACAAATGGCTTTGAGGTGACAGATGTGTTATAAAATTCAGGGTATTTCCCAAAAGTGCCAGCGCTTCACTTTCAGGGGGGACGGGGTAGCTGCAAGGGTCACGCCGCGCTCTCCTTCCCTTGCAGGCCATCAGCATCAGCAAAGCCATAAATACCCAAGAAGCGCCAGTGAAGGAGAAACATGCCCGCCGTATCCTTTCCCTTGGCTCGCCTGGAGGAGATCCAGCGCTGAGGCAGGAGGGGTTTCACCCCACAGGGCCAGAGCCACAGGAGATCTGGGAGACGGGAACCCCTTGCAGAGCTTGGCTGGGCGATGACATCACGTGGGTTCATGCAGCAGGGAAAATGCAAACAAGAGCAGCGCAATAAAATTGCGTTTCTTTGGCAATAAAATGCAAAGGGCCCCGATGTGCCCTGCAGCAGGGAGAGGTGCACCAGGGAAAAATAAATGGGTGTTTTATCTGTGGGTGCAGCATTGCACCGGTGATCTCTGTGCCTGCCGTACGCTCGGTGCACGTCCCATTTTTAATGGAAGTTGAACAGGAATAGAACCCAGCCCAGCCTGTCCCCTGCTGCCCCGTGTATCTGGTTGGCCTTGACTTCAGGTTTCGAAGGAATCATCCTGGGGACCCACCACGAGAAGGGAGCATTCACCTTCTGGTCCTATGCCATCGGGCTGCCCCTGCCCAGCAGCGCCATCCTCAGCTGGAAGTTCTGCCATGTCCTGCACAAGGTCCTGCGCGATGGCCACCCCAACGTGAGTGACCCCTCCCAAACGTCCCTCCGGCTTTGCTGGGGGTGGGGGGAGTTTTTTGCCTCTTGCCGATGTCCCTCTGCGCAGCGGGTGGGTTTCTTGCCCTACCCCAGCCACCTTTCCCAGGCGGTGGGGCTATGGAGCCCTCTGTTATCCTGCATCTTGGAAACATCCCTGTGCACAGCCCCGACCTCTGGTTGCCACTTCAGCTTGAACTTCTCCCAAAGCTGGAGTGGTGTAAGGGGCCAAATCCATCCTCATCCTCAGCTTCAGGGCAGCTCCATGCCAGCCCCACCATGCCACATCCCTTCCGTTTTTGTCCCCAGGTCCTCCAGGACTGCCAGAGGTACCGCAGCAACATCCGAGAGACAGGGGACTTGTGGGTGAGTGGGGGGAAGCAGAGGTTTGAGCCTTACGGCGTGTTTGGAGGTGGGTGCTGAAAAACATCGTGGGCATGGGGGGGGCAAAGCACCACCTGAAATAACCTGTGGTCTCCACCCCTGCTGGGTGATGGTTACGTGCATGGTGAAGGGCAAGAGGGTGAGAGCAAGTTCCGCAGCGTGCGTGGGCTTTGCTCATTGCTCTGGATTTGCCATGTTTCCCCTCCTGTCCCTGGCAGGGCCATTTGCACGACAGGTATGGGCAGCTGGTGAGCATCTATACGCGGCTGCTCCTCACCAAGATCTCCTTCCACATCAAGGTGAGACCCTCTGCCACTCCCACACCCTGCCACGCCGGGGTGACAGGGCTTCACCAGGGGATGGTCACACCAGCAAAAATGTTAGCAGCAACTGCTTTTTTTTTTTTCTTTTTTTGTTTTTTCTTCTCCTTTTCCAAAGCATCCAGAGTTCCCCCCGGGCCTCGAAGTGTCGGATGAGGTGCTGGAAAAGACTGCAGGGGCAGATGTGAACAACATGTGAGTGTCCCGGCAGGAGCGCAGCACCCTGCACGCAGTCGCCGGCTCCTGCCTGGCAGCATCCTGCTAACAGAACGGCTCCCGTTTGGGGCAGCTGTCGGTCCTTCATAAATTGGTTGGATGGTGCCGGGTTCCTCCTGCACCCACAGAGCGGTGAGGAGTGTAAATGCAGGGAGCAAACCCACCAGATGCTCAGTCGGAGCCCTTGCCACCATGAGGACCTGCAGTGAACATGAGCAGCCGGAGCAGGAATGTCTCAACCAGTGGGTGATGGGGGTTTGGATATATATTTTATTTTTTTTTTTGGCAGCTTCCAGCTGACGGTCGAGCTGTTTGACTACCTGGACTGTGAGCTGAAGCTGTCAGAGTCAGGTGAGGAGGCAGGTCCCTCCCGCTAGCCCCAGGGCTCTTGAGCAATAGTTTCACTCTTTGGTCAGGAAAGGAATTCCAGCTTGGGAGGCTGAGGTGGGAGGCTCAGGTCCTTCCTCCTCCTCCTCCGAAGGGATTTCTGAGGTTGTTTCTAGCTGGATTCCCCTGTTGATGCTCTGTAGAGGTGGTTGTAGGAAAATATTTGAGGAACGTGGCTGGTTTTAGCCCACCTGAGCAATGCAGAATGTTGTTTTCAGAGCAGTGCTGCTCTGAAATCTGTTTTTATTGCTTTTTTGGTACAACCACATTCATCATATGCGTTACTGGAATCCTTTCCATCCCCTCAAAGCAGAGGATGGGGCCGTACCTCTTTCTAAATACTCAGTTCCCCTCCCTGAAATACCTCCAGGGAGGGCTGGAGGCCCCTGCCTGTGTTTGCTTCTCTTGTCTCCTCCAGGAATTTTTAGATGGCTTAAAAATGTGGCGGTTTCTTCCTCTGTCGCAAGTCGGGAACACAGAATTGCCCTGGAAAGCAGGGCACAGCGGGAGAGACCATGCTCCCGGCTCCTGGCAGCCTCCTGCTTCTCCTCCTGACCCAGTTATACAGAGAATTTATATTCATAAATACTTTAAAGCTGAGCGGGGAAGAAGCCAGAGTGGATATGCTGGCTGGACTTCTGCCAAGGGAAGGGATCTGTTTCCGAGCCGGGAGAGACGAGGCTGCAATGCCGGCAGGCCCGTCCCCTGCCCTGGGATCCTCTCCCAGCTCCTTGCACGATTAAATAGGGGAGCAGAACCCCACGCCTTCTGTGGCTGCATCGTGCAGCGGCAGCTCCTGAGGGCAGCTGTCCTGCCTTTGCATCGTCCTGGGGTTAAATCCCTCCTTTTTGGGGTCGGGGTGTCTGGGGCAGAGCTGAGCACCCCTTCCCTCTGCCACCGTGGTTCCTTTGGGTGTTTTTCTGGCTTGGAGCAGGGTTCTTCCCAGCTCAGCGGGATGGGACGGGCAGCAACCCTGGTATTTACCCCATGTCCCGGCAAAGCCACGTCCGTTGTGGTTAATGATCAAGCTGAGTCGCCTGGAGCAGGACGGCTCCGCAAACACGGCGCGGGCACCTCACTGCACTCAACCCTCCAGTTTTCAGGCAGCTCAACACCTCGATGGCAGTGTCGCAGATGTCGGCAGTGCAGTGCCGCCTGGCCCCCCTCATCCAGGTCATCCAGGACTGCAGCCACCTCTACCACTACGCTGTCAAGTTAATGTTCAAGCTGCACTCCTGTGAGTCCCTGGGGATGTGCCCTGCACTGATCTTCTCCTGGGTCGGGATTCTGGCTGTAGTTGGGGACCAGGCTTGTGTGGATGGAGGCATCCGTTGCCATGTCCCTGTATCCGAGCCGGGCTCTAAGGACCTGCTTCATCCCACGTAGACATCCCAGATGAAGGAATTAGAAGGACTTGTCCTTGATTAATTCAAGCAGATGTGCCTTGGCCTCCCAGCCCCCTGCATGGGATTGCTGGGCAGCACAGCACCAGGGGCCTCGTGCGGGTATTTCAGGGTTCCCACACCCACCTCCCTGCACCGCATCCCTATGCCAGGGATGGGGAATCCCCACTCCTGTCCTGACGCCTCGCATCCTGCTCCCATCTGGCCTTTACCCCGCTGCCTTTCGCAGCTGGAGGGATCCGGGCACGTGTAACTAGATTTGCAGCCCTGGATCAGTCACAGCTGTCTCGTCATTGCTGCAGGTCTGCCGGCTGACACGCTGCAGGGCCACCGAGACCGTTTCCATGAGCAGTTTCGCAGGTAACCTGGGGCCGAGGTGGGGCAGTGGGGTCCCCTCCCTCCCGCCGAGCTCCCTCCCCACCTCCCCTGTGAGCGGTTTTTCTTTCTCCCCTCTCCAGCCTCAAAAACTTCTTTAAGAAAGCATCAGACATGCTGTATTTCAAGCGGCTCATCCAGATCCCTCGGCTGCCAGAGGTACGGCAGGATTGCAGTGTGGTGCTTGTGTGCGATGCTTTGGAGAGCTTGTGGGTGTAGGGTGCACAGGGGTGTCCCCATGGGTGGGTTCAGGTTCTAGGGACACTGCAGAGGGACCCACTGGCACATCTCAGTGGCGTAGGGATGACTGCCTCCCTGCCCTCAGCGATCTGCCTGCAGCGGTTCCCAAAACCGCAGGCAATGCCGCCACAACTTCTTGTCTGCACAGAGTCCTCCAAACTTCTTGCGGGCATCTGCGCTGGCGGAGCACGTGAAGCCAGTGGTTGTCATCCCTGAGGAAGCCCCTGAGGATGAGGAGCCAGAGAACCTCATTGAGATCAGCACAGCTACCACGACAGAGCCGCAGGTGGGGGCATGGGGGTGGGATGGGGACCCTGGGGTTGGGGGGACAGGCACCTGCAGCCCGGCTCAGCTCGGCACCCTCTGTCTTCTTCAGATCACCTCAGATATATTTGAGCAAACCTTTGGGCCACCCAATGGCATTCGGGATGACAGGTATGGGGGGCCAGCAGTGGGAGTGGTGGGGTGGCCGCCGGCATGTGGGACTGACCTGCCTTTGTCCACAGGGATGCACAGATTGACAGCCTGAAGAAGGAGGTGGACATGCTCCGTGCAGAGATGGAGAAGATTAAACTGGAGGTAAAGCTTGGCCAGGGAGCAGCCAGCGTGCGAGAGCGGGGTGTTTTTTGGTGCTGCGGTGTGGAAACCCCGATAGGATGCAGCAGGAACAGGGTCCTGCCACCCAGCGCTGTGTTTTGGGGCCTCTCCCAGTGCTGGGACCTGACTCCTGGTGGAGGTTGGGTGAAGGCATGTGAGGGCTGTCCCTTGCTGTCCTGACTGCTGTTAGCAGTGGGACCGAGCAGCAGCGACGGCTGAGGGGGGAGCTTTCCTGTGCATCTCACAGCTGCTTTGCCCAGTCTGCAGCTGGGTGCCTGAATAGGGATGTTGGGGAGGGCAGAGGCGTTATTGGCATCGGCGCAGGGCAGTGCCTGAGTGCCTGACGGTGTCCCGCAGGCACAGCGGTACATCACGCAGCTCAAGGCGCAGGTGAACAGCCTGGAGGGTGAAGTGGAGGAGCAGCGCAAGCAGAAGCAGAAGGCGCTGGTGGACAATGAGCAGCTGCGGGATGAGCTGGAGAGGCTGCAGAGGGCGAAGCAGGACAGCGACAGGTCCCAGCGGCTTTGTGCAGAAGCAGAAAGTAGGTGCCCTACAACACCAGTCAGCCGCGGGACACCCGTGCTGCGGTTGCTGACGCTTTCTCGCCCCATTCAGAGAAAGCCAACGCCACCGAGATCCGCTATACGAAGCTGAAGGAGAAGCACAGCGAGCTCATCAACACTCATGCCGAGCTCCTGAGGAAGGTAATTCTGCTGCCCGTGCCAGGTAGGGACCGACTGCTGCCTTCATCCCACTGCCACCACCGGTATGGCTCCTGCGTGCCCAGCCCCATCAGTATTTGGCCCATCATCCTGCACCCAGGGACCTCTGCGCGCCGGGTGGGGGGCACCCCTTGAATTCATGTCCCCTGGCAGTCAGCATTTTCGATGCTGTGAGAAAGGCATCTTGGAGTTATCCCAAGCCAGAATTTGGTCAGGATGAGTCAGCGATGATGAGGGTCCCTGGTGGGAATGCCCAGTAAGCCCCCTGTCCCCACACAGAACGCCGACACTGCCAAGCAGCTGACAGTCACGCAGCAGAGCCAGGAGGAGGTGGCACGTGTCAAGGAGCAGCTGGCGTTTCAGGTGGAGCAGGTCAAGCGAGAGGCCGAGATGAAGGTGAGCCAGCACAGCCCCGGATCCTGCCCAGCCACCGGGCTTCGCTGGCCGGCCCTGAGCCCTTTCCAGCCCAGGAAGCGGTGGCTGTGCACAGCTTGGGTGCAAGGGGTCAGGATGGTTGTTGATGTCGGTTTCTGATCAGGAAAGCATTGCCCTGGCTCCTGGGGAAGATGCTAATGCATGCTTTGGTCCCTCTTGCCCATATCACCCTCTTCTTTGCCCAAGAAAATGGCACAATGCAAATTGATGGGTTTGGGTGCTTTTGTTCTCTGGGGCCCAAGTGGGGGCTGCTCTCAAAATTCCTGCCCTGGGGAAAAGAGGCCTTTCAGGAGACCCCCAACAAGACCCTGAAAACCCCTCCCGCAAAACGTGGCCGGATTTGTTCCTGCCATCCTGGCTGTGTGCTGGTGCCAAGCGGGGCTGGAGCATGTTTGCAGCAGCTGAGCCGCTGGTGTGGGCATGTGTTTGCAGCTGGAGGACCAGAGCATACAGATGGAGCAGCTGCGGCAGGAGCTGGACGCCCGGCGGGATGAGCTGGACCAGGCACAGCGCTCGCTAAGCCACGCCAAGCAGGTACGAGGCTGGCAGCACAGGATGCGCCCAAATCCCCGTCACGCAAGATGGCACAGCTGCCACCACTGCCAAGCCAGCAGCACAAACAGCAGTCTGAAGAGCCGTCGTGGGGCTGAACATGGGTCTGCTCCATCGGGGTCATGAGCAGGGCATGTCCTCTGCTCCCTCTGTGGAACTGTTGGGCTCACAGCCAGGTGGCAGGTTGAGTGACAGGGGTCTCCTGGCCCCGCTGGCAGGCAGGTGTGGAGCTCAGCGCCCAGGTGGAGGCCCTGCACGCTGAGAAGGAGGTGCTGAGGCGGTCAGTGAGTGAGAAGGAGTGTGAGCTGCTCTCTGCGCGTGGCCTCGTTGAGGAGAAGGAGCTGCAGCTGAGCCAGGAGGCAGACAAGGCCACGAGGGAGATCCGAGAGCTGCAGGGCAGGCTCCTGGATAAGGTATGGTGTGGAGAGCCCACTGCCCCTCTACTCGCTGGGGTGAGATGTGTTTGGGGGTGCTGAGCAGTCAGGTGGCTCAGCTGAGCCATCACCAGTGTAGGCAGAGGGATGTGACTTGCTCTAGCGATATTGGGGTGCTTGGGTCTAATCCTGCAAAGGGGTTCTCGAGGGATATGCTGGTGATGGGCCATGGTGACAGGGGTCTTGTGTCCAAGTTGTGTCACTCGCTTGTTCCGCCCACCCCACAGAGCAACCAGGAGCAGAGCCTGCAGCAGAAGCTGCTGGACCAGCAGTTTGGCATCCTGCAGGAGGCGGTGCAGGAAGCAGAGGACATCCTTCGTGACGCGGTGGCCAAGCTGGATGATCCGCTGCACGTGCGCTGCACCAGCTCCCCAGGTATGTCCCCCTTGACCACGGGGGTTGCAACCTGCAGCCCCTTCTCCCTCCAAGATGGATATGTTGCATCTCAGCTTCCCCCAGGCATTTTTTCCTACCAAACATCATGCCCAAGGAGGTGGGGGTCAGGCTTTCCAGGAGTGAATTTTTAGCTCTCATCTCAGTGCTCTTTTGCTCAGATTTTAGTGCTGTTCCTCAGCCAGGGCTTTGAGGACCTGAGCTGTTCTGGCTTCTGCTCAGTGGTGCCTCGTGGAGTCAGTACTCCTTGTGGAATCGGTCCTTGTGCTTATTCAGTCCCTCAGCAGCCTGACCGTGCTCATGAAGCTAAATTTGTTGCAGATTACCTGCTCAGCCGGGCACAGGCAGCGCTGGAGTCCACGGATGCCCTGGAGAACGGGCACGCGCAGTACGTGGCCTCCATGGCAGGTACCTGGGCCTGGGGACCGGTGGCATTGCTTGCATCTTGCTTTTATTTTTATACATCCAGCAGCCCCCAGCTGCTTCAGGGCTGTTGGCAAGCGTGCAATGCCGTGGTGATGGAGGGATGTGGTGGGTGGAGTTGGTGGGTTCCCGTGTGCTCGTTCAGGGAGCAGCCGGCAAACTAGAGGGGTCAATGCCGACTTCTCCAAGCTTTTGTGCTGATCCTGGGGTGCCTTTGAGGGCGGGCTGCAGCTCCCAGGACATGGCAAGGGGTGCCCTGGGTTGGCAGCACCTGACCGCATCCCCTCGCCAGCAGATGCTGCGGGGCTGGTGGGGGCTCTGGCCCTCTTCGCACACCTGACGGCTGACACCATCGTGAATGGCAGCGCCACATCCCACCTGGCTCCCACTGACCATGCCGACCGTGAGTGCTGGGCATGGACACAGCAGGCGTTGGGGGGGATTTTTGGCTTATGAGGCTTCTTTTTTGGGGCGGCCATGCCAAAGCCCCTGCCACCAGGGGTTGGATATGGGACAGATCTTCCCTGGGGGCAGCACATGCTCCCCGTGCTCCTCTTCCCAACATTCTGTCCCGTCTGGTGCCCCTTCCTGGGTCAGGAACATCGCTTTGCTCCTGGAAACTGATTTATGGTCTTCTGCAACAGATTTTCCGGATGCCGCTGCTGCTTGGCATCATCTCTGTGGCTGAGGGGAGGAGGAAGAAGAGGGTGGGAGGGCTGGGAAGGAGGGACCTCTTGCCCAGCGAGGGGCCCAGCACCAACCCATCCTCTCCCCAGGGTTGACAGAGACGTGCCGGGACTGCGGGCAGCGGAGCCTGAACTACCTGGGCAAGCTGAAGGACAAGCAGACGCTGGGGTGTGCTGAGCTGGGGGATGTGCGGCGGGCATTGCGGGGGGTCCTGCAGCTGGCCCAGGTAGGAGATGGAGCCCAGCGCACCCACCCACCTTCCCCGCCGTGGCTGCCAGGGTGGGTGATTTGTTGGCACTGGTATTTCCTAAAGGAAAAATCGAAGCAGGCAGTTAGTGCAGTAGGATGTTGCTTTCATTTGTTGAGGTGGGATGTTTGCTCGCAGCCTCCTGGCTGCACCTTGGTGAACTTTTTTCATTTGTTTGTTTGTTTGTTTGTTAAAAATAATCAAACCCTGGCTTTCCCCATTGTCCAGAACTGCAATTGAACGCGCTGGGTTGGAATGAGCACTTTGGGGTGCCTTGTCCCCCATACCCACAGGTTCTGGTGCTTTCCTTGAGCCATCTTAGCTTCTGAGCGCTGAGACCCTTCCTAGTGTTGCACAGAGACAGCCACCCTCAGATAACTGAAATCTCAGCCCAGCAATCCCTGCGGAATAAAACTTCCCAGCTTTCAGATAATTCTTCTCGTGAAGCCCCCATTAGTCTTTTCTATTAAACTGCTCTTGATTCAAAGGCTGTCAGCTCTCCACACACCCCT
Source organism: Falco cherrug (assembly GCF_023634085.1). Classification (NCBI taxonomy): domain Eukaryota; kingdom Metazoa; phylum Chordata; class Aves; order Falconiformes; family Falconidae; genus Falco; species Falco cherrug. Next base: position 96,816,333 of record NC_073697.1, read on the forward strand.
CTGGAGCCCTGCCCTGCCGAAACTGTTCCTGGGACTGAGTTTTGTCACCTTGATTTGGGGCATTTCTTACCTTTGAGGTCCCTGTGCTCTATTTGCTGCAAGTTGGTGGCACATGTGCCTTCACCCTTGCAGTCTGCAGAATGCTGTTCCTGCAGCTTTATTTAAGGGTGGGGGGGAAGAAGTTAGATGCTCTGGTTTGGTGTTATTTCTTACAAGTATTCCCTTCTCTCCCTCTGCCTAAACCCCCCTGGCGACTCCTGCCTCCCCTGGCAGGAGCTGAGGCCCAAGAGCTTAGATATCAAGCAAGAAGAGCTGGGGGACATGGTTGAGAAGGAGATGGCCTCCACCTCAGCAGCGATTGAGGATGCTGTCAGGCGAATAGAGGTGAGACAAAGCTGCAGGATGGCCCATTCTGGTGCCTTCTCCACCCTGCTCACCCTTGCAGCAACGTGGTGTCCAACCCTTTTCCTCTTGTGTTTCCCAACAGGAGATGATGAGCCAGGCCAGAAACAAGAGCTCTGGTGTTAAGCTCGAAGTGAACGAGCGGTGAGTTGTGAGGGGCGGCATGTGACAGCCGCAGGCAGGTTTCTGTCCCGTGCCCATACCTGCCGCGCTGTGCTCTGCTCCAAAGCCCCACGTGCAACCCAGTGCCGCATCGTCCTGAGGCTGAGCGCGGAATTATCTTTCGAAGGGTGGACCTTCATCTTGCACATCTAAGCCAATTGTTCACAGCTGCATTGGGGGCTGCTTAGAAGTAACCTGTTGGCTGGCTGGTCTCCAAAAAAGACCCCTTTTCTAACTGAGGCCAAAGCCTGCTTCCCTGGATGTGCTGTCGGAGGATGCTGAACACTTTTCTCTTGTTTCCCTACAGGATTCTGAACTCCTGCACGGAGCTAATGAAGGTTAGTACTGCAGAAACCTATCAGGGGCATCAAAGACTGCACAAAACTGTAACTTCCCACCATCGGCAGCATCAGTCCTTCTCTATAAAATCCCCAGTAAACACCAAAACCTGTTTTTCTTTGTTCCAGGCTATTAGACTTCTTGTAATGACATCTACGAACCTACAGAAGGAGATAGTAGAAAGTGGCCGGGTAAGTCCTCCCCTACACTCGTCTCTCTGCACCAACATGAAATACAGGAGAATTTCCCACAATTTGCAGAAACACAGTGAATTTTGCACTTTTCCATGTTAGTGATACTCTGGCAGCCCCACTTGCTGGGGACAGGCTGCTCAGCACCATGCTCTCTGCACACTTCACTGTTGCTTTTGCAAAGCCCTGTCCATCTGAAGATGATGGCTTAAACATGTGTGTTTTAAACCCAGCCCAAATCTGCAGGCTTGCCGCTCCAGTGCTAGTTTTCTTGATATGTGTTTAAGCAGGCCAGTAAGAGCAGCCTGAAGGGCACGGAAATGCTGCTAGTCCCTTGATTGATGGCTTTATATTTGAATTTATCTTGTTATATTTCATACGGATATTTTATACGGATTTGTGGATATGTATATTGTTGTATCAAGTTAATACAAGCCATAATATTCTCATAACAACAGGGGGCAGCAACAACTCAGGAGTTTTATGCCAAGAACTCACGATGGACTGAAGGGCTGATCTCTGCCTCCAAGGCTGTGGGTTGGGGAGCCACGCAGCTCGTGTAGGTACCCCCGGGATCTGTCCCACAGCCGCTGCGGGAGGCTCCTGGCATGGTGTGGCTCCACGTCCTGCACCCGGAGCCAGCCCCTGCTTCTCCATCGCCCAATAACCCAAACCGCCCCACCGCTGAGTCTGCATGGATATTATTGCTAATTCCTTACAGAGCATCGTAGCCTGGGTTGGACCGCATGGTCACTGAAGCAGGGATTGCCAGTTCCTCCCTGTTTGCAAAATGTGAAAGTTGCTGCAGTCAAATACTCTGTGTCCTGGTTCCTGCTCAGATGGTTGTGGATGAGGTGGTTGGGATGGAGGCAGGGTGCAGGAAACGTGGGAGCTTTTTCGGACAAAGCTTTAAAAATCTTATCCGCTTCATTACAGATACACAGTCCTGCCTCTTGATATTTTATACCCGTCCAAAACTTCTGGGTCTGGGCGTTGAGTAATTGCTTTGTAAATGAGCTTTAAATAATTACAGGCAAAGCTGCTGGTTCAAGGTCTGATGCTGCTTTGTAAGGGTATAGCAGGAGATAAATAATCTAGACATGCTCCGTGGTGCATGGCAAGTATCTCTTATATGATCTCCCTTCTGACCTGTAACGCAGGGAGTCAGCAGACAGAGTTGTCCTGCATACGGGCAAATATGAAGAACTGATAGTCTGCTCCCATGAAATTGCTGCCAGCACGGCCCAGCTGGTGGCTGCCTCCAAGGTGGGTATCCCAGCGAGGTCATCTGCGTGCGGCTTTGTCACGTGAAGTCATTTTGTTCCCACAGTGTTGTCCCACAGGTGTTTTTGGGCAGTGGTGTGTGGCCATCCTGCCAGCCCAGAGCAGGGAGGAGGGGAATCTCCGAGTATTTTCAAGTCAGTCTGTGATTTTAATCCCTGTGTCTTCACCTGCATTAATATTCCACACCTAGCAGGGCTTACCGCGGAAATGGAGATGTCTAAAACCTCCCGTCTTCCTCCTGTCAAGCTGATCATGTAAAGAAAATGTTAATAACTAACGAGAAACCCTGAATAAGCAACTGCAGCAGCCAGCATTAAGAATGGTGGATTTTGGTCCTTGCCACCTTTTGTGTGGGTGAAGGCGATGGGGAGAGAGGTTTCAAGGAGCAAATGAGGATGCAGTTTGCGGGGAGAAGGACCCATACGGCTTTTTACAGCGGATAGTTTTAAAATTAAGAGCCTGGTTAAAAGAAAATTAAAAAAAAAAGCTCTGTCTTCACTGATGCTGCTTATCCGTGTGTGCTCAGTGAGAGCAGAGCTGGTTTAGTGCCCTGAGGCTGCAGGGCCTTGTGGGGTCACCTTGTCTGGCCGTGATGGGATCATCAAGATCCCAACATGTCCATCTGTCCATCCTTCCCACTCCAAGATTTTCACGCCCAAGGGCTGTTCTGACATGATGTCTCTAAGGCAGAACATGGCTGCCTGGGGCTGCCCTGGGGGTTCCCACAGCCATCCCCCTGTTCTTTGCAGGTGAAAGCCGACAAGAGCAGCAGGAACCTGGGCAGGCTCCAGGAGTGCTCACGCAATGTCAACGAGATGGCGGCCAACGTTGTGGCTTCCACCAAGTCGGGGCAGGAGCAGATTGAGGAGAAAGGTGAGGGTTTTGTGAAGAAAGGTGAGAAGGAACCACCCCATGGCTCTTTGTGGCCTTGTGAACACCCCGAGGTGGCTGGCCTCCTCCGCTTCGGTGTGTAGGGGCTGCGCTCAGTGAGGACCCTCTGTTTGTCTCCACAGACACCATGGACTTTTCGGGCATGTCCCTCATCAAGCTGAAGAAGGAAGAGATGGAAACACAGGTAGGGCCACGAAGGTGGCTCCAGTGCTGCTACCCTGGGCCAGGCTGAGCTCCATGCAAGGGGGGGTGTCCCTGCTGCCCCGCAGCATGGCGCTGGGGACAGCGGGGACGCACCCCTGGGTGCTCAGGGTGGCTCTTTGGGTGCAGGTGAAGGTGCTGGAGCTGGAGAAGCGCCTGGAGAGCGAGCGGGTGCGCCTGGGCGAGCTGAGGAAGCAGCACTACGCCCTGGCCGGCACCTACGACGCGGTGGAGGACGACGGGGAGGCCAAGCCGGCGCCAGCCCCCCGGCGAGGCATCCTCAAGAAGCCGCCCTTGGCTCAAAAACCCAGCCTGGGGGAGGTAGGGTCCCTGGGGGGTAAGGGTAGTGGGTGGGGGGGCAGTCACAGCAGTGGGGACTGATGGTTGGCTTTGTCCCCACTCTCGTTGCAGCCCCAGCGAGATGCCGGCCCGTGCCCACCTCACAGGGCCAACGTCTAGTGGGGGCCGCCAGCCTCCCCCAGACCACATTGCCTTTGCGCTGGTGTGCCTTCGTGCGCGGGGCTCTCCTCACCGCCTGGCCTGGAAAACTGGATGTTTTTTATAAAAAAAAAAAATTTTTTTTTTCCTCTTCATTTGATTTCTAGCTGTAGAGCAGGGGGGCTTCTCCCAGCTCCCCAGGCGGCAGGAGATGCCCTCTTCCTCCTGGCCTGCCAACAGGTTTAATTTAATTTGGGGTTTGTTTGGGTTAAATTAAAAAAAGAAAGAAACCAAAAACTTTTATCAGCACTAGAAGTTTTCAGTAAATGTAGCTCTCTACTGTACTGCTCAGACCCTTTCAAAGAACCGTGAACTGCTGGAGACCGCTGGGCTTTTCTTGCAACCCTTTTTTAAAATCCCCCTTTTTCAGCCTGAAGAATAATTTGACTTTCGGCGTGGGATCAGCCCTCGGTGGAGAGGGAGACGGCAGCCTTCACTGGCATGAGGAGCAGGGCTTTTTGTAAGGGAAAAAGCAGTTACTGGCACACACTGGCAATAAGGATACAAACATATATTTTTTTTTTCCTTTTCTATTTTTTATTACTGTGGCAACGTCAGGGGATCAGTTGCGTTTATGTTTTATATTTAAGATAATAAGCAGAATTAAATCTAACCGTGGCCTATGGGAGCTGGGGGATAGAGAAGTCTGCATCAAGAAGGAATTACCAATGTGGAAAGACACGGGGGCAGAAGAAAAATGTTGTCAGCTGTATCTTCCCTTAGAGCTACTACCACGACGTAGATTATTAAAGAAGCAATATTTAAAAGAAATGTTGTGCCTGGTCAGCTCATCGGTGGGGAGGGGGCTGATGCCCGGGCTGGTTGAAGCAAGCTGGCCCTGAACTGGGGCAGAGAAAGGCAATGAAGTGCCTGGAAGGAATTGGATGAAGCGCAGGGGCAGGGTGGGGGGTGTCAGATGCCACTGTGTGGACCCACCACCCCTATCTATCTAAGGTCTGTGTGTGCATAAACATATCTATAAATATATAGTCATGTGTCTCTAGATATATGTAGCTATCTGTATTTGTGTGAATGGCTCTGTGTGTGCCTACATATATATGGATGTATTTTTATATATATGCATGTTTGCATATTTCTGTATATATATATACACACATTTATGCACATGTGTGTGTATAGGACATATTTATGCACCTCTGTTGGTACAGCTGTAGCACTAAGGCATGCCCAGCGTCAGCAGCTCACCAGGGCAGAGTAGCACATGATTTTCATGGCTGTCAGCGGCAGCCAGGGTGACTGGCAGCCTTACTGAAAATAAGTAGCTTAAATAAATAAAAAGCAATCCAGCCACAGTGGCATGGGTGCAGGATCAATGCTGCTTTCCAGCCAGGGCAGCTGTTAACCTGCAGCCTTGCAGCTGCTCAGCAGGACCACTGGCACACGCCTGCGAGAAATGCAGATTTTTTTTTACTCTATGATTAACTGGGAGTATCTGCAGGGCCAAATGTCACTGCACCTCATGGTGCAAGGTGGAGGTACCTGTGAAATGGTAAGACAAGCATTTGGAGCTCACCAAGAATGACCATGACAGGGTGAACACAGGTCCCTTAAGAAGATATTTGTAAGGGTCCTTTTGGAAAAGTCTAGAATCAACATTGTCATCCAATCCATCATGACACCACTCCCCCCCACAAAAAACAATTACAATCAGATTTCACACAACCACAGACAAAACCATGACTTTTCATTCCTATCACATAACATTCCTATTATGTTATAGCCTATTGTTAAAGCAGTTCACTAGAATTACAGTTGCTGTATCTCAAGAAAACAAATTTATAAGGCATTTTATTATGTTATATTTATATATTATTTTAGTTATGTAGCAATCTTGTGACAAGATTTCTGAGAGTACTTGTCACGAAACAGACTTTACACTTTTATGAGCAGCTACTACAGGCAGCGTAGCAAGTGACAATTCTCATTTCCCAACCAATTCTACGTAGAAAGTGTGTTCCACATTAAAAGGCTTTGGTGTGGATACTGGTGTTACTGGGCAACACAAACAGCTGGTTTAACACTGCAAGTTACTTTGAGATCATCTCCAACCCAAAAATTTATGTTCTCCTTAGCCTTTCCATGAAGCTATGGAGAACCTCTTATCTACAGCAGTGGTGGAAGAGAGCTGAGAGAGGGTTACCCAGCCATGTCCTTCGGGTGACTGCTGTCACATCAAGGACAATGTCTTATCAGGATACAGCAGTGACTGCTGAGTTTCATTTCTTTGAGAAACCTTTTCTCTCGGTACAAGGAAGCACTTTCTGCAATAGCTTGCGATCTATTTATAGACGGTGATGAACATGCATTTGCTGGGAGACTGACATCACCCTAACCACTCACAATGTTACATTTCGTAATGGAAATATTGATCAATCAAGAATGCTAACTTTTAAAATCTCCCTACCGTCAGTCTAGCCACAGCTATATTTAAAGAATTCAAAAATAAAGTAAAATGCAGCTTTAAGAATGATGCTATGGGTAAATGTAAATTATTTAACACCACTGCTGTTTCACTATGACTGACTTAAATGGATACTTGTCAGAGGCTGCCAGTAAAATACCCAGGCCAGCACATACAAAATCTCAAAAATCAACAGCAAAACCAAAAGCTCCACAGGCCACTTAAAAGTGTAACCTATGTGCTAGAGTAATTTTTATATCAAAATCAAGCTTACTGTCCAGTCTAAGATTTTCTTGACTCCTATACTTTTTGAAAGTATTTGCTATTTGTAGCAGACAAAAAAAAAAAACAATCACAACTGTAAACTGTATGCAAAGGTTTATTTTGAGACTCCATCAAGACATCCTGCTGAACAGGATCCAATTTGCTAATGACTTTTAAATACCATTATTCTATCTGCAGAGAGAGGATGTTTAACTTGATGTGCTAAGGAGAACAAATTTTACTCAGTACCCATGACAAAAGCAATGGAAAATAACCAATAAAAAGTTGTGAAATGCTGCATTGTGCTCCCTTCCACCAAGGTTAGTACAGTCCAATTTGTTTTTCTTCAAGCAGCTTTCAAACAGCCGGTTATCAAAGCCCTCCCTTCCCCACCCTTTGGCTCCCTCAGCAGCCAAATCGCCAGTTAACCACAAATTAGTTAGAACATGAGCACACAAAGCAGCTGAAGTTCAGCAACAGCATTGCTACAGAGAGCAAAGTTTACAAACCACAAGCGTCTTAGATCAAAAAAGCCCACTGAAATCAAGCATACAAACAGAAAACGCTGCTGTCCTGTGCTCTAGGAAGTCAGGTAAAAAAAGCTGTAAAAGAACGTTGAAGAACCCTTAATTAAAGCCATGAGCAGCTGCCACCCATTTGCAAGGCAGGTTTTTTCCCTTCGGTGCCTAACCTGCCAGTAGCAATGACTAAGGCACAAGTTCCATGCATCTGGGCAGCACTATTTTTAGTGACAGTATTTCCTGAATGACCCAATCAGAGAAATGACTCAGGAAAGAGAAATATCAGCGAATACAGTAATTTCATAAATGCCTCACAGGTATGCAAGTTTAAATCAAAACAGAAAAATACAAAGACGGTCTGTATTCCACTTACAAACCATCTATTGCGCCTGGTACCATCAGACAATTAATACACGCACCAACCCAAAGGACATTAGTACATCTCCACATTTCTCCACCATCAGCATTTTCTCCTCAACCAGGCAGTCTCATTCCAGTGCCAAAAACTGCAGCCACCTTGTCACCTCCCATCTTCTACGGGATACAGCCAGCTTCTTTCAAAACTAATGAACCCCTCAGAAACTGGTCCATCCTGACCAGTGGTTGCTTGAATCATGTGTAACTTTAAGGGCACATAGCAAGGTATGGAATTAGCTTATGTGGTGAAACATTTTTAGCTTTGAAGGAAAAACTAATTCCTACTCATCATCTGCACAAGTGAAGAAAAAGGACCCTTGAACAGGTTGGAGATAATAAGTATTATTAAAAGATAGCCTTTAGCTTACGGCAGGATCCAGGGTTCAGGCATGCGCTAGCAAGTCTTCCAGCCTCAGCAGTATGTGATTTGTCCTGCAGGTCAGGAGAAAAACAGGGATTTGGCTCCAGGTGAGGCTGAGAGCCCACCACAGGCTGCCCAGGGACAGCCTGCTGCAGGGACAAGGTACCAGCTGGTGCACCAGAGCCTCAATAAGGCTTCTCCAACACCTGAGACAAAGTATCTCTCAACTCAAAGCAAGATGTGCCTTGTTTCTAGTGACAAAGTCTCTGAGAGGTCAACAGACATACCTGTAAAAGACTTGTATCAGGGTTCATATACAACCAGAAGACGACTCAAATTACAGTAACAAGTGCTACTGAAGGATCTGTGGAGGCTTGGATGGCCTCTGAAGACAGCTTCTTCAGAGAAAGGGACAAGCGAAGATGACGTGTCACTGACTCACCACTCACCTTTTTTGTTACTTTGCTTTTTTTATTTGTTTCCCATTACACAACTGCCACGAGTCCCCTACCAAGCAGGGTCTGGCCATACCGGGTTCTCTCTCCTTTGCACAGGGAATGATCCCACCCAGAACGATCTCCTGGTGCATGGGAGCCACAGGAACGGGCCCTCCAAACCCCACTTTTAGAACAGGTGCTTGCAGAAGGTGCACACAAAACTTCAAGCTGCAAAACACAGGCGTTGCTGCAAATTCCGAGAAGAGCCACGTTAAGGAACAGCAAGTTTTACATAACGCCGTCTCCTTCCCTCGCCCACCTGCACTGAGTCAGCACAGCAAGTTTTCCTCGTCTGTACTTTCCTATTTCTGCATCAACAGAAGGTTATCAAATCTCTGCAGCCACCGCAAACGGAATGTATCAAGGAACAACTGAAAAATGGATTTTCTTCCACATACTATCAGTGCTTCTGCAGTGGGACTTGTATTTCACATTGCTATTAAAGTGTTATAGATAGAAAATTGCATCAGGTCTTTTCTGCCCTCTGACTCATATTCCTAAATAACTTTGGTTGACTCATTTCTCCTAACTCATCTTGGCTGAAATCGAAGTTTTTCCTTTTAACAAATGAAAGTGGCTTTCCCCCTTCCTTCAGCTTTTCCAGGGGAAAATCCCGAATGCTTCCACTATTCCAGCCAATTGTAGGAAAGCAAAACAAAAGTGAAAGGATTCACCTGGCAAGACAGCCCACCCACCTCGATGCCACGATTACAATGTGCAGGGTCTGCTCTGAGCACACCTACCCTGTATCAGCTACATACAAAATGGACTTGCTATCTCCAGTCACCAAAAGCATCGCCAACAGATTCCCCATGAATAAAATTAGTTATCTTCTCGCAAATTTATGTTTTATGATCACCTACAGCATTTTATGTTGCCACATAAAACCCCACCATTAGTATGAAAAACAGTAACACAACTCCACCATAATTAAATGAAGCCACAACGGGGACACAACACCAAGAGAGATATGCTATTTTATTTAAAATCAGACCACAGTAGATTACAGAAAGACTTATGCAAACAAATCCACTGTATGTTTCACAACTTGCTAGGCATATAAAATTGCCCCTTTATTAGACTGTCCAGGATTACACAGAGGAACCATTCAGGTGCAGGACAACTCTACCTCCTCTGAACTCAACATTTGCCAAGTAGCTCTATATTCAGGCTAAAGGAATTGTCGGTTTGAGCTCTGTATCTAAATCATTATTCCAGTATGAGAGGGCAGAGAAGTCCCCAAAGAGGTCAAGCCTGAGGTTGAAGAAGTTGGGGCACTAAACATAATGGTTACCCATGACAGGACTGTGCCCAGGACCACCTCCTGGCATCACACGAAAGCTTATCTTCTATATAGTCCCTCCAGGGTCACTGGTGGAAAGGTGACCTGTGTGGATCAGCTGGGCTAGAACAACCAACTCTGCTTCCTCTAGGAGACAGCACTGAAGTGCAGTGAAACTCATCCTTGACTTATACTGCTCCATGCTGATCATCAAACCAACCACCTAACCACATACAACTGAGTTAGTCATAACTTACAAAACCGTGTACAAAAGACTGGCAAAAGTAACGCCATCCAAAGAGAGCATTTTCAATGCTACCAACACTCTAAAAGCCATGTTACACATCATATTTAAAAGATTTTTCTCTGCTCCAATTGCTTTGGGAAAGTATATGCTATTTGCAGCAGACATTAAAAATCCTCAAGACAACGTTATAATATATATATTTTGGCAAGCATACTTAGCCACCCCCTCTCAAGTCTCAGCTTGCCTATGGCATTTTAATCTCACTATATTATAAACAGTGCAAATTAGTACGATTCTAAACATCCTAGCCATAGCAGAATTCATTTATTAGCTATAACAGAACAGGAGAAGCTGCTGAAGGGCAACAGGTTGAAAGCACTGACACACCTCTTGCCCACCTTGTTCAGGTTAGTGTTTTGTAAAGTTTGTTTCTGAAAGGATGTAAACGGCTTTCCACAGTCATCTTTCTCCTTTACACTTAAACATTACCAGCAGTCAACAATGTATTTACAATTTGTGCGCACACACACACGATTAATGGCAAAACGTTTTCCATGAGCAGCTGGATTTCAGTTATGAGATTGCTATAACTGAAATATCATATTAGTTACATCATCTATGTTCAAACTTCTCCATCAGTGAAGGCAACTATAAGCTTACAAATAGCAGATACAGCCTTTGTTTTTTCTGAAGTATGAGGGTGATTTTTTTTTCCTAAAACAAAGTGCTCTTGAAGAGCCCTTAGAGTTAAGCAATGGCCATTCAAATGATAAAAATGCTAATATCCTAGTATTAACAATCACAAGTAGTGATCCTAAGGCACATCAGCCACATGCATATGCAATAATGCATTGTTTTGCTTTCAGACAGAAAAATTGCATTAGCTTTGTCTGTATTTAGTTTGCACAAGAGTTTGTTTCTAGATAAAGTATCCCTGAAAGGTCATGTTATCACAAAAGTTACCAAAAGACAGAAAATTTAACAAGTAGTAAAAATATTTTTGGACTATGAATACCAATAAAGTTAGATACATAAAATGCAGTGCAAATTCACAATACACTTATCTATCACCTCCATCACTTCTGAGGATTTGCAACCCTCGGAAAAAAAGTTGGCACTTGATAAGTGTAAAATATACCTGGTTGTTTTTATTAAACATTAGCAAAACTGATTTGAGAGTGTTTTAGAGTTTTTGTGTAGCAGGCTCAAAGTACAAATTTCTGTACTCAGTCACCAACCTCTGTACTCTGGTAGCCCCCAACCACTTTAATTCTTTCTAGGACACAAATCATTTCTACAGCAGACTTATGTTTAGCATTCAGGTACAACAGCTGCCATCCAAATACCAGCACTAACAGCACAGCAAAATTACTTTGAAACTAATAATTAACCATGCTTATACAAAGCTTCAGTGAGAAAATAACACCAAGAAAAGATATTACACTATTTTAAAAAAAACAACATCCTGTACCATCACTAGATTACAGAAAAAACACACTTTGCAAACAAATCCAATGCACATTGCTTCACAAAATACCCCATCTATAGAAACTTTCCAGACTTACACAGGGAGATTGGTTCAGACACCAGTAACGCTGACCAACCTTCTGCCCTTTGTCTTCAGAAGGCAAAACAAGCCAAATAACTCTATTTTCAGAATAGAGAGCTTCCTGTTACGAGCATAATTTGAGATTAGTATTTGCTAGCAACCACCACACTCCAGAGGAAATGATTAAGGGACAGTCAAGGGCCTTACGTAAACATAAAAATAAATATTCTATTCTGACTGATGCTGTTTGTAGTACAGACTTCCAAACAATGCAGTGCATTCCAGGACAATGATATGAAAATGTTTTGAAATAATGCAGGGGCTATGACAGATTCTGGACTGATCAATAATAAATTGATGGACACATTCTGCTCAAGCAAAAATTGTTAAGATTTGCCTCCCCCAATGCTAGGTTAAAACACCAGCACGTGTCTGCACCTTCGGCCTCAAGAGTCATACTAAAAATGAAGTCTGAGCTCCCCTAAAAAGCCTCCCGCTCCAGTGGCATAAGTCAATAATGGATTATGTAAGATGCAAACAGCCACCCTGGAGCTGAAAAAGCTTTTCTGTTTTGCCTGCTTGCAGAGAAACGTTAACTGCAAATTCCACAGAGATACGCATGCCAACAACTGCAAAACTAAAGGAAATGGGGAAGTTAAAAATAGTTCTGCCAAGCAAGAGATTGAGTTTGAGGCATAAAATGAAATTGTGGAGCTTCAAGTGGGCAATTACATGATGTGAAAACCCCAGTATTTGATTAAGAAAATACCCTGGCTAGATTCCTTGAATCACATGATATCAAAAGCTAAGCACCTGTGTAAAAAAAAAAAACAAAAAGAGACTTCTGTATCCAAGGTGTGGAAAAGGAAAAAAACCCAAACTGTAAGAAAGAATCTTAATAGGCAAGAAAATAAAAATGCCTGGTAGTTTCTATAAAACTCTAAACTGGCTCTATAAACAGTTTAGTTTAATTTCAAGAGACCAGGACTTTCAGGGTATCAAGCTATTTAGGAGTGGAAAGAGTGTATACTTTTATTACGAAAAGTCTGTGAAAACAACTGAAATGTAGAAATGAAACTCTTGTAACTTTTACTGTCTAAAAACCATACAACATTTTCTGACAAGAGTTTCAGCTCAGCTAGCTCTGAAAATGTTGTGCACCTGGCCACGAATGCCATTGTCTGGGCATGCTGTAAAGGATGCTGATGCTGTCCATTGCAACCTTTGCCCAGTATTCAAATATGGTTGTTACTACCCAACCACTGGCACCAATAGAGAATTCTTTAGAGACACAAATAGTTCCCCGTTTGCCACACACACATCCAGCTGCGATGGGAATACATCAAAACAGACAAGGATGCTGATTTGCCATCACTAAAGAATTCGGTTTGATTCAATTTTTAATGTCAGGAAATCCACTGTACGTTGTTTCACAATTTGATGGATTTACAAAATCTAGACCCTATCATCTTCCTAGAAAAACCTTGTCACTGATATTTGAAAACAAAAATAATCACATTTACCAAACGCAATGGCAAACCTCTGTGCCACAGCCCGAATTTTGTACTCCGTTGTGCAAAAACCAGAGGCTTTCCATTGCCTACATTAAGTCTCTGATGGGGAGAGAAAGGAAACAGAAGCACCAATACATGTTAGGCGCACCAAAATATTCACTGGAGGATAAAGCCAGGATGTGGTGGAAGGCGAGGTGGTCTTTGGGGAAGAGCTGGAGGATACTGTGGTACAAACTGAGATGAGTATCCTGGCTGTGGCATTTGACTTGCAGACTGAACTCCCGGTCGAGGTGGGAGAGGAGGATATGGAGCACCTGGATAAGAAAGAGCTGGTCCTGAACTCATGGCTGCAGTAAACGGAGTAGGAAAGCGTCCTGCTGGGACTGAAGAAGGTGGAGGGGGTGGTATCCGTCGGGGCACGACTGAAGGAGGAGTGTTTGCATCTGAAGTGTAGGAATCTTGAGGTGCTGGTGTTGTCTCAGGTGCTCTCAGCTGAGCCTGTGGCTGAACCTGCGGAAGTCTCTGTCCCTTCAGCACCATTTCTTGGAGCTTCTCAATCTTTACGCGTCGCAGGTGAGCCAGTTTACGCTTGCTCTGGTACTCGTCAATGAAGGAATCCAGTGGTATTTCACCATCAAGAAATTTTTCTGCCATATTCTGTCAAATATGGAACAATCTCTTAGAAAATGGCATACTGCAAGAGAATCTAAATGGCTTATATCCTAAAAATAGCATAATTTTGCCTGTGATTTTCCGGCTTGCATACGGAAGATGACTGGCATGCTACGAATTCTGAGCAGCATTTTGAGTTAGTTATTACTCAGAAGCACTGGGAGTTAAATATCATTTTTGCTTAAATTTATACTGAAAAAAACCAGCAGCAAGAACATCTGAGTCCAGCTCTGAACATTCCCCTGATCGTCAGAGATGGGAACAAATGAAGTTTAACAGCTTTCCAGATTGCCAGCTAAGCTGAATTACAGCTCAGTACTGCTTGCAGTGCCAACAGGAACACTGAGAACTCTGCAAGGCTCAGTAGAGGCAGATTATTGCTAAGCCAGGTTTAATACTCACGCTTACTTGTGGCTGTGGGTAAATGGTGTTTAATAATTAAGAGAGATGACCATACATATAATCACAAAATTCAACCTGTCCTGGGAATGTCTTTTTGTGATCACAACTCAAGGCCAATAAGCAGATTTTTTCCCTTGATACAGTTATAGAAAATGTCCTAGAGGGAAATCAGCAAACAAAACCAAACATCTCCATTATTCTGAAAACAGGCCAACCCATCAAGCACTGGTATGACAGTGAGTGGTGACCACTGGCACCTAGACAGATATGTTGACATCATAGTGGAATATTTCACTGGAAATGCTGGGAGAAAAAACAGCGCAGGCACAGTTTTTCATTAGGTTACTAATTAACATTTGTAATGGATTCATACATATACCAGGCAAACACCATTAAAAAAAAATAATTCCACATTTGTGCACTGTGAGTTTGAAGGCAATGGCAAGGGACTGAAAGGATTTGGCTTTCTTTTCTGAAAAAGAGCATCTTCTCTCAAACTTCAAAGATGTTAAGAGCAAAAAATCACTCAAAAAAAAATCCTCGCTGAAACCAAATGGCTCTTCATTGAAGTTCGCAGCAAAGACCAGATATATTCTTAAAAATATCCCTTTAATCTATTACATGTTCAACACTGCACTGCAGCTATGTACACGGGAAGTCTTTGGTAAAGGGTGTAAGTGCCAAAATTGAAGTGTACTATCATTACCTCCGTGTCTTCTTCAATTTTAGCCCCCTCTGTCTGAAGCAGCGCTAGCAGTGTCTCCAGTGAAGCATTACTGGATTGTCTGTCTGTAATGGCATGAAAAGAACAGTAAATGACAGCCAGCTGTAAGTGACTTTAACTGAAGCTACACAAAAAATACTACAGCAAGCACAAAAATTTCCTAAGGCACGTATGTACAACTAGCATACTCCGTTGATCTAGACAGGATGATCTACAGTAAGAAAATATATTAAGCAGTTCAGGAATATTGCCAGCGTGCTAAAAGCTGATATTTAATTACAATGATGTATTTATAATACTGAAAGACAAAGCATTTCAGCAAGTGCAGTATCAGATGTACAGTACTGCATGATTCAGTATGAAATCAGAAATTTAAACGCAATAGTCTGTTTATGATTAACCACTGAAAATGGAAATTATGTTTTGGTTTTTAGCAAGGTAAATGAATGTGATAATTTAGAGAAGAGTAGGTCAACAACAGGTAGGTAACCACACAGTAACAGAAAGAACCCACAGTATCTGTTACTAGGTCTAACAGACATTTATTCATTAGAATAAGTATCATAACTATAGAATAAGAACAGATACTAAACCATTAGAAGCACAGTCTACTTCAGAACTACACTAAAACGAAATGTCATTTTGTACACTAATTCACACAGCTAAAAATGAGACACCAAAACCCATGCAACAGATTTACATTCACTTAGGAAACAGCAAATTGTAACTGTCAACAGAAAATGTTACCTAGTTTTGTTTTCTTTATCTGGTATGCTTCAAAAAGAACTTGCAGCTCTCTATATTTTTCAGTCAAATTTGATTTCAAAGATTCCAACTTTGGCTGGTACAAAAGATTGCCTTCTGCCAGACTGCGGTTGCTGGCAAGAGTCATGTCCTTGATGTGTTGAACATTCTGGGCCTTGGGAAAGAAGAAAAAAAAAAAAAGTAAAATAAGTGAAATGACAGTGAAAATATTAAGCAAGATGAACACTTATTTAGACCATATGAAAATTTCAAAACTTCTAAATAAACAACAAAAGTAAGCTCTCTGTAAGAATTAGCACTATGGTAATGGACCTGCAGCTAGTAACAATACTTTTGGAGTTTTTATGAACAGTGGGAATGTCTACTGTGCCGGTGGGTACGGTCAGCTTCAGCTGAGCTCGTTTCCCCATGATCTCTTTTTTCTGCTACACAAAATCCTTTCTCACAACCTGTATTTTTACTGCTCTACTAATATGCTATTTTACTAGTGTATAATCTAGAAGGAATAAGGTCTATGCTGCAAACAGCATGCTGAAATAATCTAAAATGACAACAGATTGTTGCAGCTCATGAGGGAAAGACTTTCAGAAGAATTGCACTGAGAATAAGGATCTCTTCTTTTAGTTTCGAGCACCTGCGAATGAATCACTTTCTAAACAGAAATTAATACTGACCTGAAGTCACTTTCCTGCACGTTCTTCCCCACATGCTGCACAGAGCTCATGAAACCATTTCCTTCTCCAAGCTGGAAATTATAATTACTTGAAGATTTTGTGATGTGGGTGAGGACTCCTAAGAATCCCTCTCCTTTGAGCCAGGGCAGAGGTGCCTGTGAATGCTCCTACTGGCAGAATAGCTTTTGTCTGACCAGAACTGGGTCACTGCTGCACCCAACTGCCTGCAAGAGGCAGACTGCGGGGCACAGCAGCGGTTACTGTGTAGGAACCAGCCTCTGGGCATTCAGGAATTCCTGCTAAGTGGCAGAGGAGTGCAGTTTATGTCACCCAAGCTTCTTCTAATTCTTGTTGCAAATTTACGTGAGGTCTGACCTGCTGGCTGTCACAGCTTTGTGAGATCAGATTTTTGCATTCACGCCCTGCTACCTGAAGGTGCTTTGTATGAATTCTTACTCATTATTTAACATACAGATGCTTCTTCATCTCCACCTCACACACCACCCTTACCATTCACCCATGATGAGCGCTGACAGATAACGCAACAGTTGTTCTTAAAAAATAACATCTTCGAATCCCAGCAGTAAGATGCAGTAAGACTGCAGGAGAATGTCATCCCTTATTAAAATGCAAAACCCAAGGACTGCATCATTACTGTTTCTTCTCCAGAATATTCTTCTCCAATTATGTTCAATCAATCCTGGATCAATGCCAAAAGCTTGATTTCCATTTTAGTCCTCCTGCTTAACATACCCTAGCCTGAAGACACTGTTCCTAAAGAACAAATGACAATTCTCACAAAACCATGATACAGCAAGATTCTAAGTTTGCTCATACGCACACACGCATGTGATTTTATCAAGACAGTCTTCACGAGCTTTGGGAAAGCTGAGCGTTTGGGGAAGTCCACCCTGGTTGTCACATTAAAGTCATTAAAATATTCAGACATCAAAAGGGAAAAAACCCAAAACCAAGGGATCTGATTTCAAGATTTTCAGTCTGAATCAACAAGTGGGATAGTTTTCCCATGGCACAACAGCCTGATTCGATGAAGCTGACTTCAAAAATCAACGAAACATTTGGTACGCTTTTTGTCACCGCCTACCTTAACATGCCCCTTCTGGCTAAACAGGGATGATACAGGCTAGAACAGACCTTTTTTACGGACAGTTGCACTGAATCTAGTGCAAACACAGAGTACAGGGCTTTCTTCCTTTCCCACTCATGGGTGGATATGGGAGAGCCACACCTCAAAAACAGGAAAAGAGAAAACCCAAACGAGCTATTTAAAAGCCCCAGAAAAGGACAGGATCAGAATTCAGGTGTTCTTGGCAGTCTGAGCACAAAACTGGGTGCATCTGGTAAAAATATTTTCCAAGGGTAGTAACAGTGTCTTTGAAAGAGATTACTTCATTCTGAAATATTTATACACTAATACGCTAATTTCAAAATTGGTTCAAGGTTAAACACATCTTTGTCCCCAGCTATTTGCTCTTCAAATACCAAAGTTTTACTCTCCTTCACCCTGTTCTTGCTAAAACAATTAAAAAAAATCAAGTCAAGGATAAAGCTGAATCCTAAATCCTGTATCAATCAAAATAAAATTCTATTCCAAACTGTGCAAATCAGAGAAACTGTACTTGCAATACTGTTTTGTCTTCAAGATTTTCACATCAAGCCTAAACAAGCTTCCAGCCCTATGCCTGTGTTCAACTTGAATCCTTTCCAAGAACAAAAAGAAAAACCTCTCTTCTCACTTTTGAATCCAATGCAAAATCATTTAAACTGGTTCCTTCCATTTGTTTCTTCTCATATGATCCAAAGCTGTTAAGAATGTTGCTTTCAGAAAGCCTAAGTCCCCCTATTTCACATTTTTTCTCCCCCAACAATTAACGGAACTAAAATACACAGGATTTAACAGCTTAATTACTGGCATCCAGCTTCTTACTGAATCACCTGCCATCACCACAAGCTTTGTTAACTAGCTGTCTTCTGAACTGCCAGCCAAAGAAGATTGTGTGCAAAAAGATTCATGGTTTCTGATGCCTCTCCTCTTTCACCATTTTAATGAGCAAACTCCCTCCTTCAAGCGACTTCAATTTGATCTGGTGATTGTATTTTCACTGCTTGTAAGGCTGATATTCTCATTTCAAAGCAGTTGCGCAGTCAGTCTAGGAAGACCAGTTTTATGAGTGAACTTTGATCTTTCTCCAGGATGAAGAACGTGTACATTTCCTCTAGAGAGCAAAAAGCCAGGGGACAGGACACACAAACCTTTTGAGAGCACAAATCCCAGGAAAAGGAACCTTTTACTGAAATCATATATAATAAAGAGGAGAAGCAAGAACTCCAGGTAAACAGATGGAATAACAGAAAAAGCTTCCTTAAGTCAGATGAAGCTTTTGTGGTGTTTTAAACGCCATTTTTAAATAACTTTCTTGCCTCAAGTATCATAATGTCTCTCAACAGGACTAGGGAGGGGAAGTAGGAAGCAAATGCATAACTTTCTACAATCATTTTCTGAATAAATTTACTTTTACATCATTTCAAATGTGGAAAGATGAATCAATATTAGCATGACATGTGTGCCTGATTCGTAAAAATAAGAAAAAGAAATCAGTATTATGAACTACCTACATCTAATGCTGAGTGACATCCTTTCCCGTCCTTAGCATCTGATATCTAGCAAGTATGGACTAATCTAAACTTAAGCAAAAGCTTTAAAAATACTTCTTTTAATACTGAAAAAAGTTATCGTGATCGCACTTCAAGTTATAGTGCCTGAAATAACCAAGATTTAGTGACTCAACTTTTTCCATGTTATAGCACTTCTAAGAAGGGCACATTTCTTCTACAGAAGTTGAAAAAACACACGATTGACACTTGAATTGACCAATAAATGTCACTTGTGAAGTCTTCACTTCCAGCATTAGTCTATGCCGAATTTCTTTAAAAAAAGGACACTTGAAGAGATGAGAAACTGAAATTGAATCTTACTCAAACCCATGAGAAGAATCAGTTCCTCAAATACAAAGTAAACGCAGGAATCACGTTTAATGAAACTTGAGCTGGTGAAGATCCATCCACCTGTTCAGGACATTTAAGTGCTTCATGTATCTGAAAAAGGTTTGAAGTCTACGGAATGAGTGAATTCTATTTCACAATAAACAGAACAAATATAATCCCAAAGCAACGCAGCTTGAATACAGTCACGATTTTACAAACCAGAATAATTTCTGGCACTGATGTTAAGGTCCGCATAATACACTTCTACAGCTGCTCCATTGCACTTGGAAGTTCATTCAATTAATCAGAAAAGCAAACACTGTGAAGTTAGGCTAAAAAGCCCTACAGAAAAACCTTTCAAAAAACATTCACTAATTTAAAGCAAAACAAAAAAGTTACAAAATCATCCAAGGGTCAAAGACACAGTACAGCATGATGAGTCTATTAAGATTACCAATGCAGCACAAAGCATGCTTTCAGCATCCATTCACAGCTTTCCACAAACCCAAGACAACATCCAAGAAAGGAATAAATTGCAACAGAAGTGATTTTATTGTCAGATGTGTTGTGCGACAAAAATGTGTATTAGCAGGGAAGTGCCACCGCATCAGATGTTCACCTGCCTACTGGAAGTGCAATGACAAAAAGTTAAAGAGACAGAAGCAAACAGCATGCGACGAGCAGAACTGCCAACAAGACTATTGAGGTCATGAACACTTCAACAAGCAGGAAACATTAATCTGAAAACAGATGAGAAATACCAGTCAGAATCACAAGACATAATGAGACACGACAATATTAAAGAGAACATAAGCTTTTTTTTTTTTTTTTCTTTTAAACTGCTAAGCTCTCGCTATGCATTCTGATCGGGACAAACGAGGCAACAATACTGAGCTGCTTATAAAGGGATTTGAATGGCAGGAGGACTGCTCACCACGGAGTTGACACTCAAACCAAATTGTGCCAAGAAAATGAAGCCATGGACACACAGAAGTTATTACAGACAAGAATCGTGCTTTATGCAGCACTTCAGAACTTAAGATACTTAAAAGTGGGTTTAACAGAAATAAATTTAATCATTTTACTCAAGGATTTATTTAATAAGCACTTTTAAGAACAGGCAGCAAGAACTGCTTTGGGAATTGAGATTCTACTACTTTCATCAACTACAGCTTCATGTCATCTGACTTTCAAAAAAGGAAGAAAAATGCTGGATAAAATTAAACCAGAAGCTAGTGCTAGCTTAGCAGCATTTCCACTGTTTATCATTTACTCCACAAGAATGGTTTGCAGCAAGAGTTATTTGTGCAAAATGTCTGAGAAGCGTCACTCCTGTTCATGCAAAAGCACATCCCCAGAACTGCCTCCTGAGATGCAGTCTGAGTGACTGAAATCCCAACTACCCACAAAGTCCATCACAAGCTGCTATAATTATAAGCTTGCTTTGGCAAGCACCATGGCAAGTAGTCTCTCAGTACTTTCAAGAAAAAGTCTCTTAAGGAGCTATAAATAAAAAGAAGTTTTATGTGGCACCGTTTTAATTGCTTTATACATAGCGTACATCCACGTTAGTTTTAGGTTTCTCTGGTTTTGCTCTAGCCTTTAGCATTCCCACATTTTCTCTTTCACTTACACATAACTTGCAAATTAGGAATAAAATATGCAGTCACACTGCAGAAGTATAACGACACACATTTGGAGTGTCAAATTAACCCCTGAAACAGGAGCTGACAGGTGCAGAGTAGGAGAATAGAGACTCCTTTTACAGAAGCAGATTTAAGAGTGCTTTTCATCAAGTACTGGTGAATGATAATACACCCTCTCTAACAACATCTGTTCGGTAATAAATAATAATACATATTGCAAAGTAATTAGATTTGCTAAATTTAGGTCTTCTGGTTACATAAGTATTAGATTTATAAATGACAAAGGTTGAAAGGTAAGCTGCAATTCCTAAACGTTTACTGCAGAGGGAAGAGACACCCAGAACTGCAATTTGCACTCATCAGATACAAGCAGGTTACTCATTTGATGCTTAGCTGGATAGGGAAAAAAACCTACAGTTGTCACCAAGTCTAATGCCTACCTTTGTAACTAAATTTCATGTTTGGCAGACAAGAACATAACCACTTGCACAATGTGGTTTTAGGACAGGAGTGGGAATCCAAGAAAACTGGGCATGCATTCACAGCGTTTTAACTTGGACTTCCTGCACTGCCCGATCTTTTCAATTGGCTTTTGAGAAAAGGACAAGGCTCGAAAGCCTCTTCTGTGCATGCCAGTGTACTCCAAAATCCTGGAATGAGAGGAAGGCAATACATTTCTGACTTCTTGATTTCATATAATTAAGGTCTTGAACAGCAAATAATTTTTGGCAGTAGAACCTTAGCGGTCAGTAACACAATGTTGCACTGTTACTAAAGTGATGTTCCAGTACATAAAAAGAAAACTCATTTTCACAGACAAAATTCATTGAGCTACTACCAGTGTCGGGTCACAAGTTCTCTCATCTGTGCTGCTTAGAGTTATCACACCAAGATTGACTTTTACAAACAACGTACTTTTATTTCATGAATAAAGATTCATTATTTCATGAAGATGAATACTGTAGATGTACTACAGAGATTAACCTCAAAGGATAATTAAAAAAACCCTCCTCAATTTTAAAAGACTGGGAGTACCAGACAACTGGCTTCCTTCCTCTTTCTATCAGACAAGAAGTTCGTTGTTCAAGAGCTAAAAGCCCAGAGGCTTCGAAAACAACCTTACAGACAAAAAGCAGTATCTGAGCTCTTTGATGGCACTGTCACCACTGCCACATACCTGGGGATACAGTGTGAAGGACGCTGTATATGCCCATTACCCCAGAAAAATATGAACATGCACGTGAGCACATACAGAGAGAGATACATACACACCCACCCACAGCCATAGTGACATATACAAATCCTGCCCCAATGCCACACAGGAATACATTCCCTTTAAGGCTGGAAGGTGCCTATTTTTAGCTATTAGCAAGGAAGCCAAGTTGTTTTCCAAATCCTCCTCTTTGTGAACAAAACATTGGGTTTTGAGCTGGGTTTCCCTTGCAACAAGGGGAACAAAGGTTTTTTTGATTATGGAATCATCAGCTTTAGCCAACTTTACAACTGAAAATAAAAGTGACCTCTGAGAAGTGACTCAGGAATCGTGATGTAGTTGGCATACCACAACAATATTACAAATATAAGGACTTTGGAATAACCTAGATACGTACGGACTGACGACAGAAGACCTACAGAAGGAGCACGGAAGTCACCATGGTTCCTCCTTAAGGTTCAGGATTTCCCTCTCTCCCTCTCTTCCTGCCACATGCTTCACAGCCAAAAATCGGGTCCCGGTAGCACAAACTCAAGCAGTAAACAATTCAGCGAAGGCAAAAACTGAACGAGGAAGAAGTATTCAAGCATGGCCAATTCCTTCCAAGGTGGGTAAATGCATTTCTAGTCAAACAGACTCTAGTAAAAGCCTCCACACGCAATAAAAGAGGATTATACCAGACAGTAGCATAGCCGTATTTCCACACAGCTTGAATACCTTCAAACCTAGCCACACTTTCCAAATACCACAAAATACTCCCTCAGGCCCAGAGAACTTTACTCTACAATTTAAAAGCCTTCTGTTGCCAACTAAAGAGGAAAACCGGAGGGTCAAATTGAGAATATGGTCTAGCTCTGCAGTGAGAGAGAATCTTTTCTACTAAGGTTGTGAGGTTTTCTGTCACTTCTGACCTACAGTCTTAAACACGTATTGGCAAATAAGTAATAAAAAAGAGCCCTTCTGCTCATGTACCTTGCAAGAGGTCACACTGAAACCACCAGCAATATTGCACCCATTTATATCTTTACAAAGTTAAGCCCTTAAATACTTAGTTTTTATACTGAAGGGTACTCCGGCCCCCCAGTAAACCACAGGGCCTCTAAGATCTCTGCATGTTTTACTTATCTCAGCAGTATCTGTTTCTTCAGGAGTTTAAGTTCTCAAAAGATAAGCTCATATGAAAAACTATTATGAACGCGCCCCCCTCTCGCAAATTTATTGACACAAAGTTCAAAATACAAATTGTTGCATAATGCAGCAAGTAAATTCCCTAAGATGCCTTATTGTCTCAGCCTTCAGTGGGCCTCTTCATCTATAATACTTTGACAATTTGGTTTGAGGTGATCCACAACAATTTCCTTGGAAGTACCAAAAGGGCAGGAATCTTAGTTTGAGGGAAACCAATTACAATTGATTTTGCTTAATAAACTAAGCTTCCTTGTCAAGAATATATTGCCACATTTTTCCCCTGAAGCTTTTGTCCTCTAATTTAAAAACAAAACCAAACTCAAGAAATACAAGATCCAGACAAGCCCAGCACATTTCTTTCCTTTAAAGTTTTCATGTAAATGATTTTAAAACAAATTTAAAACCAAAACCAACCAAACTCCATAAATACAAGATCCAGACAAGTCCAGCACGTTTTTTTTTTAAAGTTTTCATGTAAATGGTTTCGTCATCTTTCTTGTTAGCTGACTACTCAATTCAGAGTCTTTCAGGCCCATCTGTGGTCAAATAAACCCAGAACAGTCTCGTATCAGAACTGTAACACAGTGTCCACTGGTATATAGAAAAAACAGTAAAGACAACCACAGCAGCAGGAAGAAAACAGGCTTCTATTTTGTTTTAATAAGCACAGATCCAAGAGGAAGGCTTAAGAGTCTGATACACTGACAAAGGCATTTCAACTCGGCAGAACAAGCGTCAGAGAGCCTGAGAGCCTTCACTGCACCCAGCACACCAACCCGGGCACACAGACATCGCTTTCATAATGCTTTGAATTAAAGTTGCGCTGAGATCGAGACCGCAAACAGGATCGACTTCACCCTGACAAAATCCTTCGTCGTGGCCAAGGCACAAAACAGGGGCTGTATTAAGGGAAAACCCGAGCCCACCTCCGGCCTGTCAGTGTCTCCTAAGTGAGGACAAACGGAGCATTTTCAGCACGGCGAGCCCTCAGCCCCCCCTGGGAAGTGCCCGGGCACAGACCCCCTGCTTGCCCAGGGCCAGCAACTAAAGGCAGAGGGGCAGGCACGGGGACAGGCAGAGGGGCAGGCAGAGGGGCACCAGCGATTCCCGCAGCACAGGGGCTCCTTATTCACCGGTCATTCCATGGCGGAGCCGTGGCCGCCGAGCGGCTTAAGCAAGGCCGGGAGGAGGGAGCCACCTGCGCCGGGGGGCGGCGGGGGGGCCGAGGCGCTCATTAACACCCCCCAAACAGGCAGCGGTAATGGAGGCGGCGGGACAACGAGCCCCGAGGACCCGCGGGGAGCCGCGGGCAGCGCCCCGGCGGGCTGAGGGGGGCGGCCCGAGGGGAGGCCGTGGCCCGGGCGCGGGGCTGGGCGGGCGCCCCTCACCTCTTCCATCTCGCGGGCCATGTCCTGTAGCTGCTCCTCGTCGTCCAGCAGCGCGCTGAGCTCCTGCAGGCTCAGCGCCTCCAGGCGCCGCACGTCCAGCGCCATCGCGGCGCGACCCGGCCCGGCCCGGCTCCCCCTGCCCCCGGCCCGGCTTCCCCCGGCCCCGGCCCCGCTCGCCTCCCGCCGCCGCCGCCGCCAACCGGAAGTGCCGCGGCCGTGTCGCCCCAGCCCGGGGTGGGCACCGCCCTCGGCGCCCCCTGCTGGGGGGGCGGGGCGGCAGCGCGGGGCGGGGCGTACCAAGGGGGCTGGGCGGCGAGGGGGGCGCTGGGGTGGTAGGCGGTACCAAAGGGCGCTGGGAGTGATGGGGGGGGTCCTGCGGCTGAGAGGAGGAGTGTGCCCGAGGTGGTGGTGGGGTGCTCCGGTGGGTGAGCCCGAGGTGGTCTGGGAGGGGCTGGGGCTGCCCACGGCGAGGCGGCCCTGGGGAGGGGAGGAGGCAGGGGGGCTATAGGGGAGCCCACCGTGAGGGCCCCTCGGGCTATAGGGGAGCCCGTGTGGGGGTCTCTGTGAAGCCCACCGTGGGGTTACAGCGTACCGGCCCCCAGGCCTGAGGCAGGGCAGGAGAAGGGCCGGGGCGGCAGTCCCCGGCCTGGGGGCAGGGGGTCGAGGGGTGCTTCCTAAAGGCGCGGGGCCTTCCTCAGCCACGGAGCCCCTCACGGAGCGTGCTTGGTCTGCCTCGCTCGTGTGACGGTGCCCGGTGCTCCAGGCCCTCCGTGTCCCGAGGGATGGCGGCTGCGGGAATAGCCGGGAGGTCAGACGGCTCGCTGGGATGGCTGGGGCTCGGCGGTTTTGTTTCATAATTAATGCCGCAGGCGTCGGACCCGCACGGTGAGCGGACGCTGTCCTGTGCCCTGCAAGACCTGGCGAGCTGCGCTCTGAGCCCTCAGTCAGCACCCAGGTACAACCGCTTACAGTGCTCCTGCCTGGAAGTGTCGTAGGCGCTCTTGTTCTCCTTTTGTTTGCAACCGCACAGCTGTAAATTAGGAAGGAAAATCAGTAGAATTATTTAACTCACGCTTCCTTACCAGGTTGGGACTTGGCTACAGTAAATCTCAAAAGGGTGACTGCATTATTGTTCTCAAGCCTAGGCTGAGTGCCTCCTTAGGTTAAAAATAGCTAAAAATCACATCTTGCCAAGCTTAGGTGCTAGGTCTTTTTGTCCATCTTAAGCACTTTCTTGTTCAAGAGTGAAGATCAAGAAATGATCTTTCTATCGAAGATGTATTTTACAGTAAACTTAAATACTTTTTAAATGTATCAAAATGCTACAATTCAAACATCATAGCTACATTTTGTTCTGATTTATATCTGTTTAAAGTCACCAACACTTTACTAGGCGCTCTGTGGTAACACTTTGGAATGGTAGCTCCCCAAATCTACTGTTAGCATAGCTGATAAAGACAATTATGCCTGGAAACATTTAATTGTGTTAATGTGGCCTAAGTTGTATGCATCTCTAGGCATGCACCGCTTTCCCGGGCTGCTTTTGTACCTAAGGGATAGTGGGCATGGGTGTGCTTGTTTCCATGTGTGTAACACCAGAGAGACAACCAGAACAAACACATGAGCCAAAGGAACAGGGCAGGGAACTGCCATATGGCCATTGTCCTTTGTAGCTGACATTTCTGATCTAACTGGGGGGGGGGGGGGGGGGGGGAAGCAATATAGTGAACTGAATCAATGTCTGATGTAATGCTATTAAAATGTAATGGTGTTATAGTCACGTTCAGGAAGTGACACAGTACTTCTTGGCAGAACTGAATGAAGACATGACAGCTCTATGTTTGTTCTTTTGTCCTATAACTAAGCTCAGCTCTCCATGACTCTCACCCCACCAAAAGCCCCCTCTGTCATTATTATCCACAGGTAATAAAGACCAACAACGAGACACTGCTAGGGGAAGTCTTCCTGGTTGCTTAGTACAGAGCAGCCGTACAACCAGGGTGCAAACTGAGTGTATTCAGAGGCAGGTAAGAGTGAGGTGTTTATGCAGCAGGAAGCTGAGCTGAGCTTGCTTAGGGTGGGGAGGTGATTACTGATACGGGCATGTGTCCACTCATCCACCTCAACGCACCCGCCTGTTGCTGTGGTATGTGCTGAACTCCTCCTTGTGTGGGGTGCTTGGCTCAGAGCACAGGTAGGTAAGCATCTGTACCCCTTGACAGTGACATGGGTTTGCACAGCCACTACGGCCCAATCTTGTTATTTAAAACCAGTAGATAGTTGCCATGCCAACACAATATTGTATACCGTATTTGCACATGCCCTTCAAAAAGACAGTTACAGCCTTGTGTTAAACCAGATTTTAAAACTGCACATGCAAACATACACACACAGAGGAATTAGTTGAGGGATTAAACGAAGTCCTTTCTTCCCAAGAATGTCAGTGATTTCAACTTCATAGCATAGCTAAATAATTGGTATGGGGGGAGTGTGGTTGAGAACAGTGTGACTCAGCTTCATGTTGTAAATCTAGTTTTACCACTGCCCTTCTGCGTGATCCTGAGTGGAGTTCTCCGCTTCCATCAACCATAGTACCTTTTGCTTACAGAGAGGAATAATAGTAAGTGCTCAGTCCCAGGTGAGAGTGGAGAAAAAAAGTTCACACTGAATAATGCTTGTAGATGTGCTCTGGATGAATTATCTCTGTTGAAGGGCATTACAGTGTGATAATAATTGTATTGTTAATATGCTATCAGGCAAAATGGTTTAGAGCGACCTAAGGAGATTTTCTGTAACTGTCTAATTTTTATTTATTTTGTATGGGGTTGGTGGATGTTCACTGCTCTAGACATCAAGGAATGGATTATTTGAATTAGTCAATGGTAATCTGTATTAAAGTTAAAGCTGCATAATGCAGAACCATGAAGTCCTCACAGAATGCACAAGGAGAACATAACTCATTTGTGCTCACGTACAAGATATATTGAATATAGCACTTCTGCCTGTGTAGATATGTTTGGATTCTAGTGATGTTGGAGAGAAGTGTCTATGCTAAACATCTGGTCTGTTTTTTAGTACTTTGATGAACATCTGCGTGTGATTTGAGTTCTCAGGTTGGCCAGAAAAGTAGCTGAGGCTAAGAGACAAGTTAGGGGTCAACTGCTTTTGTATAATTAAATTTTCTATTTGGACAGGTAGGGAGGTGCCTTTCCATTCAGCAGTCTTCATGAAAGATAAAGGTTTTATGACAGCACATCACTTGGACAGAATATGAAGGATTGCAGATATACTAGGATTTTAGGCTACAGGGATTATCAAATATTGCAATGCTGCAGGCTGAGATTTATGAACTACCCAGCCCTTGTTCCTATTTGCCTTTGCTGAAATCCTTTTGAAAGGTGACAGTGTTCATGAACGTTAAAACTGTAAGCAGGCAAAGTACAGAAGTCAGGATTTCTTACTACAGGAGAAATAGAACAAAAAAATTGGGAAGATTACAGTGGTGACCCTGTCATGGTGAATAAGGAGTCAGGCTTCAGCCTTGGGGAGAACTGGTATCCAGACTAGTTTAAATTAGATGTTAGATTTTTTTTTTTTTCCTTTCTTAAACTTGATCTTGGATTTCCCTCTGTCACCTCATATCCTTTTACAGTCAGTAGCGCTGGAACCATGCATATTTATTAGATTTAGACATACTTTGCAAGTCACCTTCACAACAACTTATTTTCTTTTTCTGGAAAAACTGGTTGGTTATGTAGAGACTGAATTTACAAGTCTAATCTTTGGCTTTATTAACCCTTATTAGCCTGGTTGCTCAATAGACAGATAAGTTTTCAGGCTTACTTACAATTTAATTTCCTTCTATATATTAATCACAGGCCATACTTCTGTTTAGATTTCATAATTCAGATTCCTTCACACGTGAAAATGACCTGCATATTCAGCATCCTGGGGGAGAAACAGCGGTCCTGTTTGAGAGGGAACAGCAGTCCTGCTGTCTGAGACAGAGCAAGAATTGTTAGTTACTCCTTCTTTGCAGGGAGCCACAGGTGTGATAAGAGGAGCAGGTTTATATACCTGCAAATAACTTCCTTTGCCTTAAGCTTACAGTGAAGCTAGAGTACGAAAGGCAGATACTGTTTTTCCTCCCCAGACTAAAACACATCTCTGAACCTGAGCTAGAAGCACTCTGTCTATTTGCTTGTGGTTATTTCCAGACCTGCTGAAGGCCTAGAAAGCGCAGCTACTGAAACACACAGTTGCTGATTGAGGCAGAGGTTGGTGCACCAGGAGAAAAGTTGTTGGAATAAACACAGCTGTGTTTTTTTCCATTACAGTGTTCTCATTTACTGGGTCAGTCAGCCACATACCTTGTCTGTGCAGAGGTACAGGGTAAATATGTGTCCTTGGGGAATTCCTAGGACTGTAAGATCTACTCTTGAATTCATCTTGGATAGGGTTCTCCAACATTTAAATCAAATAAAGCTGTGGTTATACCTTTTACAGGGAATGGTTAGAGCTTATTAATAGTGAGGAAAACAACCTGCTGTGGAATATACAGTCAACCTTTGTAATCAATGGTGCTTTCAAATGCCTAATTGCTTCCAATTCTGCCGTGACAGTCTTCAAGTTGTGCTCCCCAGGTTAAGGTTTCGGATAAACCCCTGAGTTCCCTGTAAAGACTTTTCCCTTTGAGGAGAAGAAATTTTTTATCTGCATCGCTGTAATTGAGAAGGTCCTGAACAGATTTTTTCATGCTCCCATGTAAATATCAACTCTGGGCAAACCTGCAGCCACAAAATACTACAGTTCAGGGTTTCAGAGGGAACAGTGGCCTTGTTTCCAGGAGAATAGCCTGAAACACAGAGACTGCCCACAGGCAGCGAAACCCAAGGGATGGAGCAGCTCCAGGAGGCAGCTTGTGTTCCAGCACTGGAGCAACTTCCACTGCTGCACTGAGTTAAGCTCATCTTCACTGCTAGGCTTAGGTTGGCTAACAGCCATCTCTGACCCTGATTTCACTTCAAAAAGAAGTCATAGTTGGACTGATTTTGAAAGATAGTATTTTCTGTATAGTCATAGGGTTTGTACTGGGCAGAAATGTCTGCATTAGATTAGTACTGCTGGATCCCTGGTGGTGTGCAGAGCTCCAGGCCAGAAGAAAACCCTCCTGGCTTTAGCATACAGGCAGATCTACTTGTCACACACCAACAGCACAATAAAAGGATTTGTTCAAGCCACAAGATGTAAGGCTCAGTGGAAAAGTAGCCTTGAGTTATCTGGATGCAAAAGAGAATTCAGCACCTGTGGCAATGAACAAAGTTGGGCCCTGTTATCAGCTTGGACTGGTGCCACCAGAGACAATCTGCCCATTTCCAATGTGCCATTTCAGTTGAAGCTGTTTGGACCTGACCTGGGAGTGCAATGCTGGGATTACCATCACAACAGGCTTGGGAAGCAGGGCTCCCTTCCTGAAATTCACTGTAGTCTTTGCAATAAAACTAATCCGATTGTATCCTCCAATTCCCTTTTTTGCAGCACTGCTTGGGAGACACTCAAATGACACGATCAAATTCTCTTTTATGGCGTCTTGTGTACTAATGAGCATTGTCCTACTAGCACTTCCCAGGGTGAGGTGGCTTCCCTAGTTCCCAGGTAACCCAATCTTTCTTTCCCCCCTTTTTTTTCAATTAAGCAGAAGTTAATTTCACTTGTATGAACCACTAGCCACATTCTCCTCCCAGGTACTGATAAAAATGCAGAATTAATCACTTGCCCGCCAGTGCTGAGCGGAACCCCCAACTTCTTCATATACACAGTGCAAATTTTCATCAAGCAGAAATGCATGGCCATTTACCGAAGGGGTGAACTGAGGAGTTCAGAGTGCAACAGAGGTTTCCTAAGTGGAGGGAGATAAGGTAAAAAGAGCTCTCATTCTGCCAAGGCAGAGATTTTTATCGTCTTACAAAATCAAGCAGCTGAAAAGATTCCAGTCACGAAGCATTGTGCTTCTGTGCTTTGAGAACGGGTTAGACTGCCTGCTGATTTGTGCGAGACTGACTACCGGATGGGATCCAGGATGAAAACGAGTTCTTAAACGGGTTATACCTACTGCTATGACTTACAGCCATTATCAGATGTTGTAGTCTTTTACATACCTAATTTTCTGTAGGTTCTTCTTGTCATTCCCTGCAAGGGAGCCAGAACATGTACAGTGTGCAGCCGTATTCAGCCATCAGCTCAGATAACATTACCTTGAAAATCCTGAATGCAAAAAACCCACCCCCACTAGATTGGCTCGATGTTGAGTGGCAGAGGTAGTATTTTATTTTTTGAGCATCCCTCCTCAAGGACACTAAAGAGTTTGTAAAACATCACTAAACGAAAACAAAACATTGCCAACAACAAAAATGCAAACCTGCCAAAAAGTAAAACACAGCAGCATTCAAATATTGGAAAACATGAGAGCTAAAGTGCTTGAGATAATTTCTTAACTATGCACAGTCTGAAGTCAATCTTCCCCATATAAATGCTACTTTTCAACAGCACCTGCCTGGCTGCATAGGTTTCTTCACCAATCTATGGCAGGGTAACACTACTAAGCCACAGCCATTACCCGAAAGGGCTAGGAGCAACGTATTTCTTTCTATCCCTCATACTAAAAGTAGGTTAATAAATAATATTCAAATAAACACATTTTAAAGTTCAGGCAGCTGAAATCAGACTTCAAGGAAAGTGTATGGATTTCCCATGCAGTGAAGTCACTAGCATGGCCTGAAGCTGAACAAAGCTTTGGTGGGATTTATAAAGTGCTGTCTTCTAGTGTTTTATGCCTGTCTTTAGTATTGTTTTTTTCAAACCAGCACCGGGGTTGTGAGTTAAAAAAATTCTGAAATAACAGAGCAGTTTTCAGCAGATGCTGGAGCCAGACAGACATTGCACAGTGCACACAGATATATAAAAAAAACAAACCCCAAACCAAATCAAAACAAAGAAAAACCAAACCAAAAACCCCCAAACCCTAACCCAATTATGGCAAAACCTTTCATCCTTAAAAACAAACACCCACCAAGCACCAAGAGCAAATCTGAAAGCAACATCTGCCTCCCAGTCCCCTGACTCAATCTAGCAAGGATGGTTACTACATGATACAAGCTCAGCAGCAATGGTTGTGAGCCTGAGCCTGCAGGCACTCAGTGCAAAACTCTCCCAGCGTTCAGCCCCATGGGAGTGATCCAGTTTTCACTGAAGCCAAAGGCAGCGCCCTACAGACTTCAGCAGACTTTGGATTGGCCCCATAATTTGAGAGCAGGAGCAGGACCTTGTTTTACAGTCACTGTTTTTCTATCCAGCCACAACAGCCACCCCCTGAAATTCCTGAAGGGGTTTTCAGTCTTCCCCTCCATGCATGCATTTAACATCCATTACAGTTAATAGCAGTTACACATGCATATCAATGGGAGAAAAGTCCCAGTCGAGAGGAATTACTGGTAGTAAGAAAAGAAACCCAGTAGAAAGGCTGGGAACTGCTAAAGACCCAACTCCCTTGAATAAATCCATTTCCCCGTTTAACCAGCTGGCATCTGCCTGCTGGCCAGTAATGCAGGAAGCTCTATAGTGTGTGTTTGTGTGTGCACAGGTGTGTGACGCGCGCGCGTGGGGTGAGCGAACAGGTGGCATTCTGCAGCGCACGAGCCTGTCGGCAAGCCACCTCCTGTCCCAGCATCCCAGCAAGCGTCTTGAGCGCCGGCCGTTGCCGCTCTCACTTGTGAGCCGTGGTGTTGTAATCGTCCTGCGCCATGGCCGGCACGGAATGGTCTATCCTGAACTCTTCCTCCAGCCCGCCGGGTGCCTTCGCTGAATCTCCCCGGGCTGCAGGTTGGTGACTGTCCGCGCCGCCCCCCTCCAGCCCCAGGATCTGTCTCTGCACCAGCTTGGAATAAAGGCCTCCTTCTTCCATCAGCTCCTTGTGCGAGCCCTGCTGCACCACGCGGCCCTTGTCCAGCACAATGATGTTATGTGCCTTCTCGACAGTGCTCAGCCTGTGAGCTATGACAAGCACCGTGTGGTTCTGCAAGTCACCATAAATCGCCTGCTGAATCTGCGCGGGAGGAAAAGACGTTAGTGCCCGAGCGTCACTGGCTCCGCTTTGGAAGGGAGAACAGCAGCTTTGTGGTCTCTGTTAAGAAACCTCTGGACAGGAGATCTGCTCTCCCCGGGCTGTACAGAGACACAAGACTCCCTGCAGCACTACCAGCACCAACATGTCCGTCCCAGCTGTTGGCTCTTGCTGTGCAGCCCAAAAGCCCATCTCGGGCCAGCCAGCCCACAGGTGTGGTGTGCACACAGGTCTGATCCTGCAGGCTGGGTTCTTGTTATGCTCAGCCCCAGATCTGAAGGCCACACGGTGTTGGCATGGACTACAGGAAGCCAATACCCAGTAACTGCAGCTGCTCAGAAAAGCAGGGCTATTTCCTGGGTGTAGCAAAGCAAAGCAAGAGAGTGGTTCTCCAGCCATGAGGAACATTAAGGTCTAAAGGCAGGTAGATGGCCACCAGGCACATGGCACATTGAGACCCCTGGCTAGCCAAAACCAGCCCCTGCCTGGCATCAGACACCACACGTGGCTGAGGACCTGCAAACCAGTGAGCTGCTCCAAGATCAGATGCTGGCACTGCCCCACACCATGGACCAGCAGCACTTGTCCTCCAGGACCAGGAGACACATCCTTGTACCTCAATCTTGACTTAGCTTTCCCTCACATCATTAAACCAGTGAGGCCAAACTGTTACTGGTAGAGCTGTTTTGTCATCACATCCCAGCCAGATAAACCAGCTCAGTTCACAGAAACCTCAGGGCCTTTCCTGCAAGCATGGCTTCTGTGATGCCTCAGCTGGGATTTTGGCTCAGGCAGTCCTACTTCCCCTGCCGTAGTACCATTTTTTAGGGTCTTCCTCTGTATCCTGTCCTAAAAGGCTGCACACAGTTGCTGTATGCCAATTAACACTTTCCGCGTTTAACAAAGATTGGCAGAGATCCCCATCTCATCAGGTTTGTCAGACTTTGGTGGCTGTGAGCACAGGACTATTCCCTTCTTGGTGGCTACAGCAGTGCTGGAAGCAAATTCCTGCTCAGGAATTAGCGTCTTGCTCAAACCTCTGGTAGCACCATGTCAAGACTAAGCTTGTGCACAGGCTGGAAATTGAAGCTACAATCTTTCCTCCAAACCGACCACCTCTTTGGCCCAAACACTCGAGTCACCCACTCACCGCATGCTCGCTCTCTGCATCCAGTGCGCTCGTGGCTTCATCCAGGATCAGGATGGGGGGGGTTCGGATCAAGGCCCTGGCAATTGCCACTCTCTGCTTCTGGCCACCTGACAGCTGGGCTCCTTTTTCACCTGCCTCTGTTGGGTCATGGGAGAGAAGAAGGGATCAAAATAAAAATTAAGAGCTGCCGTCAAGTTCAGCTCCCAGCCACAGCATCAGCATGGTGTCATGCTTTGAAGCAAAGACCAGCTGAATGGTTTCTGCTCACTTGGCAGAGCAATTTAAGTGAGTTAAACATCACGGAGGCTGCCGTCCTTCCTTCTAGCAGCAAGTTCTCTGCTGTCGTCCCAGGGTCTGAGGGACTGATGCTCATAGAAACAATGCAGAGGAGTTCCTGAGCCTGGGAGAGCATCCAGACGCTGAGCCCCCCTCCCTGCCCATACATCATTGCAATCTCTCCCTGCAAGCTGGGCTCTGGGGGGTGGGCAACCAAGGCAGCAGTGAGGGGAAACAGGGACCTCTCTGCTGGTTCCCATAAACACAAACCATGGTCAGTCTGACCTGCCTCCTCACAAAGTCCCACTTTCACAAACACATCAGCTTTTATTACTATGGATTTATCACAGGTTTGTTTTCTTCCTTTGCAGGTGGGGCGGTACACAGCTAACTGCTTGTGTTCTTGGCTTTTCTCCTGATCACTGCACTGAAAAATGGTGAAACTGCCAGTGCCACATCTCCGTAACACTGCCAGGCACCGGGAGCCAGACTGGTCTGGATGGGATGGGGGACACTCACCCCACTGCCATAGAGCAGCAGCAGAAACACTGTCCTGGGATGAGCTCAGAATTCTTGCAGCACCTCAGTCACCCCAACAGGCAGCCACAGTGCTGCACCTCTCCACGTAGCTGCCAGTACACCACCATCAAGCTGCCATGGACATGAGGACTTGGGTCCATCACTACCTGCCTGACTTTCCACACAAGGGGAGAGTCTCTGCCTTCCCTGGGCAATGCTTTTCCAAGTGTAATTGGAAGGATTTTGGTACCTGTTTGGTAGCCGTCTTGTAACTCCGTGATGAAGGC
Source organism: Falco cherrug (assembly GCF_023634085.1). NCBI lineage: Eukaryota > Metazoa > Chordata > Aves > Falconiformes > Falconidae > Falco > Falco cherrug. The sequence goes on from NC_073697.1 coordinate 96,851,404, forward strand.
ATGCGCGTTTGCCTTCTGGGCAGCCTGAACAACCGACTCAAAGGAGGCTGAAGTTAAGCCATAAGAAATATTATCTGCAATAGAGCGGGCAAACAGCACTGGCTCTTGGCTCACCAGGGAGATCTGCAGAAAGGAAGGGAAGAGCAGGTGGTCAGCAGCAGAAGACACCCCAGCTGGCATCTCGGATCATTGGCATGTTACTGCTGGGTAAGGAGTCAAGCAGGCAGAGCCCCACCATTAATCCAAGATATAGAAGCACCTTCGTGTGAACTTCCAGTGAGGATGGGGTGCCTGGTGGCAGCCCCAGCCCAATTTGCATTGTCTGCTGGGGAGCCATTTTGCAGGAAAGAAACCTGATACAATGCTGGTATGTTGGCACCTGGGATGGGCTTTCCCCTCCAAGACCCTGCCATGGTTTTGCTCCAGACCTGTCATTCTCGTCACTGTTTGCTCTTCCCAGAATGGGAAACCAGTTGCTGGGACAAGGCAGGCTGGAGAAACCCTCCCAGGCTCTTGTTGATTTTCTGTTCAAGGCCACTAAACACGCTTGGGCCACATGAATGAGCCCTCCTGCATCTTTTAAACCAAAATTAGCAAGTTAGGGACATAGCTGCCGCAATTCCTTAATTGCTTAGCAACAGCCTCCCTGTCCTACCTTACAGCCGTTGCTGCTCACTCTCGCATTCAGCCTGCTTTGTCAAACCCTCAGGATTTAAATAAATTGAACCCTCCAAATTATTGCTCAGAACCGGCCACAAAGCGAGCCAGCGGGACAGAGTCATATTTTAATTGACTTCTCCCCATGCTCCTAACACCGCACCAGGCTTTCTAAACTGAAAGACTAGCTTGTCTTTTTAATTTTTGCTCAGTACAGGCAGGGAATGTAAATTATTTCACACTAACTTTGGCTTTCCAGCCTGTCTCTGATCAATTGTTTTCAGGTTTCCCTGCTGACTGGTGAAGCCATTCGCTTTGGGGGCAAACAAAGGCGGCAGTTACTTGCAGAGGAGATGAAGGCTGATCTCTGCTGACACACAGATGAGAGCTGAGGGGCCCGGACCCCTCTCCTAAGCAAACCACTCAGCCCCTCTGGTGCTCCAGCTGCTGCCAGGATCCCAAGAGGTTTAACTCCCCATTAACTGAGAATTACTTTAAGATCTTAAGGTAGAAAGTGCTAGATGGTAGCAAAACTCTTTTTCCAAATCAAATTTAGATGATAATTAATCCAACAACCAAACTCTTAGCTTCTATTGCGTTGGCCAAAAAATACACAGCAAAACATGTTTTTGTTCTGTTTTCAGAAGGCACCCCCCTCCCCATCCCTTCCTCTTCCACCCCCACAAATTATCTGAATTCATTTCCTGGACCATCTCCAGCCTCCAGATTTCTGGACATTTCAAAAGCTGCCAGATCAAAGCAACATGCAGCACTACCATTCATCCCCTCTGATCACAGCAGGCGATAGCTAGAATACACATATCAGTCCTCGTACCACTGAGTGCAGGTACTTGTGATCGTACATGTTAATAGGACGCCCGTCCAGCAGCACCTGCCCGTCTTGCAGAGGGTAGAAGTTCTCCAGGATGTTGACACAGGAGCTCTTCCCGCTCCCTGAAGGACCCACCAGCGCTGTCACTTTGCCGGGGTGCAGGGTGAAGGACACATTCTGCAACATGGATGGGAGAGTGTGCTCAGGTCCTGGCTTTTCCCAGGGTGCTGGGACAGCAGCTTGGGCACTAGGCAAGAAAGGTAGCTAAAATCCAGCCACGGTGACCCGCCACCCTGGTGACGTGCCACATCACCCATCTCTCCTGCCTCTGAGGAAGCAAAAGCCTCCAAAATTGCTTAAAATTTGCCTGCTGGTGTAGCAGGACCTCTAAAAACTGCAAAGCAAACTAAGCTTGTTGCTGCTTCCCCCTGCCTCATGACTCGAGCCCCTCTCCCATGGAAACAGTCCGAGGCAGTTTGGCACAAAGCCACGTACCACGCTGATGTGTTGAATGCCTGAGAAGGGAACAAGGGTTTTATTAATAAATCTCATTCCTTGTAAGGAAGGCCAGCCCTAAACACCCACTGTTCTTTATAATGCTTTCCAGCGTGCTGTTAAGCCTGCCCTGACGCATCTCCAGAAGGGCAGCTGATGTTTCCAGTGGGCTGGGGGTTGGTTATTGCCATGATGGAGAAGCAGCACGTGATACCTCATGGCCAGCAGCACTCTGCACCTGTGGGGCTCACCTGGAGGACCTGTGTTGCAGAGCGAGTGCGGTAGGAAAACGTCACGTTCCTGAACTCCACCTTCCCATCCACGTGGTCTGGAGCCAGGGTCCCATCATTCACCATCGTTGGCTTGCGGTCAATGAACTCAAACACCTTCTCAGCAGCTCCCACTCCCTGCATCAAGCCGCTGTAGACAGAGCCGACAGACTGGAAGGGAAGAGACAATGGTGAGACCCTCACATGCGATGGAGAAGTCAGCCGGTGCCACTCATAAGGAGAATGGCAGAAGCATTCCCAAGTCTATCATCTGACATTAACTACAGTCATCAGACACAGGAAAAAAGCTCTTCCCCCTCTGCAGGGTGTGGAGGGAACATATGGACGTGGCCAGGGAAAGGGCATCTAAAAAGATTTTGTGTATGGATAGACTCAGAGGGAAACAGAAGAAGGAAACACATGGATTGGGAAGAGAAGACATGTGCCAGGAGATACACGATCCAAACTTCCAACAAAATCCTCCATTCATCTCTCTTTGCTCAAGACCAGAAGCTCCCCAACCCAATGGTTGAGCAGAGTTCATGTGTGGCAGCACATGGCACCAGCCCCTGCGGGTGGCTGGCTTATTCCCTAGCACACCTGGTGGTTTGACCCTGGCAGAGGAACAGGGAATGGGGGTTATGGTCAGTTCATCTCATGTTATCTTTGCTGCTCCTTCCTCCTCACACTTTTCCCCTGCTCCAGCGTGGTGTCCCTCCCACAGGAGACAGTTCTCCATGGACTTTTCCAACGTGAGTCCTTCCCACAGGCTGCAGTTCTTCACACATTGCTCCAGCATGGGTCCCTTCCATGGGGTGCAGCCCTTCAGGAACAGACTGTTCCAGACTGTGTCCCCATGGGGTCACAGGTCCTGCCAGCAAACCTGCTCCAGCCTGGGCTGCTCTCTCCACAGGGCCACAGGTCCCGCCAGGAGCCTGCTCCAGCACAGGCTTCCCAGGGCATCCCGGCATCCCCCTGCTCCGGCGTGGGCCCTCCCCGGGCTGCAGGTGGATATCTGCTCTGCCATGGGCTCCATGGGCTGAGGGCACAGCCTGCCTCACTGTGGGCTTCACCACAGGCTACTGGGGAATCTCTGCTCCGGCGCCTGGAGCCCCTCCTGCCTCCTCCTGCGCTGGCCTGGGGGGGCTGCAGAGTTGTTGCTCTCACATAGTTTCATGCCTCTCTCCAGCTGCAATTTGTTGTGCAGCTTTTCTTTTTGCCCTTCTTAAATGTGTTATCTCAGAGGTGCTGCCACCATCGCTGATGGACTCAGCAGTGGGTTCGTCTTGGAGCCGGCTGGCACTGGCTCCACTGGACACAGGGGAAGGTTCTGGCATCTTCTCACAGAAGCCACCCCTGTAGCCCCACCTCTACCAAAACCTTGCCACGCAAACCCAATAAATGTGCCTCAAATGCAGAGTAGCTCCAGGCTGGACCCTTCTAGAGAACTGTTTCACAGATGATAAGGCTGTTCCCTGCTGGAATATGGTTGTAGTGGATTTACCAGTGCTGACTGACGCTGGCTTCCCTGGACTAAACCCCCATCACATTGGCTCTTTTCAACGCTAAACCCAGAGCTGCAGAACAGCTCATACTGCAACTGCCCCTCTCATCAGGAAGGAAAAAAACCCAAACCCAACAAAATACACACCAAAACCACAGCCTGGAAACACAACCAGAGCCTGCAGTCATCCAAACAGATGGTGAGAGCTGGGTGAGCTGCCTCCAGCTCCGCTCTGCCACTGCCCAAAGGCTGAAACACTGCCGAAAGCACGCTTGGCTGCGAGAAAACCTCAGCTTGACAATTTCTGCCTTGATTAGCCAAACTTACGCCTTTGCAAGGGGAAAGCAGCCCTGGGTGGGCTCTACCATCCCACCCACAATCCCATCTTGCTAACGCGCTGCCAATGCAGCAGCTTGCAGTCTATTCCAGGGAAAGGGAAAAAAAAAAAAAGTAATATAATTAAGATTTTAATGAAGCCTGAAATTTAACAGGCAGCTTTGTAATCCCTGCATCCTTCATGCCAGGAAATGTGCTTGGGAGGCAGCCAGGACTCTGCTGTTTAGTGGGGCCAGCCTGACCCCTTTGGTCCCAATTGCCTTTCTGGGGGACGACCTGCTTCACATTCAGGTTGCGAGGCCACAGCAGGAGGGGAGCAGGGAGCAGAGGGGAGGATCAGCCCACCAGTGGGCAAAGCCATGGTGCCAAGGAAATATGTTGTGGGAAAGTCAACTGGATCTGGCCCTGTGACCTTCTAGAAGATAAACATTTTCCTGACACGGGGTAGCCCAGAAGGATAAAACACTCACCTCCATGCAGTCTCCTAAGACAAACTCGTAAATGATGAAGGATATCAGGTTTCCACTTGTCATCTGCCCTGAGATCACGAGGTGCCCACCATAGTAAAGGATGCTGACCTGGACCACCAGGAGGGTCAGCTGAAGCAAGAAAACACCCCAAAATCAGCAAGGACAATTGATATTTTGGTACATTTGTGATTACTCACACAATAGCCCACAATTCATGCGCTGACATTTCTTCTTTGAGCCCCAAACTGAGCATCCCCAGCAGCGTGCAGCTGACAGCCCTACCAGCGAGCATGGACATGAGAAGGGAAAAGCAACTCAAGTACATGGGCTGATTCGAGGAGCTGGGCTGGCATCTTTCAACAAAACAGAAGTCCAGAGGGGCAACAGCCAAAGAGGGAGAGTTTCTCTGAAATAACAAAGCATCTCATGAACTAACGTCCTCAAGCATAATCATCTACGTTCAAACTATCCAAAGCATGCAGTCACCTCACCACTAAAATAAACTTTCTGTTATACGTGTGACACATTTTAATTTAGAACACAAAATCAAGCCAAGAGTTAATGCAAAAAATCGTCCTTGCATGTATAAATCCCTGAAGCATAACCTCAACTCTTGCCTGAAATCAGCGTGTGGGGGGTACCACCTACTCTAGAAAGAAGACAGATCAGCTCTGATGTGACAAATACCAGCCCCTGCCTTTATTCAGCTGGTTTTGTTCCATGCTGCCTAGGTGCTCAGAAGAGCAGCGATGCCCTCATGCTCTGTGCAATGTTTGTGGGACAGGCTGTAAATTCACACAGCCAAAAATATCGGGGGAAAAAAAGTCCTCCCCTATTGCTCTGTCATGATCTGACCTTAAGATTTTGCGTTCTCTCCAAGAAAAACTCTACTAGGGCTGTGCTGAATCCATCAGCTTCTTTCTGCACGAGCCCTGCAGGAGCAGTTTCTGAGGGGTTGTGCCGCCTTTGACTCAGCAGGGTCCGTGCTGACCCAGTTCACACTCCGGCTTCACCTGGGAGACCAGGAATGATGCTAAAAATCCTCCGATTTTGCTTCCAGACTTGGGAAGCCATAAAGTCTCCCACAGCTTCACGAGGGCACCATAACTCACAAGCCCTTCACCAGAGGCTTCCTAGGTCCTTGAATGTGCAGAGATAAGGGCAGCCTCATGTCAGGGTTTTGTACAGCCTGTGTTATCAGCTGGTGCAGGAGAAATCCCAAACTATCTCATCTTAAATGATGAAAAAGCATTTTGGAAAAAAAAACCAACCAAAAAACAAACCAAAAAAACCCCCACCAAAACCCAAACAAACAAACAAAACCCCACCCCAAACCCCAGCAGCCTCCCCCTGCCACCACCCACACGCAGAAAATCTTTGTTTCTGAGCAGAAGCTCAACCAACGCCGCGGCTGTTTCCCAGCCGGAGCCCTGGAGATGAGCTGGCACAGGCACGCAATGCAGCAGCCCAGAAGCATGGGGTTTTCCACGACCTTGAGCAGTTATCAATTATATTCTTATTTGCAAGAGAAAATAGACTGTTCAGTGGCACGATGCAGCGCTGCCCTAAGGGGAAATGGAATATATTTTTTGATGGGTGAAAAAAAAATAATAATCAAGGGACAAAGGATCACTGGCAGCAGACATCAAGGCTGGGCTCACCCTGCAAAGCTCCCTGGAAGTGGAGGAGAAGCACGTGCACAGTGCCACCTGCATTTTGGGATCCGAAGCAATGTCCCCAGCCCTGCACAGGGAAGCCCTGGCACCAGCCACCTACCCCACTGGACCAGACATAGTAGGTGTAAGCCATGGCCTCCCGCTTGTTGAGTTTGTACACCTGCTGCAGCTTCTGCCAGTACACGTTCGCCTCCGCCTCCTCATTGGCAAAACTGCGGACAGTCTTCATGGCGGAGATGGTCTCCTCGGCAGTGTTGTTTGCCTTGGCCAGGGCGTTCTGCACATCCTTGGAGAGCTTCTGCAGGGAGTGGGGGGAGGCAGAGGGGGCTCAGCAGGCACCGGGCTGCCCATGGCACATCTCCCCATACACCCTGGGCTCTGCTGGGCTTGGGAAAAGAAGGTACAGTGACATTTTCCAAGGCTATGGGCAACGAGGCTGAGCACTGGGACACTGTGCTGGGAGGAGAATGGATTCATTGTGCTGTCCCCGAGGGACCTGGGTCACAGGAGGTGAAGTGCCATCTCCAGGACCAATTGGGAAGCCTGCAGCAGAGCTGCTGCCCTCGGTCCTGTGATGGGACAGGGTTAGCCTGGCCCAGGAACCCTTCCAGGAGTTTCCAAGTCAGGGACAGGTCTGGTGACCAAGGGCAGCTTCACTCCTCCCACAAGTGCCTGACCAGCAGGAGGACCCACAGCTGAGCAAGGACCCTTGTTTTGGCAGCACCTGTGCATGCTGCGCCCCAGGCCCGTTGGAGACCACTCATACCTGACACAGGGACCAGCACTGCGGGACTTGCATGGCCCATGGGATGTGGCATTAGCCACAGGGAACAGCCCTGGGCCCACGCTGACCCCAGATGGAGGCAGGGAGCTTGGCACTGGGTTTAACCCCCACCGAGTCCCTCCAGAGGGAGGGGAGGTATCACATGAGGACAGGCAGGTGAATATGGGCCACCCCACAGCCAAGCTCCCTCTCCTGTCAGACCCAAGATGCTTCCACTCCTGAGCATGAGGCAAGGTAAGAGCCAAGGCTATGCTCCTCTGCCCATACAGTTTAATGCTGCCTTCCTGCCCCTGCTGTTGGCAGCAAAGCACTTGAGCATCAGTCCTGCCAGCTCCAAGGCCATGCACAAACTCCACAATAACTTCACCACGGGAACAGCCCAGCATCGTGGCATACCGTGGCTGTGCCAGCTGCTACTGCCTACCTTGTAGTACTTCCCATAGACATCAGACACCAGCATGATGATGGGGAAACCCATGAAGGTGACGAGCGAGAGCTTCCAGGAGAGGCTGAACATGAAGAAGATCACACCCGTGGCTTTCACCACATTACGCAGGAAGATGTTGATGTTCTGGGAGACCAGGTCGCTCACAATGGTCGTGTCCGATGTCAGGCGGGAGATGACATCCCCTGCAGCAACAAGGGGTTGGGGAAAGGGAGAGTGGGGACATGTCACTATGGTAGGTCCCATGTCCTGTGCCAGGGGACAGACAGAGCTCCCCATTCAACCCAGCCCCTTGCTGGGGGTCTGAAAGGTTACATGGAAGGGGGGCGACTCTCCACTGCTGTGGATGTGAAGCAAAAAGAGGAGCTTGAATTGCTGCATGCACAAGGGACATGAAATGCACCTGAAGGCATGAGCTACATCCCTGGGTCACCATGGATGCTACAGGACAACAAAGGGGATGGCAGCAGCACCGTGCACCAGAGAGCACCCCGTGGGCACACAGATGGGCAGCAAGTGCATGGGTGGAGCGTTCTGGGCTGCTGAAGACAAAGCTGTCAACCCAACTCAGTTCATTTCTAAACGGTGTCAGGAGCCCTCCAGGAGCTCACCAGGGCCTGCTGGCACCTTGTCCCACCATCCCAGCAGGACCAGCCAGGGCCAGACACAGCATGCCCTGTGGAGCATGAGATATCTTTGGAGAGGAATGTTAGGGTTGGGAGAGGGCTGTTAGGGTTTAGCCATGTGCTCCAAAGCCTGGAGCTGACCCAAGTGACCCTGAGGACATGGGTCCAGCTACTAAGGGGTAAAGCTCCTGGGGTACCCTTTGGTGGAGCTGAACATTATAGCCAGCAAAAATCACCCTAAATTCCTAAATACTTGGCCCGTATTTTTTATACTTTGATATAAATATATTTTATACTTATATATATATATATATAAACAAAAAATACTTAGAGTCCAGCTGAATTCCCACGCTTTTGTGTAAGGCCAGGGTTACCCATATCCCACTTACAATAACATGTCTGCTGTCCTCAGCTACCAGGGCACTGTGCAGCGATTGCTAAATACGGCAACAGCCTCAAAACTAAAAATACCACCAAGATGAGATTAAATGTGTGAAGAGTTACAGTGGGCTGGGACCACACCGGAGCGGCACAGACCGGGACAGGACTGAACTGCAAGCAGGGGAAGTGATAAGCACACCCAGCAAGCTTCACGCATCTGAGATCTCCAATGCCTGGAGCAGAGCCGGAGAGCAGCTGACCAGCAGGCACTGACGGGAGGTATAGGAGGAGGAAAGTAGGTGTTTTGGGGATGAACAGAGATGAGCATGTCAGTCCCGGGACTGCTGGATGTCAGGCTGATTGGTGGCAATGGGACATCCTCGGGGTTGGGCAACCCTGTCCCAACCCCACAGCAGGAGGCAATCGAAAGGGAAGAGCTTTCCACTGCTATTTCTAAACACAAGCACTTGGGCGCTGCCTCTAGCTGTCCCCAATATGCTGCGTCCCAGGGCAAGCCAAGGGGAAAAAAATACCGGGGTGGGATAGAGCGGTTAGAGCAAATCCGGGCCAAACAGGAACCAACCTGTGCGATTCTCATCAAAGAAACTCATCTCCTGAGCCACCAGCGACCTGAAGAGGCAGTTGCGAAGGCGAATGTTCAGTCTTGCAAATATGAGCGTAAAAACGCCGCCCCGGATACCTGCGGCAAATGAGCTAATTGCAGATAAGAAACGTTATAGACCAATGGACACGAAACCCACTCCTCAGCAACACAAACCCCCCAACGGCTGGGCCAAGGGCTTGGGCAAGGCTGCACTGGTACCACCTTCCACCCTGGGAAGCAATAGCTAAACCAGCCCCCACCTCTTCTGCATGCTGCCAGCACAGGGACAGCTGGCCCTACCGCTGGCGGGGACAAGTTTCAGGAGGGGAAGCCGCGCTGCTGGGACAGCGTTCCCTGGGGAGCCCATTCCCTGTGTCCACTCCTGCTCCCCCCGCACCAGCAGACGGATGTGGAGGGCTACGCAAGAGCCTCATGACTGCCACCATGGTCTCTCTGCAGAGTGACAGCACAGAGAAATCAAAGCGCATCCCTGGGGTCTGGCAGGGACCTGGTGGAGTAGCTGCAAGCGAGACAGTCTGCGCCCACTGCCACCACAAGCTCCTGCAGGAAAACCCCAAACTCCTCCTCATCAGGGCCAAAACCAGCCCCTGCCGTTACCTTCCTATGGCGAGCAGCGACATGACCAGCACTGCCGTGGAGAAGCGGTCCATGCTCTTCTGCACCACGATGCCATCAATGGCCAGCCCCGTGTAGTAGGGCAGGAAGGTCTCTCCTACCGGACAAGCACAGGACACGGGATTTCAGCTGCATGGGACCTGCACAGCACTTGTGTTTCCAACTGTGATGGCCTGTGGACAACCCCATCCCCACCATGAGATACTCAGCCATCACACAAGGTGTTTCAGGAGGTGCAGTCCTTAGTGGCACATGGGGATGTTTCATTTCCCAGTGTATTTCATCCCCTATTGCATTATTTTTGCCCCATTTCATTTTTTACCCAGCCCATGACACGCCACCCATGTCCCAGGGTACAGTCCTGGAGTACTGCAAGCCCCCCATGGCTCCTTCCCTCCCGGTGAGGACGGAAGCACACCACAGCCCCACCAGGTCCCTTCGCTCACCCAGTGCAGCCACGAGGAGGAAGAAGGATGCAATGCCCAGGAAGATGGCATCTGGCTTGGTGTAGGACAGCAGTTTATGGATGGTGGGACCTGCTGCCTCCTCCCGCTTGTCCCGCGGGGTACCCCCATCGCAGCTCTCCTCCACCTCGGCCCGGGACTCAGAGCTGGGCCCTAGCGCTTCACGGGAGGAGGTGACACAGGCCAGCAGCTGCCACAGCCCGAAGGTGGCTGCCAGCGCCACATAGGTCCAGGCAAAGAGCCCCCAGAACCAGGGGTCCCTGATGGTCCTCCGCACCTCCGAGTAGAGCAGCAGCTTCACCATCATGTAGATGCCCATGAGGAGGCAGACAACGGCGATGAAGGTCCGCGATGCCCTGAGGCGCCGGGGGCCGTAGGCCGTGTTGGTGGCCACCCCGATGGCGGCCCCCAGCAGAACACAGCTGCGGTACAGGCAGCCCCCCCAGATGTCCAGCAGTGAGTTGAAGATGTTGAAGTGCCGCAGGTCCTGCAGGACATCCCGGCCACCCCGGCCATGGGTGTAGAGCAGTGTGGTGACCACCACATCAGCCCCGCTGAGTGCCAGCGTGCTGGCTACTGCCTTCCAGGCACGCATCCTCGCCACTGGGCTGGGGGGTCACCAAGGTGGTGGGGGACAGCCCTAGCACAGAGAAGATGTGGTCATGTCGGCCTCTGCTGTGGGGCGAGAAGAGGGGGAACAGGGTTTTTACTTGCTGCAGGGAGGTGGTGGGGAAAGGGAAGCAGGATGGGGGAACAACAATGCCAGCTCCTCACCAGCCTGTCCTGACCCCAGACACCACTATCTACTCCTTCCTCCCCTCTCCTGCTGCATACGCTCCAAGATATTTCATAAAATGAGAAGCACACATGAAGACAAACTTCCCTCCTAGATGCCTCCACCCATCCTGTATCCCAAAGCAGAAATCTGCACATCTGGGTGAGAATCTTCATCCCTGTTTGCTGTGGCGGCGGCAGGGCCAGCAGGGAGGTCTCTAGCAGCTGGGTGATGCCGGGACATGTGAGCAGCCCATATGTCCTGAGCGATGGAGCCATGTAGGTGTTAAAACTCAGAGGTTCATGACCTGAGAGTCCCTCCCCACCTTTCCCAGAACAAAGCTGAAACTGAGCACTCAAGCAAAACTGTATGAAAGCAGAAGGGAGAGCAGCCTGGCTTTGAAACAGAGCCCCCCACCCCTTAAAAAAAGAATAAATCACAGGTACAGTAGCCTGTCACACCTCGCTGTCCCCTGCCCTCTTGAGTATTAATTTGGGGTAACCCACTAACCCCGCTGCACTGTCAGTGTGCACTTTGGCGACACAAGAAAAATCCCAAGAAATTTAAAAGGGATTGGAAATCTGCAGCTGTGTCCTGTGGGACTGGGAGGCTCCAGGGTGGGACGGTGCCTTCGCTGTCACCCGTGGGTCTGACTGGCGGCAGCGATGGTGGGGTGGGATCTGAATTAACACAGAAAAAAGGCAAAAAGCTTGACTTCCCTTAAACCCCGCCAGCTGCTCACCTGCTCCCGTGCTGCACCCAGAGGTGCTGTGCATTGGCCCGAGGGTGGTACCTGATCGTCACATTTATGCTGGCCAAGCAGCTGGTGACAGTGCAGGGTGTGGAAGGCATGGCACAGGGGGTGCCATGGGTGGGCCACCCTCCAGCCTGCGTGACCGCAGCCGCCCACAAGCGAACCAGGGGGAAACGGGCAGCGCTGGGCACCGGCCAAGCAGCGCCCTGGGCCGAGAGCGGCTCGGTGGTCGGGTGGGTGGGATAAAAAGCTAAAAAGTGGAGGAAAAGGGGGCGGAAGGTGCGGTCTGGGGAGGGCCGGGGGTTATGGGGTGGGAGGGGAAGGAGGGATGGAGGCGAACCGGAGCAGCGGTGTCAGGGAGGAGCTGGACACGATTCCCAGGGTGCTCGCTGCTGCCATCCGCTGCAAAGCTGCGCCGATCCGGCCCGGTGGAGAGAGAAGGAGGAGGAAAAGGAGGAGGAGGAAAAGGAGGCGGCCACCACCGCTCCCTGCCGCCACCCGCAAAGGCGTCCGCAGCTCCAAAGCTGGAGATGGTGGAGGTCCCCAGCCTCATCCCTACACCCCCCGGTACCAGATGCTCCGCCCGGGGAAGACCCCCGGGAAGCGCCGTGCCCGCCACAGCAAGGAGGGGGGGGGCACAGGCGGACTCCCCCCTTTGCAGCGCCAAGGCCACTCGCAGCCCCGACCCGCCCGGACGGGCCTTACCGGCAGCGGCGGGGATCGGCCCGGTCCTGCCCGGCCCAGCCGGCGGCGGCGCGTCCCGGCAGCAAGGTCGGCGGGGGGCGGGGCTTCAGAGCTCGCCACGCCCATCGCCACGCCCCCTCGCTGCGGCGCGGTCCCGGCGCCGCCCGCCGTGTAACGGGGCAGGGCGGGACCGGGGGGCACCGCCCGCCCGGGGGCACACGGGGGACCGGCTCCCCCCGCCCCCTCAAACCTTGCCCCGACGCAGCAAGGGCGGCCCCAGCGTCTTCCCCACTTCTGAAAGTTTTTTGGTGTTTTTTCTTTCCTTTTTTTTTTTTTTTTCAAAAATACACTGCATTTCTCTTAATTTTTATATTATCGGCTTTATTTAATTTCTGCAGCAGAGGGGGCATAACACACGAGTCAGTTTTAAAAACAACCAGGACAGGGGCTCAACATCGTTTTATAAATTCACCCCTAAACACGGGCTCGGCAGGCGTTTAATTGAACCCCTCCCGCAGAGCAGGACACCGTTTCAAGAAATCCAACTAATAAATTACTTTCTCCTTCAAGCTCCCATCCAGCTCCGGAGGGACGGCTGTGCTCAGGCTCTGCCCCGAGTGGCACTATACAGGTGCCAGAGGGGCTGGTTGGTGTCATTATCCCAAATTTTCCCTGCCTTTTTGGAGCGCCGAGCTTAAATCCCCCCCCCCCTATAGCCCTCCCCAGTGTAGGAACAGACTCCAGGATTCCCGGAGTTTACTCCATTTCTGGAGAGAACACAACGGTGATGTTACAAAGCAAAAAAGTCATTTTTCCCTGCCTGGAAAACAAACAAAAAAAATTATCACATTCTATTGCTTATTTCTGTTAATTAGTGCATAAAACTCAACACCCCTCCCTCCCCCTCAACTGCCTTCAAGCCATTCCCACATCCACTGGGAATGCAGCCAGCCCTGGAATGGCTCTTCCCCGTTCAGGCTGGCAGCAGGGAGGGCAGCCTTCAGGAAACATCCTGCAACGGGGCTGAGCCGGCTCTGGCTCTCACCTCCAACAATTACTCCTAAAGGGGCAATTTCCAAGGCGGAATCTTACGGCAAGACCGAGTCCCTCGCTGCCAAAGCATAAGTGAGGATGATGCCACCTCCCTCAGCCGGAGCGATGGTCCAAGGGCAAATCTGGACCGGGAAGGTGATATAGTGAAAAACCTGAAACTCTGCTGCAGACAGAACCCTGGTGACCCGAATTCCATAGTTTTAGCCAGATGGTTTCTTCCTTCATTAGGGGTCCACAATAGAACAAATGGAAAACTCACCATAGATGCTATACAGGGAATCCAACAAGAAATTTCTTCATTAAGAAATGTAGGACTTCAAAATCGAATGGGTCTGGACACACTTTTAGCAAAAGGAGGAGTATTGTGTACAGTTATCAATCACTTGCTGCGTCTATGTTAACCAAGAAAACCAAACTGAAATAGGCTTATACTTCCTTTGGATTTTCTGACCTCTGGGAAAAACTTGCCTCTTGGCTACCTAATTTTATGTGGCTGAAGCAGCTCTTTGTTGTAGCTATCATGATTCTTGTATTAGGATTATTGATTTGCATTCTGTTACGATGCTTTCTGTGGCTATGTAAAAATAATGGTAACAGTTACGGAAGAAACATAGGCTAAGACAAAGGCTAGAGGATGGGAAGCATTTTACCAGAATTCATACTAAGGATAGTATTGTTTAAGCAAAAGGATTTGCTAAGCGGAAAGAAAAGGGGGGACTTGATATAGTGAAAAACCCAAAACTGCTGCAGACAGAGGCTGCATAGGTAACAGAAACATTAACACCCGAGAAAGAGGGAAGGGTGGGAGCTCAGCACTTCGAGAAGGGACAGTTAGTACCGATGTAGATGAGCTCAACAAGAATGTAGATAAGGAGCCTTCTGACAAGGACGTGCTAACTGCTAAAAGAAAACAAACTAGAGTAAAATAACTGTGGTAGGAGATCGGCGACTTCCAACTCGGATGGGCCCCACCCCGAAAAGGGTGGATCCCCCGCTTGGGATCATGCTGATATAAATGTAAAACCAGCCCAGGGGGCATGTATTAGCTTGGCACATTTAGAGTGGATAATAAGGAAGGGCTCATTAGCCAGCAGATGTTTTAAGATAACAGAAACTAAACAACAAAGGCTGATAATGTATGCAAAGATAAACAGGAACTTCAGGTAACTGCCCAAGAAGGTGAAAAGGACATCTTGAGGAGGCACCAGAGGGAGGAGACCCTGAATTTTCAGAAACCTTATGTATATGCATGACTTCTTCCCCTTCCTTCCTCCCCAGGACAGAGCAGGCACGTCTGCAGCCTGGGCTCCCATGCAGCTGGGCCACAAACCTTGGGGATGCTTTGTGCGACTGTCCCCAGCCCTGCAGGACCATCAAAAAACCCCAGGGGCTAACTGGTTTTCTTCATGCTGGACATACTCTGCTCAGGTGGCAGGACCGTCTCGATCTGAAATGACACAAACTGGCCCTTCTTCAGCTTCTTCAGGGAGCTGGTGGCACTGCTCCCAAACATGTTGTCTTCCACCTTGAAGGCGAGGGAGGGCAAGCTCCGGGTTTTCCTTTTCACGCTCTTCCGCTCCCGCTTGTAGGCTGTGGTCATGTTGGCCATCACCTGTAAAGCAGATTGCTTGGGTTGGGCCTCGAGACACCGCTTAAAAATCAACTGAACCGGTCTCACACCAGCCTGGTGAGCAAGAGCGGGCGCTGCAGCGTGCGGAGCTCAGCTTGGCAGGGCTGTGCCAGCAAGTGCCAGCATGGCTGGCTGCACCTGGTGGAAAGGAAGGGGTTAAACATGGTCTTCCCAGCCTTATTCTCACCAACCCCAAGCTAGCAGGAGATCTTACATGAAGAAACTGGGATTTCGGGGCTGTGCTCCGAGGAGCCATTAGTTCTCCATCAGTAGAGGGCAGAAGGGGATCTAGGCTGGAGTAACACAGAGCCCAGGGAAGCTTTTTATCACCTCCTGTTAATTACAGCCTCAATCCTGGCCTGTCTGCAGGTGAGCAGCAGTGATCTTAGGCACCAGAAGTGCTTACAGACCGGACGGGATGCTCCGGTGTTACCCAGACAGAGCTCTTGCTGCCCTGTGCCACCACGTGCAGCTCCATTTGACAAAAGGGGAGCCAAGCTAGTGAGCCCAAGCTGCTAAAAGGATCAGCTGGGAATAGATCCCACACGGTCAGCTCCCAGGCCTCCTCCCTCCTGTCCTGTTTTACTACTGCTAACCCCCGTCAAGAAGAATCACAGTCCAGGTGGGATCAGAGAGAGCCACAAAACCCTGCCCGAGTGTAAGAAATGACTGAGCAAACAAAGCACTTGAGCCTCGTCTATTAATTTTTGGCACACAGATTGCCAAGCACTTTACAGGGGACATTGAGGTCGTTGTTCGAGTCAGGAAACCAAGAGAGACAAAATGACTTGCCCAAGGTCACCCAGCATGTTAGAGACAGTCAGGAACTGAATGCTGACCTTGCTCCCCAAACCTAGCTCTCTGCCCACTGGGCCAATGGTCTTCATTGTAGCCCCAACCTCCCCAGTTTCTCTCCTCCCATTTTGGGGCAGGGTTACTTTTAACCTTCGTAACTACACAGCATCTCCCTAAAGGCTTTTTGTCCCTGCCCAAGCATGGACTCCCCTGGCTGATTTCAGGTGCAAATTACAAGGCAGAGTGCTGGGCAGGCGGGGACGCCGTGCTCATTAGCCTTGATGGGGTAAGCCAGTCCCCCATATTTCATCACCCAGCTCTGAGGGGCACCACCGCCAGCTTCCCTGTGGCACCGAATGGTGCCGGCTCAGAGGGTCCAGCTCCGCTCCCGCTGCCCTTGGCATGCATTGAGGTGCCACCATGGCCACCTGCCCTCTCAGGCCAGGCCTGTGGGGTCTCAGGCAGTGCTTAACTGGCCTCTGCCTCGCTCCTTCCCAGCTGGATGCACAGCCTCCCTGCCACACACAAGCCCGTCGGCTACCTGCTATGCTCGGTGACAGAAGAGAGCCCGCAGGCAATGTGAGATGGCATTTCTGGGTAGATGGGGCCAGGGGCTCTCTCTGAGCACCTGAGCAGGCACAGGCTGCAGCACAATCCTTGCACAGGCAAATCCCTTCCATGCAGCTCTCATGCAGCCTGGTGTGAGGGACCCTGTGGGGGCTTCGCCGCAAAATGATTTCAAGGCACCACAAGACTTACAATCTCTTTCACCATGTTCTGCTGCTCCTGAACCGCGGCTGTGAATGGCGGGAGGCTGTCTGCCGTAGCAGAGCCAGTCCCCTGCTCTTTAGAGTCCTTGACAAAATCCACCTGCAAGGTACAGATATTTGTTGTTACTGTGTAACCGTGCCAGTGGCAAACCTCCTACAAGACTCTCCTTTAGCAAGAATTTACCTCGGATGACAGGCACACGTATCTGTTGAACATGAGGAAGAAAGGTGTATACTTTGTGACAGAGTTGACAGAGGTGCGAAAATGGAAGAGCACGGGGTCGAGGTGGGCATCCCATTCACTGGGCTTCTCATTCACCACGCTGCAGATGGAGGATCTGAGCACCTCAGCGCTGCGGTCGTCCAGGCCTGTGCAGTCTGCAGGGGTGAGGATCTGTGAGATGTTCCAGCGCTCGCATAAATGTCGGCTGACCTGCAAAGGCGGGGGTCATGCCCACAGGAGAACAAGGCAGGTTTGCACCGCAGCAGCTAGCAGCCCCCGCAGCAAGGGATGGCACAATTCCCATGCCAGGAGGTACTGCCTAGAAGAAAAAGCTCCCCAGAAAAGTTAGAGCCTGAGAAAATGTTTTGCAATGACTGTTCCTGTGCTTGAGGCTTTCCACAGGGAAGCTGGGTTAATCCGAGGGTAGGGCAGGAATCTCATGGACATGATATCACAAGATCTTTCCTTTGGAGCAGAGAGGTTGCAGCGTAGCTGGAGGACTTGCACCACAGAACCACAACCTTAAATCCCTGATGGGGGGAAAGCACTGGCAAATCATCTGCCACCACTTGTAACAGGACTAGGGCAAGGAGAAGTCACCATCAGCTCCTTTTCTCCCTTACACGGCACACTACAACTCTGCCTTTGGGACCTGCTTCCCAGAAAAGCCTGCTGAAGGTCACATTGCTCTTCCCTGAACCACCCAGCACCTGACCTACCTCCTCACAGAAGTCCCAGCTCTGACTGGCGTAAATGTTCTTGGATGCTCCAAACCTGAACAAGAAGAGGACACACAAGTGGTGTTACTCCATCAGCTGTAGGGCAGGGCCAGGAGTTCAGTCTTCATGGGATACACAAGGGACAGAGACCCTCCAGTGGAGCTGGTGCTAGCTGGTGCCAGCTGGGGCTGGCATGACCTCACCCCCCCAAGGGCAGGGAGAGGTCTGCTGGCTCCATCTGTTCCAAAACAGCCAAGCCTGTTTGCTTGTGAATGATAAGGCAGCAAGAGAAACAAGCAAAGTTTATTTCTCTGAATGCCCCTCTCTCCTGGCCACAAGCATTTTCCACAAGCACGTGACATGGTAACATGCACCACGTGAGTGCAAAATGAACACTTCCTAAGAGGGATCAGGGGACAGTTTTGAAGCTTCTGCAGAGAACTGGGGCATGAGTTGTATTGCCCTTGGGGCTGCTCGGAGAGCCACTTCTGCCTCTTTTCCCCCTCCCCTGGTAACGGGAGGATAACAGGCTCTTCCCAAGTACTTTGCAAAGAGCAACTGAGAGGCACTGCATGGTCTCTCCTGTAGAAGGGACAGTTCCTGCTCTCCTGGGGGCCCATCTTGTGGACACTGTGTATTTCTGCAACACACATCCCAGCTGCCCCATCTCACTAGAGAGGTGCAGTATAACCATCAACAGAGGAGCCCACCTGTAAAAATTTGCAGCTAGGGCTTTAGCCACTGATAAGGGATCTTTCTTCTGCAGAGGAGCAGCCTCAACCCACTTAGTGAAGTAGTCTGTCACAAGGAGGACATGTGTATTGCTCTGGCTCGTCTCAGGAAAAGGTCCTGCGTAAACAAGCATCACGAAAAATCAATGTGATGCCGTAATATCACCCAAATGAGGAAAGTTAAAAACCCAGCCCAGCAAAACCAATGACTGTGAATCACACGACTCTCTTCTGCAATGTCACTTGGCCAGTAGATTTCCGTGACCTTTGTCAGCAAAAACACATGCAGCACAGCCTCAGTTCTGGGAAGTCACGCACACCCACAGCTCCCATTGTGTGTGGAGTGGGAGCCGAGCCAGCCACACGGATCAGGTTGCACCTTGGTAGGCTGCTGTGGCCTCCTTGGCACTTCCTCACAGTCGAAGGCAGCTTTAATTCCCATGCGGGCGGCAGTAAGCCTGCCACGCTCCCTGATGGCTGGCGTGGAAGCCTTGAAAATCCCGTCTGTCAGATGCAAACACTCACCGTGAATGTCTAATCCCAGCACTTCCCAGGGTGATTCCACTTTGACAGGCCTTGCTTTCCGCGATACGTTCTTATTGTGCTCCGCAATCTGGCACGTTTCACACATTTTGATCTGCAAAGGGAAAAGACACATCAAAAGATTTTAAAATATGCTGACAAATTCTGTCAGATTCAGACTGGACAGGTTATGAAGGGATGAGACAAGACAGCATGGCTGAGCAGCTTCCTTCCAGACGATAAAAATAGCGAGATGCAAGAAAAAAAGAAGACTCCATGGGCTGACACAGTTCACCTTTCACAAAACTTACCTGACAGCTTTCTCTGACACAACAACCAATTTTCTCAATGTGGCCTATAGCTAAGACATTTCCCACCCTGTTATTAGGCAAATATTTGTTGTATTTTAAACTTCCACTGTCAGCTAGAAAAACCATCAGCCTTAGGACGCTGGAGGAGCACGGGCTGCTTGGACCATGTAACGCAACCATACTTCTTCAAACCACACTGTGGCAGAGCCTCACTGCAGGGAGCTGTCAGCCATAAATCAGGTGAGGCAAAGTGGCTGAGGAGAGCCGGCGGAAACATGGAGCTCCTCCTGTTACAATAGTTTAGAGAACTGGGCAGCTCTGGGAGGAATCCAGACTGCTCAAAGCTAGACTCTGCAACACTGGCCTGAAACAATCCCACATTCCTACGCTGGCCAGAACTGCCATGCACGAGGAGGCCTGACTGTCAGGAAACCCGTACAGGGAGAGGAAAGACATCCAGCTGCCTCGGGATATCCCAATAATTTCACCTGCAGTTACTGAGTGCACGGCTTCAAAGCAACAGGCACTGGAAACGACATCACTCCTGCATCAGGGCTCTTCCAGCTGCTCACTGGGGGGCTGCTGCCTGAATGTGCTGGGACATACTGGTGTCACAGACACGGTCGGTGCTCTCAACTTACCCAGTCCACAACATCCTTCACAATCCCCAGCCAGTAGTACCGGCTCTGAATCCGGTGCACAGTCTTTTTCTGGCCCAGGTGGTTCCCAATTTCTGTGAAATGGCTTTCCAGAAAGACCTGCCGCCTCCGTTCAGGATCCAGAATAACCTCGCGCTTTTCCTCCTTCTTGGGTCCCACGTAGTAGAGGCAGCCGCCTGCAGATGCAAGAGGTTTATCTAAAACCAGGCACTCTCACAGCCCTTCCAGCTACTCGGTCTGGGCAAAGGGGTCATTTTCCACAGCAGGAAAAAACGGTGGGACACACCGAAGGGGGACAGTTGCCTTGGGAGCTTCTGTAACACCTCTGGAGAACGGGCTAAACGGGCATCACCCCCAGATAACCCCAGGGACCCTCTTTTCTGCACCCAGTACTGAGCAGAACCCTCTGCCCCCATAAAGCCGCCCTTCCACCGGCCAGCCCTGGCTTACCCGGGGTGCCTCAAAACCGCTGCCCAAGGCACGGAGCCGGCAGGGGGGAGGCGGCGGGCACCGGCCACGCTGCACCCCACGGCCCCCCCTCCCCTCCCCAGGCTGTGGGGAAGGCGCCTCTGCCCCCCTGCTGCCCCCACAGCTCCCCCCACCCAGCCCCTACCCCCCCAGCACACCCCCCCTCGGCCCCGCTCTCCTCAGAGGGAGGCCAAGGGCAAGGCAGGCGCTGCCGCTGTGCCCCCCCAGCCCCCGGCTGGCCCCGGGCGGGCTGTCCCGCCGGGCCCCCACCGTCGACGATGAATTTCTGGGCGCAGCGCTTGAGGTTCTTCCTCTTGATGGAGCAGAAGCTGGGCGGGAAGCAGCCCTCGGCCAGCAGCCGGTAGATGTCCTCGAATTTGCTGCTGGGGCCGCACGGCTCGGCCGCCACCACCTCCTCCTTGGCCACCAGCAGGGCCGAGTCCATGGCCAACATGGGCCGGGCCGGGCACCCCCGGGGCCGGGCTGTCCCCGCTGCCTGCGCGTCCCCGGCCCAGGCAGGGGAGGGAGGGGCGCGGCGGCGGCTCTCAGGGACGGTCTGCAAATAACCTTCGGCGCGAGCTACCGGCCCCGCTGCCTCGGCGCGTTCTCCGGTAAGGGAGGGGGGGTCCCGCCCACGGCCGCCGCCTTTCCCTGCGGTGCCAGCGCCGGGCCCGCGCCCCCCTCAGCACCGAGCCAGCCACGGGGCGAGTGTGCCTGTGCTTTGCCGAGGAGCGGGGCGGCGGGGGCCGCAGGGAGGCTGCAGGGCCCGGCCGCACCGACGCCACCGAAGTTACAAAAACCCGAAATGACACTCCCCCCACCCCCACCAGAAGCGTCAACCCGGAGAAAACGGACGAATTTCGCCTCCCTTCGTTTTTCTCCGTGTCCGGCACTTGCCGACGCGCCCTCACTGGCGCCCGCCCGGCCGGAAGCGGCGCTGCCTGCTGCGCGGCGGGGCCATTTGGCGGCCGGACCCGCGCCCGGCGCCGCTCCTGCCCTGCGCCGGCGGGAAACATGTCCGCGGGCCGCCCGTTCCTGGCCTGCGCCTGCTTCTTTTCGGACAACATCTTCGTGGGGCGCTACGGGCTGCACGTCCGGTACCGGGACGAGGCGCAGCTCCGCCGCGAGCACGGGCGGGTAAAGGCAGCCCCCCCCGCTCCCCCGGGCGCGGCGTGGGCCGAGGCCGGGCGGTGTGTGATGGGCCGCCTATGTTGCAGGCGCTGCGGGAGCGGGGCTGCCGGAGCGAGGAGGCGTTCGGGGCCGTGCTGCGGGAGGTGAGCGCGGGCCGCGGGGGGGGCGGCTCCCGGGGGGCACCGAGGGCCTGACAGCGGGACGGGCCTGGGCAGCCCCCGCCTCAGGGTGGGGGCACCGCATCGGGGCTCCTCTCAGGGGCTCCCGCCTTCGCCGCTGCCACACAGGCGGGGGGCTGGGTGGCAGCGGGGGGGGCGGGGGCACTGGGGAGACTTGCTGAAGCCGCAGGCCCCGGCCCTGATGGGCAGGCACATCTCCCCGGTGCCTCATCCCGAGCAAACCCGGTGCTGGGCCACGAGCGAAGGGAAGAAGCCCCCCCAAGGTGGGGGGTGCTGGCTGTTGCCCGCGATGTGCTTCCACCGGCGACACCCCCCACGCAAACGGTAACACCGCGTTAGCAAACGGCTGCCTGTGCTGCTCCCCAGCCGGCCCCCAGCACCCTTCTGCTTTGTCTTTCCTCCTCCCTTCTTTTGTCAGGTGTTTTTAAAAGGTGCCTTCAGATGGATCACCCAGGGACCCCACAGAGCTCCCATGAGATCTGCCCGCAGGACCCCCCCGCCGGCCACTCCACAGGGAGGGATCCGTGTTTCTTTCCAGGCCAGGGACAGAGATCTGGCCTACAAACAGCTCCAGTTCCACCCGGGTTCTTTTAAGGATTCTTGGCAGAACAATGATGGCACTAAATCATAGTAACAATTAAAACTGTATTTTCTTAACAGGATATTATTACTACATCACAGAATTTATGATTAGAGTGGCTCAGGATTTCTACAAGGAGAACCAATGTGGCACAATAAGCAGCATAATACTGAATTTATAATACAACTTAGGATTTCTAGATCCTAGCTTAATTATAACTTCTAATCGTCACCCGGACCCTCTGTACATTACGTCAGATCTTAACGCATGGTTTGCTGTAGCAATATAACCATCATCACGTAGACTCCAAAATCATATAAAAGAAAACAAGTCACTTAGTCCTTGGAGGAAGCAGACGATGGCGGAGGTGGGGGCAGACACGGCTCTCACTGCCCAGCAGCAGCAGTTCCAGTCCAAGTTCCCCACGTAGGACTTCCAAGTGCTTGATTTTACAGACAGTGCTCTGGGTGCTGTCCCAGTGTTCTGTGACTCTGTCATCAACACCACCGGGCTGGCTGGGTGCCTGGGGCCTTCAAGGCCAGCAAGAAAATCAGCCTGGCGCCCAAGAACATTGAAGCTGGTAGGGAGGGGAAAAAGAAATATGTTTGGTTCATCTACTTGGTTCACAGGACTGTCAGGGCCTGATAATAAGGGAAAGGGAATGAATACATGACCCGCTTGGTCACAGAGAATGGCTGCCTGCCTTACAAAATGGCATTAGTTATGCTAACCACGTTACCAGGGGTTGGGAGCAGGAGGTACAGATCACACCCCCCTTCCTTTTTTGCCAAGAAACGTTATAAACTAATCTCACGGGGGGGGTATTAAATAGAAGGAGCTGCCTGAATCAGTTTCTGTTTCCTCTGAAATGACAGATTAGCATGTCCCCACAACACTTAGCAGTAATCCCTTCATGACAAGTCCTGTCTTCCTCCCAGCAAATGTCTTTATTTTAGACAATACTTATATTGTCAGAACATAAGCCAGACTCTTTAAGCATATGCTGGTGATTCATGAGGCGTCAGAATGCCCGAAAGGACTGAAACCTCACAGTTCCACTTGACACGTCCATAGAAAAACTTCAGTTATTATTTTAAGCCATCCATAATGAGAACATGTCTCAAATCCCTCTTAGGCATTTGGCTTTTCAGATATTTATTGGACTTGTCTTAGTAACAGAAAAGCAAAGGCATACACCCCATCTCCCAGCGGTGCCCAGAACAAAAATAACTGGTTTAAAACAATGAGCAAATTCCTGGAATTGTTTTTAGTTATTCCTTTTGATTTTCTAACAGTATGCTCTATTGTTTACTTGTAGATTGAGGCAGAAGTGCAGAGGAGAAAACAGTGGATCCATCAGTCAGTGGAACGCAAAGCCATCATCTCAGAGTGCTACAAACGAAAGCACCCAGAAGTGTACATTCTGCAGGTAGACACAGAATCTGTTTTGCAAAGAACTGCCTGAGAGCTTCTTTTTGCGGTAGCAAGCCATCTTCCCCTCAGGGCTGCGCACAGTGCTAAAGCTAGAGTGAATTAAAACTAAAATGTAGCATATTAAACCTGAATTTAAAATTTTCACAGCATAGTGTATCCTCCAGGCAAGATTCCACCTGGCTTACAGCCACGTAAGGGTCGTCCTATATGGAAGCTGCACCAGCACTTGGTACCGGCCTCAGAATACCATTAGTACTTTAAACATAAAGCATCATTGCAGCAAACAGGGTTGGTGAGGTCTAACGAATATGCGCAGAAATCAGCCTGCATGGGCTTAACCCACAGACTAGGTACTAGTTACCATCAGCTGAAGGGGGGCAGCAAGGCTGCTTGCATGTCAGCACCCCACCACAAACACAGGGCAGCCCTTGTGGGCTACTCTGAATTTTCTGGTGTTTGCCAGACCCAGTACTTCCCAGCTGGGTAATTACCACAGATGAGCAGTGACACACCAACAAGTTCACACAGATTTACTGCTCTATGAGCCTTTAGTAATGAGTTCTGCCGTGGTCTGTTCTACCATTGCCTGTCATGATCTGTGTGGAGAAGTGCTTAAAGCAGAGCGGAGTCACTCTTGTTGTGCCAAGGCCATGACAAGATGCTGTATCTAGTAGAAAAGACATTTAGGACGTTAGGAGCCCATAATGCGACCAGGCTCTTTGCTGTCACGCTAATAATAAATTTGACCAGTTATACTTAGAAACCCACAAACCAGAGCAAGCAGCAACTTTACCTAAACCGCCAAGAAAAACACCAGTAACATTCTGCATGTCCTGCCACAGAAGTAACCCAAATGTGACCATCAGCAGCCTTGCTCCCTTGACTCTACATATTTTCCTGTGACTGCCTGAAGTCCATTTCCCTCCTGGGCTGTAAAAGATTTTGCAGGCTAACTGTGTTTCTGCGTATTTTTATCATCCTTCCCTTGACACCAGGATTCATTCCTGGCCCCAGGCTTTCTAGAAATCGTGAGATACTGCACGTCGCCGGACGCTCACCTCCATGGCCTCCTGCACTTCCTCGAGTCCTTCTCAGGTAAAGAAAACAACATGTCAGCCCCCAAGGTCTCCCCATGTGACACTGCAGCTTCAGTGATGACGGCTGTTTTCAAGCCCTGTCTTTAATAGCTCAGATTTGATACACGGCTGAGACAAACAGGATGTTATTTTCTGCTTGACGAGAGTCTCTGGAGAGGTAGTATGGTGCAGCAGTTACGCTCAGGATGACATACTGTTTTCCATTTTTCCAGTCCCAGCCTGCTGGTGTCTCATCGGAGCCTCTAGCTGCAGCAGGGCTGGGGTTTTGGTTGTACCACAGCCTCACAGGGGAGCCTGCTGGAGGAACACTTTTAGCCTTAGGGAGCTTGGTTTTCCCTCCCCAGGTGCTTTACCATTTCAGACAATCCCTGCTGGTTAGTCTGAGCTGAAATAGTTTCAGTCTAGGTTTCAGTCTTTCAAAAAGAGATCTGGGTTTTAAGCTTCCCTGGAGGCATCTGTGAAGCTTGCTCCCTACCAGAAATGCTGACAAAATGCAGAGGGGAAGCTGCAAAGTTGCCTCCTTTTCTGAAGGCAAAAAGAAAGACACAAATGTTGTCTGTGTGCAGGGCTCCTGGATTTGTCCAAGGCATGATTTCCAGACACACAGCCTTTTCATGCTGCATTTATCTCTATATCCTGTATCCTTCTATATCCTCAATACTGAGCTCCCCTTACACAGACCTTTAGGGCTTTACCTCGAAAGGCAGCTCAGAAGGCCTGGTCTTCTTCCCAGAAGGTTGGCATTGGATGAGTGAAGCCTGCATCCCCTAAACGACCTTGAATCTCCTTCTTCCAGGAGGCTGTATTGGGACCTTCTGTGATAAGCCATTGATTCACCACCCTCCCTCTATACTCTAAAAACATTTCCTTGGCACTTACAGCAGGCATTTAAATCAGTGCCAGATCTCCTGACTGGATAGGGAAGCCTGGAACTGAGGGGCCAATATAAAAAACAACAAATATATCCCAGAGCTGATCCCAGGGAATGGTTCCAGCCCTTTGAGCAGCCTAACCACAAAGTGAAGCATGTGGGCCTTGCGTTCTCACACCAGCACAGTATAGCTAGACAGCACAACAGCCAAGAACACTCTCATCTGTTACCTTCCCCAGCAAATGGTGTCTCCCTTCTCTTGACAGATAAGAGGATCTATCGGCTCCCAGTGTTCACAGAGGAGTTCTGCCAAGCATTTGTGAATGAGCTGGAGAACTTTGAGCAGTCGGATATGCCTAAAGGCAGGCCCAACACTATGAATAACTATGGGGTAGGTTTCATCATCTTTTGTGCTTCTTCAAGGGGAGCGTTCACGAGCAGACTGTGTTTACCTCCTTGCTTCAGAATCCCTTCCAAAATGCCTGTAATTTGAGCACAGCAGTTTGGGCACAGCACAGTTTGATTACAGCCCCCTTGAAGTGAAAGGGTTGAGGGAGTCTGTGTTACACAGACAAAAGGACAGGGGAACCCAGAGAAAAGGGATGGGAGCTGGTATCTCAGAGCAAAGATCGCCCTGTATTTAAGCAATACACATTTAAATCAAGGAGTCAGTTTTTAAAGAACACTCAGCTTTTGATCTTACTCTGTCTTTTCCCCAATCACTTTCCACCTTGATCCCCCTTCCTTTGCCTGTAGCTGGAGCCTTTGCTCTAAAGTTCTGTAGCTAAGCAAGGAGCAGGGTTGGAAGAGAACAAGGCAGCTCTGCAGCAGCTCTGATGAAGCAGCAGATGTAGCTGGTCAGCTGTTCCCATCTTTTCTCTTTGAGACAGGTTTTGCTAAATGAGCTTGGGATGGATGAAACTTTCATCACACCCCTACGCGAAAAATACCTGCAGCCCATAACGGCACTGCTTTATCCCGACTTGGGGGGCACTTGTCTGGACAGCCATAAAGCATTCGTTGTTAAGTACTCGCTCCATGAAGACCTGGATTTGAGCTCTCACTATGACAATGCGGAAGTCACCTTAAATGTTTCACTGGGAAAAGACTTCACCGAAGGCAACTTGTACTTTGGGGATTTCAGGCAGGTAGGGAGCATATTCCTAATCTGGACCCTGATTCTATTCCCCTCTACCTCCTCACCCCCCCGAGTTTCAAGGCATTAATTGTGTTCCAAAAAAACAATTATTCACTCCTGACAGTCAAACCGTCTTTGTTCCTTCCCCCCTTTTTAAAATGTCTTGATTACACAGATTTTCTGCTACAAGCACATTACCAATATTCAGGCTTCAAAGAGAGGACAGACAGCTGTTGTAGTAGAACCTGGAGTGAAACAAACCAGTCCAGCTCTCCACAACTGAAATAGTGAGCAGGAAGGTGCTGAGAGAGAGAGAGAGAAGAATTTTATTTCAGATGAGACTTGTAGCCCCTACTTCCAGGGGACTCCTCACATGAGAGGGGTGAAAGCTCCCATACACCGGTGAAATAGTCTTTTTGATTGAAACTCTGTCTTTAAATTGATTCCCTCTGGACCTGGCACTGGGAATGTCTTACTGGAAAAAAAAAAAAAAAGACTTGTACAAAACTGCTGCCAAGCCCCCACTGAAGTGGCTGCATTTCAGAGGTGCAGCGAGTCCTCTCCATGTTGCTTACTGGGTGCTGTGGGTGAAAAGGTGACAGGTTTCAAGTATTTAAGCATTGCTCTGCTAGGGACTTTCTGATGTAACACCATATCCACCTCCCTTTGTTCCAGGATCCTACCCCTGTGCCAAAGTACATAGAGATCGAGCACGTGGGAACCCAGGGGCTGTTACACCGAGGAGGGCAGATCCACGGGGCACTTCCCATTGCCTCTGGGGAACGCTGGAACCTCATTATTTGGATGAGATCATCTGCCATCCGCAACCAGCTCTGCCCCATGTGCAACAAGAAACCTGAGCTGGTGGAAGCAGAGGGGTTCGGAGACGGGTTCACAGAAACCCTTGAAGATGATGTGCCCGAGACTGTGAATCTCTGCTCCTTGTGGTAGCAGACAGTAGAGCCTGGTTTCTTCAGACTAACTTGCCTAAAGCTCCTTTCTGACGCCTCAGACCGCACTAACAGACTCTAATGGATGCACAAGTCATGGAAAAGGTAGCTGGTGCCTTGGAAGGGGATGGAAACCCATTCCTGCTGGGGTTAGGGAAGCCAGCCACTGGGCAGCTGAAAGAGCCGGTGCTCAGCTCGCCAGGGCTCACACTCGCTGGTGAGCTGGAGGGCTGCTAGTAAGATGTAGAAAGCCTTTGATTCACTGCAGGGGCTCTAAATATTTTCCAGGTGTACAGGGAAAACAGGCAGAGCTGCTTGGCCTTTGTGAAGACCTCTGTGCCAGCAGCAGCAGCACGGGGCCTGTGCTGGAAAGAATGGTACAATAAAGACCTGCATTTCACACCTCTGCTGTTTGCAGGGACTCCTGTCGTCTGTCAGGGGATGGGGAAGAGTTTTTTGTTGCTGAGTGACACTGAAGGATCTGCTCAAAAGTGATCCTCAACAGGCTGCTGGGAATAACCTGGAATTACTGTTGCAGCAGGTTTAGCTAGCCCAGGCTCAGAAAAATCCACTGGGAGCAGTGTAGGGAGAGCTGATCCCTGGGAAGATCTCTCAAGGGCTCTGTCAGCTCTTTTGAGCAGAAATTTCCCTGTCAAAGATTCTGTGGGCTCTATTAAGGAGAAACGGGCTTCAGAGACAGAGCTCTCGGAGCCCCCTGCTGCACAGCAAAACTTTCCAGAGGAAGGAAGGAGTGTACCTTTAACTCCCTTGCTTACGCCAACAAGTGAAAATATATAAACCAGCTCTGAGCCTGGGCACCACCGGTGGGCCTGGGACTGCTTCATTTGGCACCGCCTGGCAGCTGGTGTGGTGGAGGGTCAAGCGCTCTTCTCCCTGGCTCACTGCCAGCCGGCCGAATTTGTGGGCATCTACACAAGAAATGAAAGAAGCCAAGTGTCTCTTGATTTGGTGGCCGCATTTGGCTCTATGGGAAATTAATCGTATATATTTGATAGACACGTATGCCACTGCATATATAAGGGGCCGTTTCATTCACTTATTCAACTGCAGTAATTACAGCGTGCGGACTTTGCCTCGTTGCTAATTGGGAAAGGCTGGCTGCGCTGGTACAGCTCGCACAGTGCTGATTTACGCCTTCCCAGCAGATCTGCTGCATTTTTTGGGTGGGTGCCATTAGCACACAGCGCTGATTAGCTTCTCATTAGCAAAACCCCTTAAAACTGCATCTCGGGGAAGGATCACAGAGAAGAATCACAGAATCATTTAGGTTGGAAAACGCCTCTGAGACCTTCTAGCCCACCAATTCCTGCAGCACTGCCCATCCACCCCGCAGCCATGTGGGTTTTAAATACCCCCGGGGTGGTGGCTGCCCCGAGCCCCGCCGCTCCTCACCACACCGGTGCTCCAGGCCCTGCCAGCTCCCCGGCCCGGCCACCGGCTGTCGCATCCGTGCGCGGAGCCAGAGGGCGGCCGTGAGGACACCGGCCCCGCGGCCTCGCTGCCCGCCTGGACCGGGGGGGCCCCGGAGGGCCCCGGAACCAACGGGCGCGGCCGCGCTGCCGGCCGGCCCCGCGTCGGGCCGGAAGTGGGGGCGCTGCGCGGAGCCGGCGGCGGCGCCGCTCGGGGCCGGCGGGGCGGGAGCCCGGCCCGGCCGCGGTGAGTGCCCCTCCCCCCCTCCGCTCCCCCACCCCCCTGACCTGCGGCGGGGAGCTGCCGGCACGGCTGAGGGCACCGGGGGGGGGGGGGGCAGACGCATGCGCGGGGCCGCGGGCCGCGGTGCGGGGGGGCTGTTAAAGGGCCGGACACGCGGGGCCGCGCTCTTAAAGGGGCCGCGCCTTGCGCCGGGCTCTTAAAGGCCAGGACAACTGGTACGGAACTCTTAAAGTGCCAGCGCACCCTGCGCAGGCGGCTGAACGGTCAGAACGCCCCTTGCCGAGCTCTTGAAGGGCCAGCGCGCCTCTTGCCGAGCTCTTGAATGGCCAGCGCGCCTCTTGCCGAGCTCTTAAAGGGCCAGCGTACCTATTGCCAAGCTCTTAAAGGGCCAGCGCGCCTCTTGCCGAGCTCTTGAAGGGCCAGCGCTCTGCAGCTCCCTGTGTTCGGACAAAGAATGCGGGGCGGCCCTTCCAGCTGCAGCAGGGGCAGAGCAGCAGCCAGGCCCCTGGCTCCCCGCCGAGGGCCTGGCCCGGCTGGTGGCCAGGAGGAGCCGCCCCACGGTGGCCACGGACCTGGCAGGGTGCGGGCGAGACCCCAGTGTTGGGGCGCAGCCAGCCTGGGGTGCTGCCGCCATGGATCCGGGGCTTGTCCCCTTCACATGGCCTCGACCCGTGGTCACCGGGACGCTCCTGCCTGCGCCCAAGTTGATGAGGGACTTTCATCCTTAGAAACTTAATTGTGTCCTTAATTGTCTTGATGTTGGTGGGGTTTTTTTTCTGATCAAAATTTCTGTTTGGAAGTCAATCAGAAAGTTGATTCCCTCGGGAGTGGATCGCGGATTGGGAGTGTCGAGGTGATCAACGTGCGGTTAATTAAATGCGGTAGTTGGAGGGTGGCTGAGAGAAAACATTTCCCGGATACTGCTCTGCCCATGGTGCTGGTTTGTTTTTTAAATTAATGACTTTAAAATAATGCCGTCTCTGGCCTGTGGCTGCCGGCAGCCGGTAGGGCTGATGGACGGGGATGCCAGCTTTATGCATAATCTGTTTTCAAAAAGCAAATTGGAATATTAAAAATTCATCCCTCCCCTTGGCTTGTGCCCGCTCGTGGCGCTTTAAATAATGGGGTGATTGACTCCGTGTTCAGCCTGGGGAGGATGGTTTCATGCTGCTGTCACCACAGCATCGATCACACCTTGCCGGTGTCCATCTGTGGGTGCCGCGTCTTCCCGGCCGCTCCAGCCCCGGGGGGGTGCCCCATGGCGGCAGGTGGCTCAGCCGTGGGGCATCACAGACACCAGCATCCAGCCCCCAAGCAGCCACCCACGGTGGGGATCAGCCCGCGTCCCAGTCATCACATCTAGGGACAGATAGGAGCACGGAGAAGACCTGGTGGAAAACCTGCTTGGGGGTGGGTGTGGATGAGGGCTGCCCAGGGGCCCCTGCGTGACCGCAGCTCTCCGCTGAGGGCCCTGTTTCGTGGGACGGTGGCGTGCAGTGGGCATGGCTGCATGGTGGGTACCCCCAGCTCTCTGCGCGGTGGGAGCTCGGCGAGAGCGGAGCGTTAACAGCCCCGTCTTCCAGGGCTGGTTGGGTCGGAGTTGGATTTAGGGGTTTGGGGGCTGCTGGACATGTTGCACCGAGTGGGGGTGGTCCCCCCTCGTGGCACTGATGTAACCTGTTCCTTCCAGGGGCTGCTGCACGATGGCCCATAGCCAGGCTCGGAAGCGGTCACGAAGCAGGAGCAAAAGCAATTCTCGGAGCAGACAGGAGAGGAGGGAGAAGAAAAGGAGGAAGAGCAGCAAGGACTCACAGCAGGGCAGCAGCTCCCCTCCGAGGAAGCAGACCTCTGGGTCTCACAGACACAAGTCGAGCTCGGTGGCAGCTGGGGAAGGTAGGGGAGAGGCCCACGACCCTGTTTTCCTGGGGCAGGTGCACGGAGGGGGCGCAGCTGGGAGAAGAGGATTTCTGCTTTTAGCTACGTCGGTCTCTGTCGCCTTGCCGGCCCTTTGTGCCCGTTATAGTCTCGTTCTGACAGGCGTGGAGCCCTGCAGCCCCCCTGTGTGCTGCTCTGGCAGCGTGGCACCGCACACGATGTGTTAGAGTTGTTGGCACAGGGGGGTCTTTGCCCCAGCGTTTGGGGGCTTTGGTGTTGAGGCAAGAAAGGAACCAGGCTGGGAGGGGGAGAACCAGCATCCCTGCTGCTGGGGGGCCAGAGCTGCTCTGCTCAACATCTTCCTGTGCATTGCAGAGAAGAAGAAGAAAGGAAAGGACAAAAAGAAGAGGAAGGCAAGTCCCTCCTCCTCTGAGACAGCATCTTCATCCAGCGGCTCCTCGTCTTCCTCTTCCTCCAGCTCCTCTTCTGGTGACTCCAGTGACAGCGACTCCAAAACAAAGAAGAGTCGACACAGCAAAAAAAAGCAAGCAAAAGAGAAAGACAAAAAGAAGAAGAAGAAGAAGAACAAGAAGAAGAAAATAAAGAAGAAATCAAAAAAGAAGTCAAAGGAAAAGGCTAAGGAGAAGAAAGCCAAGGGAGAAGCAGTGCCCGGCCCCTCGCTGGAGCAGTGGCAGAAGGAGTCGCTGGTGGACACGGGCCCAGGTAACGGTGGTGGTTCCCTCCGGCCGAAGCCAGCGCACACAGGCCTGGCGCTGGGGAAAGGCGCTCACACGCTGTTCCTGGGACCCACGGGAGGTGTCTGAGGGAAGCAGGGCTGTGTGCAGGGCTCCAGACTCTCCTCCTTCGTATGTATCGTGGCAGCCACACCGAGTAAATGTCAGGAGCCACACTGAAAGATTCGTTTGTGAAGTGTTTAAATGTGGTTTATAGCTGTGAGTGGGGAGCAAAGGTGGCAAATGGAAGGGCACAGGCAGCAGTAACACCCAGGCAAAGCTGGTACAGGCTTTGGGATGTGAAGTGACCATTCCTTTGCATGGTTCATCCCTGAACCCTGAGTACCGCTGGGAAACAGGTGTGACCCGTGTGTCTGTTCACCGCGGGCGTGATGCTGTGCCCCTCAGCCAGGAGCCGGCCCCACAAGCACGGCTCTGACTAACTGATGCATTCCAGTTCTGACAGACGAACAAAAATCGCGAATCCAGGCTATGAAGCCAATGACAAAGGAAGAATGGGACACAAGGCAGAGTGTCATAAGGAGAGTTGTGGATCCCGAAACAGGGAGAACCAGGTATGACCTCTGGGCAAAGGGGAGGCAGGTGTCCATCCCCGTCCATGTTGTGTGGGTTGGAGTCCTGGAGGGTG
Organism: Falco cherrug; assembly: GCF_023634085.1. Lineage (NCBI taxonomy): Eukaryota > Metazoa > Chordata > Aves > Falconiformes > Falconidae > Falco > Falco cherrug. The sequence goes on from NC_073697.1 coordinate 96,883,989, forward strand.
CCCGGCCGTGGCACTGCAGTGCCATGTGTAGAACCAGGTCCCCTTCAGCAGCAAAAGCCCAAGGCAATCCCTCGCAGCTCCCCTCCCGTCAGACCTGGTGTAACTTACCCAGAAAGTGACATGTTTGACACCAAATTACCCACTTGTGCTGGGGCTCCACACGAGGGGCACCAGGCGGTGTTCCAGCCGGGAGCTGTAGGATGCAGACACCGGAGCACCCTGCTGCTGGAGGCAGAAGGTTTGTTCCTTGTGCTGTGAAGGGTCCAGCCTGTCCCCGTTAAATGGGACTCTGCAACCAGGGGCAGGGCTGGAAGCTGAGCGGTGACTGACGCCTCCTCACCCCACTGCTCCGTGCACTTGCCTTGTAGCTCTGAAGTGCTCAGCCCCAGTTATCACCCGGGTGCGAGGAGGGAGCGCGTGCCACTTGGGGTCACAGACAGCAATCAAACCCAAGTTCATTTAGCTGCCCAATAGAAATGACCCAGTTTTTAATAAACTGCATCTTCTCAGCAAAGCAGAAAACATCACGCTGAAGAGAATTGGGGATGACAAGCGTAGTCTTAAAATAGAAGGCAGCCTGCAGGGCTCGGGGAGGTGTGGAACAAAGGTCGGTTCCCTGTAAGGCACATAACAAAGATGATTAAATTTCTGTTCACGTTTGGAGGTGTGAGCCACCTCGGACACTGCTTGGAATTTGCTCAGCAAACTGCTCCTCAGGCTGGCTGCCTTTTGGGCCCAAACTGGCTCCTGTCCTTGGCTCTGTAGTGTCCTGGGGCAGCCAGGGCCATGCCTGAACTCCCGGTGAAAAAAGGAAGAGTTTTTGCTGGGGTCGGGGCTGCTGCTGTTGCCAGCGCAGCCTGCGTGTGGTGAGGTGGCAGGCGATGCTTTTATGAAGTGCTTTCTCCTGCCGTGTGCAAGTGTGGCTGGCTCTGCGCACAGCAGGCAGCGCCCGCAGCCTGGAGCAGGGACGGCTGGCCCATGCAGGGGGTGCTCATTTCTCAGGGGACCCCACCTGTCCTCGCTGCGGTGACATTCATCCCACAGGAGCAGTGGGGAAGCCTGCTGTGCTAGAGATACAGCCAAAAAAAAAATACCACAGGATGGACCTTCAGGGACAAGCCGGGCTGGTCTTGCCTAGAGGCGCGTCAGCCCAGCACCGGGTCCTGGGCATGTGTCGCTGTGAGGGGGCTGTGGGCTGTGTGGGGGGGCTGTGGGCTGTGGGGGGGGGCTGGGGGCTGTGTGAGGGGGCTGGGGGCTGTGTGCCGGAGCTGGGGCGCACCAGCAGCCTTCGGGGTGGGCTGAGGGCTCAGCTCCCTCTGTGGCGGGGGAATGGCACGGCTGGCAGGAGCTTGCCAGTAGCCCTCACGGCTCACGGGCCTGTGTTTGTCTTCCAGGCTTATTAAGGGCGATGGAGAAGTACTAGAAGAAATCGTCAGCAAGGAGAGACACAAGGAGATAAACAAGGTAGCAGGAACGCGCCAGCGGGTGGGTGCAGCTGTGGAGCTGCTGCACCCAGGGGTGTTGCCCTTCCCCCCTGGGGACCCCGCTGACCCCAGCAGGGCAAGCCGAGCCCTGGCAGCTCCACAGGGGCCCCGACGGGTGGGTCCTGGTGGTCCTTCATTCTTGGGCAGGCGCTGCTGTGAGCACCCACTCTCTCCCTCTGCAGCAAGCCACCCGGGGGGACGGGCTGGCCTTCCAGGTGCGGACAGGGATGCTGCAGTGAGCACGCGGGTGCCAGCCGTGGCAGGAGCCTGTCCCGCTGCTGGTGCCAGCCCAGGCCTGAGCCTCCGTCTCTGGACCACGACGGTGACCTGCGCCAAGACACTTCCCCAGGGGCAGTTTCCAGCCGCTCCGTAAGTTGCTGACAGGGAAGGAGAGTGGCTTTAATGGTTCATCTCCCAGTAAACAGCTTCTCTCCTCCCTCTCCTGAGGCCAGCGTGGCTGTAACGCACGCGAGCCCTGCTGGCCCCAACACCCCTCTGGAGGCTGGTGGTGCTGGGCAGCACCCAGGGGACAGGCTCGTTGGTGCTGAGCACCTCAAAGTGGTGCTGTCCCATGGCTCTGGGTGGGCAGGAGCCAGTGCTGTGGCCTGGGCAGTGCACGTACCAGGGCTGCAAAACACAGCTGGCTGCCGTCGTCCCTTCAGGGGCTGCTCGTGGCCCCTTCCTCGCTGGATCTGCGTGCCCCCTGCTTACTGGGGGCTGCAGCTCGTGGGCCCTGGGCACTCGCTGACACCCCAGCAGCCATGGCCCTGCTTGGGTCAGCTCTCCTCTGCGCCTTCAGGTGCCACCCTCCGCTGTGCCCCGCGGCTTTACTCAGCCTTTCTGCAGCTTCATCTCATCAGGTGGTGCTGGGGGGGGCACTGACCGGGCTGGCTGTACAGTGGGGGGGTGGGCAGGCGCTTTGCAGAGGGGGGGCTTTACCTTGCTGTCTGTTCCTGCACGCAGTTTGTGTCCCCTTCCGCACAGCGCAGGCCCTGGGCAGCAGTGGGGCTCAGGGCTTCTCGGGGCAGTGCCCGTGGCCACTGAAGCAAACACCTGGCCCTTCCCCCACTGCAAAGTGGATAAATTTACAAACGGTAAAAAGAAAAAAAGTGGGGGAAAAAAAAAAAAAAGGACAAACACATTAAAGGACAAATGGGTCCTGCAGGACCGATCTGCGCAGAAGGTTTCCACGCCCCGTTCGTTGCTGTAGCCCCATTAAACTGGTGTCTGCTCATGTCTTGGATTTTGTGCCTCGTCTGTTTCTAGAGTCTCCCCTCCCCCCAAAAAAGACCAAAAACAGCCAGAGAAGAGCCTTCCCATTTCTTTAATCTGTGTAACTCACAATGATACTGTACACAAAGCACACCCAGGCATTGGAACGATGCACTAACAGCAAGGAGGAGAAGGAAGTTGTACAGAAGGTTTGTCACACACAAGCAAGTCATCGGCACGGTACTGTACACACAGGGGCGTCCCGGCCTCCGCTGGTTCCCCCCACACCTCTCTTACCCCTAAAGCAATTTTTTATAAATAAAATATTGTTGGAATATAAAATCGACAGTTGAGGGTATCAACAGGCAGAGGGTGCTGAGGAGGGGGAGGGGGCTGTAAGGCTTCTAGAACTAATAGGAAATGCAGCAAACAGTGGCGATACCTGAAGAAGGGGCTGCTGCAGCAAGCGTGGTGGCTGCTGGGCGGCGCAGGAGCTGGCCAGTCACCCTGTGGCTAGTGACTGCTCTCGGCTCGCGTATCGGACACTGTAAACGTTTTTTGGTATTAGAATTTCGCCTCATCTGACTGAGTGATCTAGCAAACCCAGGAAAACAACTCGGAGGGAATGCACGGGCTCCTCTTTTTATTTTTTAAAAGACTTTAAAGGGACAGCGTCAGGTAGAAAGTCTGGTCTGGTAGCGCAGTAATAGAAAAAGCTGCTTTTTATAAAAAATCTGAGCTCCACAGCAGAGTTTGATTCCCATGGAAACAGTTTTAAAAAAAAAAAAATTAACTACTGAGGCAGCCTGCGCAGCGCGGGCTGCACTGTGCTAGTGTGCGAGAGCGGGACGTGGGCTGCAGCAGAAGCAGTGCGGCCACGCCGATGGCTGCCCCGATAACGGCGACAGGGAGGAGGACAAGAAACTTCCTATTCCTGCGTTTCAAAGCAAACGTGTTATTAGTAACAAAGGTAAATGAGGTCTTTAACCTGACAGTGCCCCTTTAGTAAGGATGGAATATACATTCATCTTTCCCTCACTGCATCCAAACGGATCCTCTTCCATAGAGGTGGAAAGGCATTGGGTCACATGCATTGCTCTCCAGAACAGCTCGGAACAAACAGATTATAAACACAGAGTTAAAACTATTGCTATTGTTCTTTGAGTGAGTAGCACGTTGATCTTTGCTTCGGAGAGATGAGTGCCAGATGGGGGCGGCTGAGGACAGGTTGATGGAGACTACGATGGACTGAATCGGTGGAGAAAAACTTACTGGCATATTTCCTGGTACCTACACCCACCTCCTCTAGTATTATTGCAGCAATAACGGTCCTGCACTACAATTGCTTCTCCGCGTTGGATCCGTAGAATGGCAACAGATGGGGGGGCCAGGGAAAGGGCTCGGGCAAGTGTCAAGAAGCTCAACAAAGGATGAGGACGGAGGCGCTATGATTGTCAGTCTAACCGGTTAGTAGCTGTTTAAAACATGAAGTGATGGAGAGGTGAGTAGAATATTGCACTTCTGCATTCATTGACAGTTACATCAAACTTGGTCCATAAAATAATTGCTTTGTACATAATGCCTGAAATGAAAAGCTACATTTTAAAATATTAATAAACCCTGAAGGTTCCAGTCCCTCCAGACATTTTTTTCTCCTCTACATAAATAAATAACTTTCAATTCTTATATCCACTTCTTATGTTGAACATTTACATTCGCCTCTGTTTTACACTATCTACACATAAGAAAATGTGAACATCTCGTCAGCATCGGAAAATGTACAGATCATGCCTCGGTGGTGGACTTGGAGGGAAGTTGAATTTTGCAAAGGCCATATCCAAATTTGTAGAAATTATTTTGTGATGTGGTTTGGTGACTTCACAGGATGGATTGTGGCTTGGCTTCCTACTCGGATGGCATCTGTTTGATACGACATTCGACTAGCAAAAAAGCTGGGACAATTCACATTGTTTTTAAACCCAGTAAGCTCTGGATGTACATTCAGAGAGCTCAGGTGAGTCGGCAGAAAGGGAAGTCAGTTTTTGGTAACAAAAGTCATCGGATACATTCTGTAATTGAAGAATTATCAAAGAGAAGCAGTGGAACGTTTTGCAGTCGGGCTGCACAACGTGGGGGCTGCACTGGGCGGCGGGTGGGCAGCGGGGTTTGAGTGTGCCACCGGCTGGGCTGCTGGCAGCACTGTCCCTCCTCTGCCTCCGCGTCCACCCTCCAGCGCCAGGAACACGGGAGAGTTCCCTTGGGTGTCTGAGGAGTTGGATTTGCCTACCGTGGCCCAGAGCCCGTGAGCAGAGCAGCGTTCACAGTGCTGTGTATCTCAGTGCGGCCGTCCTGCACTTCGTATTGAAAGGTAATAAAATGAAGCAGCCAGTCTAAAAAATTCTTTTGTTATAAATAAGATCCTCGTAAGTAGAAAGTGATACAAAGACAGGAAGGGGTAGGGGGGGAAGCAGGGTTACACGCACTGGGGGAGCTCGGTAGGACTATAAAATCTCCACGTGAAGAGGCCAACGGGAGTCTGGAAACGGGCACTCCAGCTGCGCCGGGGGGACCCCCCTCTGCTCGGGGAGGTGTGTGCCAGGGGGGAACCTGCCCCGGCAGGGCCAGCACTAAGGGGCTTTCTGGCCAGCCCTCGCTCTAGGCACTGCTCCCCTCCGCTGCTGCAGAGCGAGGCGCTCCCGTTCCTGTCCCGTGCACCACGCGTGTCCCCGTGTCCCCGGGGGGCCAGCCCTGTGTGCCCGCAGCCCCCCTCTGCCACGCACCCAGCCCTGGCTGGCTCCAGCAGTGCACAAACCATCCGCCCAGGCACATCCACTGAGAAACACACCAGGAAAATTAAGATATGGCCTTTTCTTAAGGTTGCCTGACATTGTTGGCACACTTCCTTACAGTCTCCTTACTGCTGGAAAAACTTCTGCGCAGAATTTTTTTTTTTTAAATATATACATATACATATATATACGTGTGTGTGCATATGTATATGCATATATGTATATATATATACACACACACCCTGGCTTAGCAATATTTCATTGTCATGCACTACAAACAGTTAGGTGTAGCTACATGAGATGGTAACAGGTTTCCATTCTAAAAATCATCAGTGCAAAAAACAATGAGGTTTTACAGTTCAGTAACTACAGGTAAAAGAAGCGAGTCTAGTTCCCATGAAAGCTGCTACTGAACTTGGAGAGAACCTGGGAAGAAGAAAACGTCTCAGAGGTGGGTATTGAGAGAGTCAGACCCTGCATTTGGATGAGAACTGCAATGCGATCTAGCTGCTGAGTGCCTTCAGCTGCTTCCAAATATACGGTGGTTACTTTTGGAAAGAATATATAGCGAGGATATTTGGAGACTTGAACAGCAAATTAAGTGTCTGAGGTTTGTAACAGCTGAAACAAATAGCTTGTATTCCTCTTTTAATCAGACAATGCATTAAATTCCATGGGCTTCTAAAAGGTCTCTTTAAAAAATAACAGTAATAACAGTAACGACCCCACTTTCTCAGGCGTGAATCTGCCGACGTTCTGCCTCTCCCAACAGCATCGATACATCTTTACGCTTGGCCACTGCACGTACTCCTCCAGCAAGAGGCTGAACTTGAAGCTCTTTGTACAGGTAAAGCTCCCGGTTGCTCTGCCTGGCACAGCCCACAGTGAATCCCTCGCCTGGGGCTGCCTGTGCATGCTCACCGAGCCCCACACCCGCCCCGTGCCGGCAGCGGCACAGCACCTCAGTCTGACTCCTGGGACAACCAAGAACAAGTTCCCCCAGCCTCATCCCCTGTTCCTGCAGCTCTGAGGACAGCACTCGGCGATGGCTAACAAGGCGAGGAGGCACGTATTTACAGTCACTAAACCTGGATAAGAGAAGGAGGCAGGAGAGAGCGCGACCTTCACCTGGAGACTTCCCCCCCGCCCCCCCCCCCCCCCCGCCCTGATTTCCAGCTGTTCCTTGGGCTCCTGCTGCACAAACCTGACGCTCCCGCTGCAAGGCCTGCACGTTCTGCGTGGGAAGCATCCCATCTCTTCCCAGAATACCATGATGTTATTAGAGTAGCACCATATTTGCCCTTCCAGCCCGTCACGCTGGCCTTGTCCCTCTTTCCTTTTGTCTTCTCCTCCAGTGGCTGTAGCTGACAGTCGCTGGCTCTGGCCTGGCTACTTCTGCCCCAAGAGGCCAGACTCTAGCCGGGATGCGGCGCTCCGACCCCAGCACCCTGTGGCGATGCTCATGCTTCTTTGGTTTCGTTCCCTGTCCCTCTCCTTGTCGCTGTCGGACTGGCTTTGGGTGCGCTCGGGGCGGTGGCAAGCGCCGCCGCTGGTAGCCGAAGGCTGGGAGGAGATGGTCCGCAGCAGGTGATTCCTCTTGCGCAGGAACTCGGTCTGGCTGGGCAGCCCGAAGCTGCCCTTCCGCAGCGCCATGCGCGTGGTGTTCTTGGCCGGGCGCGAGCGGTGGTTGTACTCCAGCTGGGCCAGGTGGGCTGCGTACCCCTCCGTGATGAACTGCAAGACAAGAGGGAGCAGGGCAGGAGTTAGGAGGATGGGACACATTTCCCTGATAGCCACCGTCAGCTGAACGTGTTTGCCATGCCAGGTTCTCCGGGGTGATGCCCAAGACAGACACAGGCTTGCTCAGCCAGATGTGGTCCTGCTACGCAGCACCATTCCTGCCCTCTTGGCAAACACCAGCTCAGTCACCAGCCTCAAGATGACCAAATTCCCACCGCCCTCCCATGGGAAGCCCCCGGCAGCGCCTCCCAGGCTCAGACAAGCTGGGTCCTACCTGACACTGGTTCTGCAGCTTCTTGGTGGGTCGGCCAACGATGTAGATGTGTGTGGGCGGGAGGCTGATGGAGCTGTACACAGAAATGTCCTTGGTAGATCCATATGCCGCATGGATCCTCATGTGGAGCTGCAGGGAGACAAAGCAATGTGCCATCAGAACATATGGGCGTCCCGTGCTGCTTCAACAGGCACGGCTTTGTGTTTTTTTTTTTTTTTTTAAAGAGCATATGTGGGAATCTCATGTCAATAACTTATGTAAGTTCCCAGCTGGATAACACACCGCTGTGCACAGCGCTAATTAACAAAGCCAGGGATGTTTACAGGCCAGACCAAGAGGAGTAACAGCAATACAAAAGCAGATCTCTGCTTGCCGATCCACAGCCTTTCCTTGAGGTCTGCGGGGGGGGGGGTGGGGGGGTGGGGCGGGCGGGCGGGGCGGGCAGGGACGCCGCACACTCCACTGTCTCCGTGTCGCTGGGGGAGAGGAGCAGTTTGCAGGCCCCCGGTGCAGTGATCACTCTGCCAGCCATGCTGCCACACACAACCCTGCCGCTGAACTCTGCTGGGCAGAGGGAGAGGGGACAGGCAGCCACATGTGCTGCTTTGCAGGGATGCGTCTGCCTCCAGCGCAGGCAGAGAGCAGCTCCTGGCCCACCCCTCCCTTAGCAGGGTGCAGCAAGGGCGGCAGGGAAGGCATGGGCAGCGGTGCCACCACAGACCAGCCGGCTTTGGCCCTGGAGCCACAGGCAGGCCAGGGAAATGGAAAGGAAATCACAGAATCACAGAATGGTTTGGGTTGGAAGGGACCTTAAAGACCATCTAGTTGCACCCCCCTGCCACAGGCAGCGACACCCCGCACCAGCCCAGGTTGCTCTCAGCCCTGTCCAGCCTGGCCTTGGGCACTGCCGGGGATGGGGCACCCACAGCTGCGCTGGGCAGCCTGTGCCAGTGTCCCACCACCCTCGCAGTGAAGAACTTCTTGCCTGTATCTAATCTAAATCTATGCTCTTCTGTTTTAAAACTATTACCCCTTGTACTATCACTACAGGCCCTACCAAAGTCGTCTGTCCCCATCTTTCTTACAAGAAAATCTCTGACCCTCGTGACAGACTTGTCCTTCTGGAGGACAAGGGGGAGCCGGCCGCAAGTAAAGGCCAGCTGCTCCGGCCAAAACCAGAGCCCAGGAGAGTTCATGACGGCTTTGTCCTGCTACTCAAGGCAGGGCACAAGCGCTTGGGACATTGGCAGCTGACAGAGAAAACCTTGGTTTATTTGGAGCTCCTCTGAGGCTCTGGGCTGAGCGGCATTAAGGGTCAAACACTTGGGAAGATGCTCTGTGGAGCCTCCCATCAAGGCTGTGTGGTGCAAGGCCATGTCTACAGCAGCTCCAGGCTTGCTTGGACCTGCCGGTGATGCCACAGGCAACCAGAAAGCCACCATGGAGGTGAAAAAAGTGCACACGTGGGGCGGAGAGGCACTGCTGCATCTGCTTCCTGAGGCACTTGGTGTTGGAAGGACCGGTGATGAAACAGTGCAGAGCAGAAATGACAATTTAACAGCGCAGACACTTTTGTAGAGCAATAAAAGGATGAAAAGAAAATAAAGAGATTAATCTTCCACTGCAGGTCACATCCTGCCAAGAGACTGGTGCTGACAGGGGCAACTGGAGAAGGAGCAACTTAAACCTGTGCTACGGTTGTATTTCAGCAGGGCCAGGCTTACGTCGGTGATGAGGGATTTCAGGAAGTTGGCCTTGTGCCGCAGCGGGTCGTGAACGAGCCCATCGCAGAAGGAGACGATCCCATGGGGGAAGTTGTGCTGTGCTAACCACGCCACCACCCTCTGCTTCTGCATGTCGGGGCGGCCCGTGACATAGATAATGAGGTAGCCGAGGTCTTGCCAGTGCCTGGAAGGAAAGCCACATGTCAACGGATGGCAGACCTAGAGCAACACCAGCGTCAATCAACCTGATGGCCCCAGCCCCGGCCGCTGACCTTACGACGTCGACCGCTCCGGCGCGGACTTTGGGGTCGCTGCCCATGATCGATACGCTGGCTGCAAAGGAGCCGTCGATGCTGAACACCACGAACTCCGTCCCCTTCGGCAGGACTGTGATGTAGCTGTCTGCGTACGTGTGGTCGCCCCTGAAAGGGATGCAGGTACTTATAGGCATCGAGATATTCAGGAGGCATCACCGAGTCCTGCTGTGCACCACAAGCCCAAAGCAGCACCCAAATCTGGCCCGAGGGCTCCAGCAGTGATGCCCCCTCAGTTACAGTGGTGACGGGCACTGTCGTGTATGATGTGACACATCATCACTACTGTCTTCTTGGAATTCTGCTTGCTTTATAACACTTCCAGTGTGATTCTGTCGTATTAATATATCAGTTAATTCAGCGGTGTTAACAGGAGCTTTTAGAAACAACTGTTAGAAGAATGTCTTTATCCCATTATAGTCATTGCATGAGGGCCTCTCTGTTAAGGTGGGGATGGAAACAGCACTCTGTGTTTGAGTCAATGACACTAGGGTGTCATTGACTCAAAAAAGCCCTGCAAAAACGCATTGCTGGGTTCACCACTGAGAAGATGCTCGCCTCCTCCCCCTTCCAGAGCTCACCACCAGCAGCTGGAGCTGAGCTGGAGCCCCTGCGCTGTGACTTATCACAAGTAAAAAGTTTTGTCCTTCAAGGACAAGTTTACAGTCTTTAAAATACACCCAGTTGTGCAGTTTTGCAGATGATGGTGAGGCCATACATCTGTGGTGCAGAGCCTTGCTCCTGCAGCGGGAGCTCAACTGCCACCCTGTTGGTGATGCAGGAGCCAGAATAAAACATAGATCTTCCCCTTAGCAGCTGAAGAACACAAATGGGTTTGTCCCTGTTGCTGGCAAACCAGGCTCTGGATGTGCCCAGCAAGCAGAGCTGCCCCACAAGGAGGGACCATGATCTACAGTCGTCAAACTCCTCTTTCATTGCTCTTGCAAACCAAGCCCCGCACCCCGAGGTACCGCACCTGACCACCATTTTGACAGGGTACACGCCAATGCCCAGGCGCCGGTTCTCCGGGATGACGTAGGAAATCCTGCCGCTGCTGTTGCTGATCTCTGTGTCAAAGTAAACCCACTCTCCCGACGGCGGCTGGGTCATGATGTGGATGTCCACCTGGGAAGACAGCAAGGCTGGGTCAGCAACAGCATTAAAGACACAGATGCGTAGAACAGGCAAAGCGCGGGGGTCTTCCACTCAAGCCTCTTCGGATGGCACCAGGTTTGGGTCCTGCCTCCACCCTCGGCGCTTCACGGATCGGAGCTGGGAAGCTTCCAGGCGTCAGGATGCTGGGAAGGGACCCGGCTCGGTGGTGAAGGCCTCCGTGGGCAGCGCTGTTGCTGGCAGGAGGCACCACACAAGCCTGGGCAGGGGAACCTGGCCAAGATGCCAGGGTAGCAAACCCTGCCAGGGACCAAGGTGGCACCGCTCAGCACCGCCTCCACCCCTGTGCCCCCCACCTTTCCCCACAGGGTGTGCTGCCCCACAGCAGGCAGCGTACCTTCTCTCCTGTGAGCGTGACCATATCCAATGGCCCGTACATGAACCTCCCAGTTAAGGTCTGGGGCCCATCTTCGTTAGCGATGGTATCATTTATCCGGTGGTTGGCTGTGACGTTCTGCACAAGTCAAAAGGAAAAGGAAGGGGGGGAGGAGAAAAAACAGAGGAGGAGGGGGAAGAAAAAGTTTGCCATGCTGGACAGCCTTACAGGGAAATGCCAAATATAATGGGACAAACTGGAACACGGGTTTCTCAGGGCCCTGACTCCACCAGGAGCAGCTCTCAGCTTTGAGAAGAGCATGCCCCATGGCAGAGGTGAGGCTCCGTGCCTCACCGATGGGGTGGGTCCGAGCGGAGGTGGCTGAAGAGCCAATTTTGATGGCAGTTTGGATGTGCAATCCTGATGCTATTAACTCTTACGCTTTGGATTTATGAGGCAATACAAAGAGCTGCCAGAGAAATTTGCTGACACTGTTTCAGCTGTAGCAGAAAATTGCCCTCTTTTGGGAATTTGAGACATTTACTGGGAGCAAAGGGCATTTACTGAGCAGAGAACTTGCATTAGTGGCCTTTGAAAGATGTTCCAGCTCTTTCTCTGACCCACAGCTAACGCTTTCTGTATTTTACGTGGACTCAAGGCCAAGAGGAGATTGTGCTGGTCCAGCTCGTTTGGGGCACTGTCACAGCCACATGGGCAGGGTGTGATCGCTAACTTACCCCAGCTAACGGGATGCTCTGGCTCTGCTGTGTACAGCCACAGCCATGCCCACGCTGGCTGCTTCAGCGCTGCCCTCGCAGCCAGATGGAAGCCCCTCTGCACTCCCCTCCTGCCCCCCAGGCAGCCCCACAAACCCCCTCACCCGCAGCTTCACATGTGTCCTCTTGCGAAGCCACTTCTCACGGGGCTTGGAGGGGGTGAAGACAGACACCTCCTTCCCATCCAGCTCCAAAACACTTGAGTTCTCGTGCCTCATCACCTGTGGGAGGACAGATCCCATCAGGACCATCAGCTGCTTGTGAAGTGACCCCCCTCCTCCTGCCCACGCTGCTCTGCATCTCCCCAGGCAGGGGTTGGGACCGAGGTGGCCCCATGGTGGATCCCACGTTTGCGTGGTGGCTTGCAGGTTTTACAGGCAATCTTCCCCTTAGCAGCTGAAGAACACAAATGGGTTTGTCCCTGTTGCTGGCAAACCAGGCTCTGGATGTGCCCAGCAAGCAGAGCTGCCCCACAAGGAGGGACCATGTTCTACAGTCATCAAACTCCTCCTTTGCTCCTCTTGCAAACCAAGCCCCGCACCCCGAGGTACTGCACCTGACCACCATTTCGACACGCCAATGCCCAGACAAAAAAAAAATAAAAAAAAATCCCTGCAAGGACAAGTGGTCTCCTTTGAACCAGCAAAGCCTGCGCTCATTGCTGACTTCATCCTGGCTGGGACACAGGTTACGTATTGTCAGGAGGTACAAAACTGACTCTAAGACACCAAGACGAGCTCTGCACGTGATATCTGCCCTTCCTCCAGACATTCCTTACTCCCTTCCCAGGGTCTGCGAGGGACCGGTCTCCCCATCTGACCACGAGTCTTCTGCCGTTCCCGTACCAGATCCAGCCCCAGCTGGTGGGACCGGCGTTGTGCCGACACACCGTTCCTTCTGCTCAGCTCTTGTTTCTATTTAAACATTTCAGCCTACTCTTGTCTCATGGCTTTAGCTCCTCTCACTGATGGGACCTTGGCAGAGGCACACGTGGGTCCAGCTTGGCCACGTGCGAGGCAGCGCCCAGGGCGCCTGTCCCTCCTGACCTCCCCACTGAGGCTGACAGAGCTCCAGGACTTTGTGCCGGTGGGATGTCACCACACCGGCGCGAGGATCAGGGAGGGGGCAAGGGGATGCCTTTGGGGGCAATTCCTGCTTGTCTCCCTGACATGGGCAAGGATGGAGAAGCAGGAACCTGGAAAGAGGAGGGTTAGATCCTACCACTCTTAAGCTCTAGAAGGGAAAAGGAAGAGTAACGCCCCAAAGCCAGGGGACATCTCCAGGACTGCTCTAAGCCTGGGAGGTGATGCTGCACACAAACCTCGGAAATGGGCAGGAGTCCTTAGTGACCACGTCCCGGCAAAAAACTCAGAAGCCTCTTAGAAGTGGACTCTTTTACAAGGTCTTGCGCATATTTTGTGTGGTCACGGCTCCCCAGCTGACCTAGGCTGTAGTGGTCTGACACGGGCCAGCTCACTCTGCGGAGCTGGAGCTGGTTTTCTCCCAGGGAAATGGAAAAAGGACCCCAGGGAGGATGAGCTTGCTGGCAGGGAGCTCATGGAAATCCAAGATAAACAAAACAACAAGTTTTACTGAAAATTGTTTCAATCAGGAATCTATTTCAGGTCCTATTTGGGCTTGTTTTAACAAGATTTAATCTTTGGAGGCTAAAACTATTCAACAGCTTACTCTTACATTTTGTCCAGAGATGACTTTCAAAGGCGATTAGAAACAAGTCCTTATTAGGGGAAGAAGTGGCACGGTGCTCTGGAAGGACAGCAAGAAGATGGAGGACAAGAGAAACCGTGGTCTCAAGGGTGAGCAGGGAGAGGCACGGGGAAGGGGGGTGCTAGGCTACCCAGGCTACCACAGGCTTGGAGCCGCAGGGCAAGCAGCACCACAGCGCGCTGCAGACCCAGCGTGGGCTGAATCCTGAGCAACTGGCGCGTTCTGTGCATGAGACCATCGTGCCTGCTCCCACTCCTGCACGATTACAGCTCGCTGCCTGGCCCGTGGTTCCATGTGGGGCTGGGCTGTGACAGCAGCTGGTGCAGCAAGGTGCGTGCAAGCACGGAGGTGGCTCGCTGGGCTGGGTACAGCCCAACAACCAAGGGTGTCACCGGATTCCTGCTACTGCTCAGCTGCCACCAGCGCTGACATCTCTGTTGTTCATGATTGCCACACTATTTGGAAGATAACACTGAAAGAAAGTTTGCCAGCAGAATCGTAAATTATCGAGAGCTGCAGCTGAGGAGGCTGGAAGGGAGCGGGGACGGCTCAACAGCTGAGCTGGCACGAAGCAAACCCAAGTGCAGGGATGGGCAACACAATCCACAGAGTTGCTTTTAGTTTTGTTCTTTGATTCCATCCTGCTCTAAGTACCATTCCTTGGGGGGCTCATACTTTGTAAGGCAAATAACTCCCCTTCATCCCCAAACAACAGAAGGAAAAATACTTCTTTTAGGAAAAACACATTTTAAACAGTAGATTTAAATCTCAGGCCGCATGTAGGTTGATAGAATCTGAGGTGTCAGACTCCAGACACCAGCAATCCCTATTTACCTAGCCCCAGCACTGCTTTGTACTGGAGGAATGAGGACTAGATCCCCATGGTCTGAGTTCCTAGAGGAGACCACCATAAATTAGAAAGCCAAAACAGAGAACCAAACTCTGCCTATCCACTCCTGTCAAATTCATACAAAACTCCTCCTTCAGTTTTATTGTATTTTGGGGCTACTTTTGTTTGTACATCAAGAAGTTTCCTTTAGTTTCAGGCTGGAGAACTCACACAGAGAACAGCTCACTTGAAGAAACAAGTGGACCTGACTTCTGCCCCTGCGATCTGATAGGGAACGGCCTTGGGCTCCCTGCGAACCCATCTGCAACGTGCTCCGAGGACAAAGCCTGGACCCAAAGGAGCCAGGTATGACAGCACGTTCCTGAATTTCACCGGTGTGCTGCTCCCCTAACACCGCAGGTGAGGAACAAACAGAAGGGGAAGAAAACAGATCGACAGAGGCAAAGGGTATTTTTTAATCTCGATGCATCGATGAGCGTTATGGAAGGTGCAGTGGAAAAAGACCAAAGAGCCTGAAATATTTTTCAGCCCAAGGGAGACCAGGGCAGGGAGGGTGACCGTACCTGTCTCAGCAGGAAGGAGACGACGTCTGTGGACTCCCAGTAGCTGGCATGGAAGAGGTGCGGCAAAGCAACTGTTGGGAAAGCCGTCAGAGCGTCAGGACAGTAGAGAGCGTAGTCGATCCTTTTGGTTCCCCACCATTTGGCAGCAACTAGAAGCAAAAGACGGGTTCAGACAAAGGGGGTTCACACGCATGTGCAACAAACGGTCTGTCCAGGCTCTGGCTCCTGGCTCCAGGTACACCGGGAGGTCACTCCCTGGCTGGTCACGCTGCTAAGAGGAAACAACCGACCCAGGGCTCAGCGTCTGCTCAAACCGGAGGAGGACACAAGGGCACCCGCACTTGAGCTCTCCTTTAATTAATAAATAGGAAGGCACTAGAGGGCAGGTATTTACCGGCCGTTAGCCCAGACCTTGGGGAAGGGGTCCGAGGCTCATGTGCAGTGAGCATGGGAATCCACGTGCCAACACATAAGCAGAAACGCGTCTCCCTGGAACCGTGGGAGGAAGGATGCGTGCGCTCTGCCCACCACAGTACACGCCCACCTCCGGCCCCGCTTCCACCTCCTCTAGCTTTCACCAAGGAATAGCATCCAGATGTTGGCCACACTAAAGAGGATCTGAATACTGGAAGCCCACGTGAGATGAGAAAAGGCACCATGAGGCAGGGTACATGGCACACGCTGCCGGTATCGGCAGTCCCCAGCAAGTCCTTTTTGCCCTCCCAGGCTACCACACTGCAGGCAACTGAGATGTCCAGCCCAGCCTCCCCGGGAGCACAGCCTCTGGTAGCCAGCAAGGCGAGAATCTGGGAGTTCTGGGATTTCATAGCACGGGGGACTGAAGAACACGCTGGGGTTTGGGGTGGGTAAGGTTACAGACAATGCAGAAGGGTTTCTCCCTCGGGGAGTCAACAATTTTCACACGAGTGTCCGACAGCCACCGCTCACCCAGGGGGTACCAGCACACTTCAGCGCCACCCTGAGCGCTGCCCACGCACCCATCCTTTCCACATCCCTAGCAATGAACACGGCTCGGACCCCGAAGGTGTGAGCTGCTTTCCCAGCAGTGAGGAGTCCTCAACCCCGAGATGCTCCAGCCTGGAAAAGCAGCCATGGAAAGAGAAGATGAATCAGATCAAGAGAGCAACAGGAGGAGCTGTGTTTGCATGCAGGTTGCAAGCTGGAGCTTTCACAGGGGCCTTCTCAAGCTTGTTTTTCCTTTGTGACAATAATTCCCTTTTTATGGGCTTCCAGGAAAGCTACCAGGTGTAAGGTACGATCCAACAAATCCCTCTTGTTAAGGGAAATCTAGCTGGTGAGGAACACAGATGATGAACTGGGGAAAAAACGGACCCACCAGCTCCTTCCAGAGACCTGCAGCAAGCTCCCACCACAGCAACATGCGGAGGGTTACGGGACCAGCACATCCCCATGACCACGGGAAGGTGCCCAGGTCATCCTTATCCCTATGGTCCTTGCTTTTCTGAAAGCCACGTGAAAAAGGAGGGTGTTGATGGATCAACATGGCTTTTCCAGAGCACAGAGGCACCTCCTCGCAGCCATCTCTGACTCCCTGTCCTTCAAACTGGCAGCTTCGGGTCGTGTCCCAACCTTTCATTTCTCATGCAAATCCCCAGCTTGGGTTAATTTCAGATTCTCTAGGAAGCAGACAGGATTTACTCTTCCATGCTCAAAAGACAGAGGTGGAGGCAGAAGCACCAGCCCCACAGCTCTGCCCAGAAGAACTCCTGCTCTCGCCAAGGTGTTAGCTGCGTTACTATCGATCTTCAGAGCAAAGGGACAGAAATACTTGTTAAAATGCCACAAGAAATTGCAAGTGCCTCAGTGAAAGCGCACAGTTTTGTTGTGAAGTTCTGTGACTACTGAATGAGAGAGGAGCTTGACCAGAGCGGATCTCTCCAGAATACCTGTCTTGATGTCCAGGTGGGGTATCCGAAGGGCACAGCCTGCAGCCTGACTCCGCGGCCCTTTCAGCTTCCTTCCCTTCGAAGGGATTTCCTGTTTATGCTGCCTACAGCTCTTGGACGAGGTTTGGGTAGGGGATTTGTGAGGGAGGGCAAGCTGGGACAGAAGGCTAAACCCTCTACAATGATAAAGGTGGTGTTTGGTTTCTAAAAGGAAAAATAAAATTAATAAAAAAGCAGCAATCACACTTCTTATTATGGCAGGTAAGATGGATTTCGTCCTCCAGAAACGCAGAGCACAAGGGGAGCGGCACCCCACGGAGGACTCCCAGGATGGAGCTGTGGGTCTGTGGCACCCTCCAGACCTTCTCCGGCTCTCCGCATGGGATAAGCCCGGAGCACATCCAACCCTCGATGCCACGGCTTCACCACACTGATAGGGCTGGGCACAGGAGCTGCGAAGCCAGCGCAGGGCTCAGAGGACACGTCGGCACGTGGGAAGCGGAGGAGGGATGCACAGCCCCAAGCCCAGGCTCTTCCTCGCTGATCCCAGAAAGGGGTTTTGACGGCTGTGAAGCACGGGGAGGAATACATGACACGAACCAGAAGCTAAACAATCGCGAGAGCATGGGGCAAGCAAGGAGAGGCAAGCGTTGTGTGGGCCCGATCCTGCCATCAGCTTGCAGGGGCAGGATCCCTCCGTCGCGCCATGCAGGTCTTTGGGCATCACCTGGGTATAAACCCCTCCTGGCAAACAACCCCCAGCTCCCACTTCCCATCCTGGCTGGCCCAGCCCGGCGGCTCTCCGTGGGTGTGCAACTAGCACGAAACACCTTCTCCCCCAGGACCATTCTTCCCAAGCAGATCAGTACTTGGAGAAACATAAGAAGGCACATAGGGAGCGTGGCATCAGCTCTCGGATGTGCTTCGGGAAAGAAAACCTTGTTTGTCGGAGCGCAGGTGGTTTGTTCCTGGCTGCTGAGTGCTGTCTCAAAGAGGGTAAGAAGGTCGGGCAGCCCCTGGCCAACGTCCGCAGCATCACAGCTAACGCTTGCCTTGGGGAGCATCATTAACCTCAGCACCCAATTCTGAAGTGAGCTGCACAGCTCTGTCATCTAACGTGCCAGGAATGCAGCATCTCTAAATTTCTGCCACCTTCTGGGACAAGAGTTTGGGCTGAAGGTTGGTTTTGGGTATTTTGGGGGTTGGCGGCAGTATTTTTAATTTGTTTGGTTTTCAGCCTTTGTTGGTCTGGGTTATCAGAGGTCCCTGAGGACAAAGACTGGTAAAACTCACATCTCAGCTGAAATGAGGAAGGGGCTGAACTATTAACAAAGGCTGTTGTTCTCCGCTGTATTAGCTGGGAAGTTATACAGGTCTTGGGAAAAACAACAACAAACCCCCTTTTATTCCTCATTCAGCTCTGGGATATGGACCATAACTGGCTGACTCTCTGAGCTGCCCTGTGGGCTACAAAAGAGCTGAATTTCTAATACAAATAATAAATAACCCAAGCCTGTTCTTCCCTTCCAGCATTACAGAGGGGCTTACTCATCCCCATTTCTGTGGACCACATCTAAGCGATCTGCATCAAGCCACATGCCACATCCTGCATTATCAATCTGGCAGCTGATCCCTACCAGTTCTGCACAACTTATCAACGGCAGCACAGAAACAGCCCTTCAGATTAACTCTTGCCACGCACAGCACCCAAACGGTGCTCAGAGTTATCAATTATTATATTTTTTGGGCACAATTTATCACCAGCGTGGTCCAACATGCGTAACACAGCGGGGGCCCCTGTATTAGAATCAAATATATTCCTCCAGGGGATATGAAAAGACGTGGCGCTGACTATGGCAAAACCGGGTGAAGGCAGGATTAATTCCAGCTTTTTCTAATGAATGGGAAGCACAGCCCCAGACAGACAGACAGACAGACAGAAGCTGCGTGGCTCTGGCCCGTGCGTGGTGCTGCAGGAGCGATGCGGCGGCGAGCAGCAGTCTCGGCGGGGGTGAAACACTTACTGTTGGCTATGTTGGAAGCAGTGTAACTGTCTGCCATTCCTGAGACCTGGCTGGCAATGCTGATCTCACTGGCTCTCCGGAAGCCCCTGAACTGAGGGGCTGAAATGGGGGTGGACAGGGACGCGTTTTCCATGAAGACGGCACCATGAGACTGAACAACATCTGCTACAAAGTTGAAACAGGGAAATCAAAATATTAGACCAACAGACAAGAGGCTGGGCAAGATGAACTCGAGGGGAGGGAAGAGGCAAACAAGGCTGGTAAGTGCAAAAACCTTTCAGAACCGATTGGAATGAAAAAAAAACAAACCACCATTTCATCAGAATTCTGATTTGAAAAGAAAGCAAACACCACGGCAGGCAGAGAGACGTGTGGCTGGAGCAGCAGTCTTAGATTGAGAGAAGCAAAATAAGTAGCTCAAAGAACAAATCCAAAACCCCAAAGAAAAACCCAGGCAGATTTACTCAAGCAGCGATAACAGAAGCATGTGTCACACACAGAGATGTGAATATAGGCAACTTTATATATTCGCATCCAGACAAAATTACCAAGGAGAACAACAAAAAACAACCTCAGAACGGGGATATTTGTTTTCTTGAAACGTTTAGTCTTAAATGAACATCTCCAAGATAGAAGCATTAATGCACACACACAAAAAAATCAAGAAAACACTTTCATGCCTGGTAGGGACTAAATTTGAACTCGTATTTTATTGCTAATGGATAGAGCCAACACTCGTTAAACTAAAGTAAGGGCTATCAAAAGAAAGGAGCCTGGTGCTGAGCACTTGCATCTCCAATTGGTGTTGGCGGATCAGGGGGTGCTCAGTCTTTGTGAAAACAGAGCTGCTTTTGTACAATGCGCAAGTCTGGATTTTTAGATCCCAGCCTGAGGTTTACCAAGTGTGGCCTAACCCTTTAGTACATAAATACAGAAGAGGAGGATTTAAAGTCATGCTCACATGGACCTTATGCATGTATGGGAGGGAAATGGACCTAAAATGTTCAGGACTGGCAAACTGAGAGATGCTGAAAGTCACGATAAAATCTCTGCATTTCAGTTTTCTCCCTAGAGCAGTGCTAAGAGCATCCACCTTTCTGCAGATGCCACGTGGCCACATTAATTGCCTCTGCGACATCCCAAGATCCTGCACTGCAGAGGGTTTGCAATGCCAGGACCAAGTACTTCATAGCAGGCAGCACCCGTATGACAGTAACGTGCAAAAGCAAAGGTACTTACTATCGGTTTACTGTTGCCCATCCCTGCTGCACCTGAGGGGCAGCACCTGAACTTTATTCCCAGGTACCAGACAGGGCGCAGGTTTGTGCCCAGTCAGGCAGTAGATGCCATGGGGAATGCAAGTACATTACTCCCACACACACCACCATCCTCCACCTATTTCAGCTGGTTTAGATATCCTTGGATTTAAGCCCAGTACGCGGCTGACACAGAGCGTTGTTTTGGCAACTGGTTTATTTTAATATCAATCTTTTTTTGCTTGGGCTACTGATTTGCTTCCTCCCATCTCTCAGGTCGCAGCAGCAGTGTCTGTGCCCACACAAATCCTGCTGCAGCAGAGGCAGAGGGAACGTACAAAGCCAAAGACGTGTGGCCAAGTGTGGGGAAAGAGTTCTGTTCTCCGCAGGGAAAATCAGGCCACAAGCTGCTCTGGGTAAAAGCTTTGCGGGCTGCAGGATCTGAGCCTTAGCAGGAGTCTGACCTGACGATGAGCTGCCCACGCTGTCCCTGAAAGGCCATTACCAGCATCACTTTCTCAGCACTTTCCTCTTCTTCTCGCCTCACCTTGAGCTACTGGCTGTCAAGGCTGCTACCAGCATCCACAACCCAGCCAGCCCCACCAGGACAGTAATTTTTCACTGCAGAAACCGCCAGCACAAGCAAGAGGAGGTAATTCAAGTGCAGGCTGCACTTGGAGAAGAGGAGCCGAGCCAGGAACTGCAGTCAACTCCACAAAGGTCTCAGGGGTAAAGGGTCTCATTCCCATTGCTGCGTGACCTGGGACAACCCTCTCATCCCTCCTCTGGTTACCTCTGCCTCTCCTTGCCCTCACCTGTCAGGATGGGAGATGCTTATGGACTTGTGCCCCACCAGGGGAGTGCCCCCCATAACACAGGAGACCACCACCGCCTTCCCTCAACCTGGCCAGAGGCAAGGAGCCGTGTGGCTCCATCCGTGCTAGGAAAAACCGCCAGGTTCAGGTTTAACTAACACTTCCCAGTGACGTTTAAACTTCTTCCTCTCCCTTAAACATAAACCATCTGTGGCTTGAATTGGGAAGCAGCTGGAAGACACACAGAAGAGTGTCACAGTGATGCTACACCGGAGAAAAGCCTGGACCAAATGCGGTGCTGCCTGGGTTGATCGTGGCTCCGGCTCTGTTAGTATGTCCTCACTTAGCGCTGTCTGAATTTTATCTCTTTTGAGAAAGTGGAAAGCAAATAAAGGAAGAAACAGTGGTATTTCAGGCTTGCTTTTTTTAGCCAGTCTCGCTTTCCTGCGCCTGACAGGGGATTCTTTTAATACAATGAGTTTGAAGAAAAAATACCCAACCTCAGCAGCCCTTCTAATACCACCCTAGCTAGTGCCACCAGAGGAGTAATTTTCACTCCTACGAAAGCCTGAACTGTTCCAGCGTTACTGAACTGCTCAGTTTAATAGCACCCATGTTGGGGGCAGGGGTTTGCTCTGCAGGGGATGGAGTGCCACCTGACAGCAGTGCTCCCACTTGGGTGGCTCTCGTGTTTCTCCCTTTTCCCAAGCTACACACCCCGTGTCCCTGAAAAAGGACAGTTTCTAAGACAAATGAGGGCCAGGAAAAGGGAGGGCAGGAAGCATGTGGACAGAAAACCTGTTTTATGTATTACTGCCCCTTTTAGCCATGCTTTCTCCACCCCAAAGCTGCAGTGACAGCGACTTCCAGGTAAAACCCCGAGACCTGACTTGCAGAAAAACCCCCTCTAGCAACCTATCTCCTAAAGTCTGTGTTTTCTTTGCAGCAAATCCCCTGTGCAGCACCGCTCTTGCAATTCTGAAACCAAGAGGGTTTTCCTGGGGAGTGCAGTGACCAGGGTGGGATGTCACAGATGCTGCCACGCTGGCACAGACTGATCCCAGCACCTGCAACCGCTCCTGCTCCAAAAGGGAGCGATCTAAAGCCTTCTGTGTTGCAGGGATGGCATCCCTAGCCACAGCTCAGGACCCAGCAATCGTGGGGAAGTTTTTAAGACAAGCACTTCAAGCCCAGGGTAAAACTGGACGGCTGGAACAGGCTCGGCAGAAGCAAGACCTCCATCAAGATCAGCCCTTCCTTGATGTCCCCAGCTAAGGACAGAGGTGCCCCTGGTTCACTGCACTGGCTGAGGCATACTTGTACCACGTCAGAGGGCTGGCTTTATCAGGACAAGGAGACTTTAGGAAGAGGAGACCTGGCTCCAGCGGTGCCCTGAGCACCCCCTCTCCCAGCAAAGGACCCGCCGCTGCTCAGGCTGTAGCAAGCATGTGTCAGGACAGTGCAATGAACTGAGATTTAACTGCACTTCCAGAAGAGGTGACGTAAGAAGCAAAATAACTTTTTTTCCTCCCCCCCCCCTCCCCGAAACCTACCTCTGGATCTCTAATACTTATTTCAGTGCTGTGCCTTTTCATTTATGGACTCGTTTGTCAATGTTCTTACCAATTGTTTCCCACTAAGTGAACGGCACGGGGCCATCCTCCTAATGTACTGTTGACACTGCGTTAAGTCCTTGGGGTATCTGAATGGCAGATTTCAGTATGTGCTATTTTCAGGCTGAGCTGTGGCACCGAAGTGGGAAATGCTGAAAGCAATCAAAAATACGTAAAGTTCAATTACAAAAATAAAATAAATAAAAAAAGCAGCCAGCCAGCTGCTCAGCACAGGCCAGACCCTGCTTGCACTGGAGGCACTGGTAAGTGCTAGGCACTCTGCAGTTGCTATCCTGAGATCAAAAGCAGCATCAATTTCTATTGTCGATACTTTTTTTACGATTCTGGAAATTTCCTGCAGTCCAGTGGGATTTTCAGCACTTGCCACAGTCAAGCCAAGCACTGCTTGGCCACACTGTGCTCTTGACACACAAGGTAAAAAGCAGAGAACCTTCTAAAGGCTCTGTCCTGACAGCAGGAACTATCAGATGACAGCTAAACAGCATTTCATCAGTGACCTCCAAAGGGATTAATTAATAGTACCAGATCCTTTCCCTCTGCTTTGCTACAGAACAGCACAGGCAACATGGCAACTGCATACCTAAAATCACCTACAGCTTCAAAAGAGAGACTATCTGGAACAGTCAGCAACGTTGCCATCCTGGGTGACCACGTAACGGACCGGACTGCTCATGAACAGCAAGGGTCAGCTTGTTACAGACAAGGCAGCAGAGCCAAACTCTCAGTGCAAAACACTGAAAAAGGGGTGAGAATGGGAAAGACACACAGCCAAGAAAAAAACTAAACCAAAGTCAAGTCTCATTAAAATCACAGACACAGCACCAGCCACAACTGGAATAAATGAGGCCATGCAGCATTTAGGATGGAAACTAAAGCAAAAAAACACCCAAAAAAACAAAGCATCAAACTTTGCTTTTAAGGCAGAAGTCAAGAAATAAATTTTAAAAAGCCAAAATGTGTAGCCACCTTGGGGTCTGAAAGCCTCAGTCGCTGTATTCAGCAGAGCCACAAGAAGTGTCCAAACACAAGATCCTCAAATGGACAAAATCTGGTCTGACCCAGACGTTGTGGCCAGGGTGCAGCACGGCTGGGTGCTGGGGAGCCACCCAATGAGGCAGGCAGCCCTCTCCCACGGGGTCCTGCACAAGCAGGGCCACCCAGGGACTCAGGCTTTCTGTGCCAAAGCCTCTTCCCAGCAGCACAGCCACCACGGATGGAAAAGAGTCAGCCCGTGGCAGCAGTCTCCCCTTCCAGCATCGACACCAGAATGGGACAGTTTGCAATCCCAACTCGTTCTTTGCATGGTGGGTCTCCCAGACCCAAGCATGATCCCAAGTGGATATTTCATGTGGCACAGCCTGAGACACAGCACGAAGATTTCGACTCCAGGAGGCAACAGCGTGATCTCCAAAAAAGCACCCCAAGTACCCAACACCACAGACAATACAAAAGTGTAGATTACACACACTCAGCAAAACCAGCACTTTTATTGGAAACATCTTGCCAATTCAGTACGGGAACGGGGATACTTGTTTCCATGAAGCTGTCCTGGTGCTGGAGAGCACCCAGAGGGCTACTTTCCATGAGGAGGATGGGATTGTTCTGGATTGTCTCAACTAGAAGCAGATGGGAAAAAAAAAAACAACAAACAAAACAAAACAGGACAAAGAACAACAGACGTGCGGCCACGAAAGTGTTAACGTACAAACAGTTACAACCGAGCACTTCAACTATGAGTCTCCAATGAAAAGACAACCTTCAAATAGAGTAAAAGAAACAAAACATGGGTGACTTTCCAAATAGACCCACATCAGAGATTAACTGGTAGCAGAGGAAAGCACGATGGTGTTTCAATAACAAAAGCAAAGGGAGTCCTCTTAACCAGCTTCTCCAATGAGCCCCAAATCCATAAATACCCAGCAGATGAAACTTTTCTACTATGAGGGGAAAAAAAATTATGCTGTAAGGGGAGATTTACTTGCATCAGACTCACAGCTTACACAGTGCAAAGCACAGGAGTAAGCAGGGATGTTAATTTGATTTTACTCTGCAAGTTGGTTGTAATGAAACAGAGATCCAACATTTGGTACAGATGGAAAAAATGAAGGAGAAAAAAAAAAAAATCTCCCCTCCCCAGAAAAGAGGCTTTCTGAATCATGGACTTTAAAAAAAGCTACCTATCTGCATGAGGAAATGTGCACAAACAGTGTTACAGAAGGTTTTGTACATAGCTAATTATAATTGAGCACCTGAATTTTACGTGCTCACCAAATCGTATAGCTTAATTATAGCAGCAATTAACTTTTCTGGAGCACCCTACAGTGAACACTAACTTCAGTAGCAGCTTTGCAAATCATGGTTAGAACATTCCTTCTGGGTAACGTGTAAATCACAACCCTGAAATTTTGACTAACGGAAAGGAATAGCTGGCTCCTTCATCATAAAGCGATGAAGAGGCTTCGTCTTACGTGAGAAGAGAATTTAAAGCTGCTTTTTTTTGTCACTTTTATTCATCAAGGCAGAGCAGCATCAATTAAAACAACAAAGCTCAAGCCTGGAGAGGGTTTCAAAATCACTCTACCCTTCTCATGGTCGAGTTAATTGCTGGTTAAGTCCTCTCCACGACATAGCAAGTGTCTCGGTGAACACAGCCCACTCAAAGGCTTGGGAGGCACAGCCAACTAATAAGATCCCTGCTGTTCTTTTGATTCTGCTGATCCCTAATCAGGTTGCTCAGTGTCAACGGGGCTTCCACCTCGGGCTTCAGTGAGAACAGGGGCTTGGAAATGTATTTAAGAGGAAGAAGGTAAGATGTTTAGGATTTTTTTGGTTTTTTTTTAAGAAGCCACTTGCAGCTGATACTTAGAATACACCCAAAAAGCAAATTACTTTTCAAGTTGCTATAGATTCTCTCAGCTGTTGTAACTGGACTGGGTAAAAATGTAATTGTGGGTGGATCCATTCTTGAAAAGTGTTGCTGCAAGATCTTTGCTAAATTTGACAAATGAGCAGGGCCTGCTGAAAGTATTTTATTCGCTTTATTAAACGTGGGTCTTAGTTTATGCCCATTTAACACATCAGACCTCTAGATTCAGCAATTGCAATACAATCTTTAAAGACACTGATTCACAGAAGATCACTGCTTTGGATTTTCAATTTAAAAATGATGCAGGGTGTCACCAGAGTCGTTCAGCTCTAGATACATATTCCTCTTCATGTAGTCCTGCATGATTCAAATATTAAACAAATGGCAAGCTACCAGAGCTTGGGGAAAAAAAATAATTAACCACCAAATCCCAATCTTTCTAGCTGGTGGCTTTGATATTCCAAACTCTGGTTTGCCAGCATGATTTCTTGTGTGCTGTAAGTCTAGGTCTGTAGTAGTGACTCTTAGCTGCAACGTTGACTTTAAGTGGCTGCAGACCACTTAAATCTTAAATCTTTAGCAAGGGAAATACTGTGGTGCAATTGTTCTTCCTGCCCCAAAGGCCTGACCCCACAGGGAACCAAAGCTTTAGGTGAAGCAGAAAGGTCAAATTTAGTTCTGCACAGTGATGAGCTTCCCCCAGAACTCCTTGCAATGAGAGCCTGCACTGAAATGGCAACAGACCATGAGAGTCTAGGCACAGAAGTGAGGTGAAGATGGTAGGAAATATATAGATTATTTTACTAGATCAACTGCAAGAGCACTGATGTAATGGGAGCTGAGGCAGGGCATGGTCAGGACACAGCTGCTTCAAATGCAACCCAGTAAGACAAGCGGGCATGCACACAGCCATTTTCCATTTTGTTACTGCTGCAACCAGGGCAGAGCAAGGGAAGAGGCCACTGATGGCAGAGTTATCCTAGGAAGGCAAATCGTCTCATTGGCAAGGTGGCCAGGGCAAGGCACTGTCACCAGCCCACCGATCTGCAGCAGCCTGTCCCATGAAAAAGCAGAGGTTGCAACCAAGTAAATCATCTCATTATCTCCCTGCTGACTCTGCTCCTTCCAGCCCGCACTGACCCTTCCGGGGACTGAAGCCCTAAACTCTGCCCAGTTATTCGTGTTTCACTCAGTCCCTCAGACCTTCACAGAGAGGTCACCACATCACAACTCTCAGCAGCTGACGGCCTTTGTGTGACAAACAATGGGCATAAGGACAAAAAAAAGGCACTGATTTTGGTGGAAGAGAACTACTTTTCTGGTAAACGGGGAATAAGGCTAACATCACAGGGTCAATCGTCTTTCTTGAAATTATCAAAGCAATCAGGAATGACATGCCAAGTGTGGATACAACCCTTTAGACAGCTAATACGGATCTGAAGTGACTTACCTAGAACAGCAGAATTGCCATCCCCCAGCGGGAACCTCTGGTAACGGGGAATATTAAAGGGGGGCAAAAGGTAGAACTTCCTCTCCAAAAGAGGCTCAAGGCGCGAAGCAGATGGGTCTGCAGGGTGGAACAGGTTATAGACCTGCTGACAAGCTGGTCTGAGCTGAAAGACTAAAAAGATGAGAAAAACCCCTCAAGTATCGAAAAGTTATTTATTAGAATACTGTAAATATTTGTCTCTAAAAAGGACAACTATTGTGTTAAAAAAAAAAAGTGCTAAGGATTTATCATCTCCCTCGTCTTCCAGTTCAGTCGATTGAAACAATTTATTACAATATTTATAGACTCAAGAATTGCCCAGTATTTTTAATAATTGCAAATAAATTGTATGATCAGTATTGGCTAGAACACACAGTGATCTGCTTCCTTATGGCGCAATAAGTGTTATATATAAATGTTTGGGTTTTACCAGTTTGTCTCATCAAATTACTCCATTTGTAGCAGGAGGTCTTTACACCATCCACTAAGTGAGCTCAGCAGCTTACGTCAGGACTTACTGTCAAGAGCTGGAATGACTGTTTTTCGCAGTGCAAGAACCAGACCCAAGGGAGAACCAAAGAGGAAGAAGTCAGTGATCTCAAATTCAAACTTCCCAATATTTCCTCCATCCAACATAGTAGAGCTACTAGATCGCCTGGATCCTGGGTCATTTCTCAAAACACTAGAATGTAAACTGGGACAAGAACAGAAAAAAAAAGTCAAAATTTTATTCATGCTGCGTTTTTATAATTGAAGGGTGGATTAGTGAGTGACACTGAATATAATTTCTATCTCTTTAGTGAAGGAACTATGCCAATCAACCCACCATGCCTCAGTGCTGTAGTTTTACCAGCCAGTAAAACATTCCCCCCAAAAAATTACCCCGTCACACTGGCAGAATTTAGACTGTACAAATCCAAGCCTCAAGCCAGTTCATTTACATGCTCCTATCTCCTCAAAATGTTATTAATTTGAGGAGTCAAATTCTTGATTGCTGCTGGTAGAAGAGTCACTTGCAAGATAAAATAACCAGCAAGCCAAAACTGCTGAAGTAGCAGGGAAACAAGCAGGTTTACAGTGATTCACTCCATGACACTCGTTACTGCTACGCTTTATGGATGTCATCATCTGAGTTCCTTCCATCACCTTATTCTCAAATGTTACAGAAAGCTGTGCTTACCCATTTCTTCCTCGTGGAAGTAGGTGAACAAATGTTATAGGATTGAAAAGGAAAAAGAAAAAGAAAATGGGAGTGAAAAGAGAAAAAGAAAGATCAAAATCTGCAAGAGGGTTTCTGATCTTTGTGCACCAAGTTTGCACCACAGCTTCCATGCACGTGTGTGGCATCCATGGGAATGAGAATTCATGGTAATTAACTCAAGTGGCTGTGTGGTAAATTGTATTTATCATGCACCCAGGACTCTCCCAGTTCTCCTCTGCCCATGAAGCTACATCTGTTGAGCTATTACCAAACCACCTCTCAACCTCAGCCCAGCAACTCCAGATAACTGTACTTAAAAAGAATAATGATATAGAATGTGCCTAGCTTCCCTTCCTATCCCCTTTCAGGTGCCAAATCTGTTTGCAAAATTCAACCTGCGTGCAGTGCAGGATGGACAACACACAGGTTTAACAGAGAGATTTAAATGCACAAATCCCTTAGGCACTGAGGAAGAAACAGCAGGAAGCCTCAGATGAAAATCCCAGGAATCCACCCCCATGTTAGAAAGAGGTGTTTCTTTGCAGTCTGGCTCTGGGGTTAGACAGCAAAATGACAGATGTGTAACATTTGACCTGGTTCTCAAAAGGGTTTCTGAGATTCTTCTGCTACCACCCAAAAGCAATAAGCTGCAATTTCTTTTGCTCTCCCGGTTCTACAGATTCAGACGGCAGCCTGGCTGGGCTACCGTTGCTCTAATTAGAAGCAGAGAGTTGAAGACAGAGTAACCAGCAGTGACTCAACAGGGGTTTTTTTGCAAACATTTGAAAAAGCATCTGAACAGGTTCTAGAAAATATGTAGGATAAATGGATACCACAACAGTTGGGCTGGAGAAAAGCTTTACTGGCCCGGAGTTGGGAACGATGCAAATGCAACAGACTCTTGACAGCTCTGTGGCCCCCAGGCAAAAACCCAGGTGGTCACCGGCACTTGCTGTGTCTCCGTGTGCGATAGCACTTGCTCATCAAGGCCACAGCGTGCTGAACACCCGAGCAGCTGGGCAGTGACACCCCAGCACTGCTGCGCTCGTGCAATCGGGGATGCTCACTCCCTACTATCTGTAGCACCGGAGCAGTTGATTGTGCACGCTCCCCCTCTGGGAGAGCCATTTCATAAATGACCAGCTGCAAACTCACACATTTGAGAAGAAAAAGGGGTTTCACTCAGACTTTTGTCTTCCTGCTTTGGTAAATTAATGTGCCATCCCAGAGACAGTGCTTCTGCTGGATGTCATTCCCAAAGGATGCTAAAGGACCTTCTTCTCATGCTGCACTGCCACATATTCTCTAAAGACGCACGCGTGCATATGCACGGCGCTATTCTCCCGCTTTCCAACTGCAGGGAAATGACAAGCTTACTTATGCCAGACATACGTATCGGGGAAAGTCAAAACAGTGATGTCAAAAGTGAGAGGAACAGGAGGTTACAGCAGTGACAGTTAAAATGAGCATGTCCCCATTTCTGTGATGTGAACGAGCTTCCCTGAGATTGATCACACTGCCGAGACACGCCATGCTGAAACACGTTTCTAAACAAGCCCCCTTCAGCCCTTCAGCGAGGCTACAATTATTTTAGCTGACAGGACTGCAACTGATTAAGTTTGCTGTGTGTAAGGAATACAAAGTTATTTAGAAGATGTTCAGTTTTGCCAGTGACGGGGTGACAGCAACGTAATTCCAACGAAGGCGCAGAAGGAAAGACTATCCCGAGGCAGATGTGTTTTCCCAGGACAGGTGCAGGGCATTTTTGGTGTATCCACCCATCTTCCCACAGCATCTCTTTGTGGGGAACAGCAGACAACAAGAGCACTCATACTGCTAAGCGATTTGGACAGCTTCTCTCCTTTTGCTGGGAACTCGACTGTCTTTTCAGCAATCAAAAGAAATAAGAGCCAAGGGGAACTCTTAATCCATCACGCTCCGAGCAACCTACAGTGCCCCGCTCTCCCTTTAAAGAGCAGCAGATGTACTGTGTGCATTAATTAAACAAGAGCTTATGGATTTCAGAAGCAAATCAACTCATTTTACAATAATACAAGTACGGCACAGCCAGAAATAATGTAGTTGTGCAGAAGGACTGAATTTTAAAATAAATGTGTGATTGTAATCTCTAGATGCTGCTCTGGCTCACTGGGCATTATCCCAGAGAAGCGGGTAGGTCTGATACATGAATAAAAATGAGAAAAATGAGTCTTTGGCACAAGCTGAGCTCCACAGTCGGCACGGACAGAAAGGCCCCCATATGCCAGGCTGCCTGTCTGCCGAGCCCGTTAGGAAAACTTGGCTCTGTTCTACCCACCTCCTGCACGAAGCCACGTCACACCAGGGCTTGTTTTCTGTATGGGAAAATCATTACTGAAGTGACAAAGAGGCCAAAGGGACATTCTGCTGTTGGCTGTGCTGCTCAGTAATGACGGCTGCAAGCACAAGGTCCAGGGACAGCCCCTGTGTGATGCCCTGCTGGCATATGGGGGGGCGGGGGGGAAGAGGTGAATCACTGCACCCCAGCGCGGAGCAGGAGAGGTACGGAGAGAGCTCATACAGCAGCTTCAGCCTGCCCCTTTCCTGAGGGAATCTTGCTCTTCGGCTGTGGGAAGAGAGACGTTTCTCTAATCTCTAACTAATTTCTCAAGGTCTAACAGTAGATTAAAAAGATAAAAAACTCTAAAAGAAAAAGATGCACCAATCCATCAGCGCGTTGAACACTGACAACCCTTGCCAGGGACCCCCAAGTTCTTCATGTTGGGAGTGGGCAGAATCCTTTGGAGATGGAGCAGGAAGGACCAGGACCAGGACAAATCTATTTGAAATGATAAACTGTGCAATCCATTACCCATGTCAGGCCCAGCACTTAACTCTAAACTAGATGTAAAACTGCATCAAGATGCCAGCCCCCTTTCCTTAGCTGAGGCTGTCCCCCTGGAGTCAGTAACAAGGAGGAGAAACAGCACATTTCTGCACGACTCATATTTTCTCCTGTAATACAGGAGGCTGTTTTGGTAAGGTAAGAACAAGAAACTGATTGCCTTTTATTAACCTGCTGGAAATAGCCAAGAAGCTTATTGTGGTTTTTGTAAATGCAGCTGTCTTTCTGAACACAGTATCTCTGTGCAACAGCTGCATTCCCTTTGATACTTCCTCTCCCCCACAAATCTTTTATATAAAAGGGCCCCTGACACGGCAGGACAACACGAGTCCCTGCGCTGAAGCAGTGATTCCAAGCAGCAAAGGAGGGGCAGAAGTGTGGGACAAGCCTTCAGCTTGGCACAGGGCAAAAGGAACAGCCTAGGGGACAGTTGCATTGCCTGTAACGGTGTTCGCTGGTGGGGGGACATGCTCCCCAGTACCTGAGACATGGGGGAAGAGGGGTTAAGAGGATGCTGCAGTTCCTCCGGGCCTGCAGGAGGAAAAGGTCTGGGCTGTCCAGTTCCACAGGCTGAAGATGATGATTCAGTCAGAAAAAGCCTCTGGGCTTACAGAAGTAATCCCTGAACAACCAGCAGCAACGGGAAGGCTGCTATGGAAATTCTATTGGTTATGTTAACGGGTAAGTTCCTGAAGGTCCATTCGAAAACGCTTAGGATTACAATACTGGGGGCTTCAATAGCAAGTGACAAATTTGAATCGTGGCCTTGGTACAACCCAGCAGCTGCGGCAGAGGACAGAGTACAACCCCCTGTCCCCGCTCCACACAGAGGACTTGGGCTCCTTTGTCAGATTTTCCATAAACAGAACAATCCTCACGTGCAGCTGAAGGTTGCTCCATGAACCAGCTGAGCAGCTAGGGTTCAGGGTGTCCCATCCAGAGTATCCTGCCACCAGGGCAGCAGGAAAGGGCACCACAACTCAACCTCACACTTGAACTGGGCCAAAACGAAAGGCTACTCAGCTCACACCCACCTTTCCCAAGAACAGGCCAGCCAACTCAAAACCACCTTTCGCACACGCTTTGAAATAAATACAAAGTCCTGCTCCACCGCCTCCCCTCACACCACTTCTGTGTTTGCTGTATGACCTCCATCACACGCTTGTGGCACAGCAAAAAAGCCGTGACCTGACTGCCTTGGCT
Source organism: Falco cherrug (assembly GCF_023634085.1). Lineage (NCBI taxonomy): Eukaryota > Metazoa > Chordata > Aves > Falconiformes > Falconidae > Falco > Falco cherrug. Next base: position 96,916,232 of record NC_073697.1, read on the forward strand.
GTCGAGCAACAGGGTGAAGGTGTGACTGTAATACAGATGCAGCAGAGCAACTGGATTCTCTCACTGCCACTCAGCAAGGCAGCTGTTAATTATTTTTTTTGCATTCACAACACACCGAGATCTATACCCCTCTACTCTAAATTAAACACTATTTCTTACACCGTGCTTGTAACAGGATGACAAAGCAACGTTTGGGTTTCACAGATGCACCGATCTCAGCTCCAGAATATTGCTGGTTCTGTTCCTTCAAAATCTTACCTTGAAAGAAAGGCTTGATGCTGCTTTATCGTGTCCAGTTCGTAGGTTGATGAATCACTCCTTTTCCGTGGCAGCTGCTTCTTTGGATCTTCTCCGTTGCTACGGGGAATATCAATGTTACTCCTGCTGAGGTGTCTGCTGGCTTCCAAGTTAGAGCCACTGGAACAATAGCTGTTGTTCACCGTTATTCCAGGAGACAGGAGGTCAGTATCCTGGGATTTGAAATATACAGATTTAGCACTCTTAACAGCTGACTCAGGAATACACCTGCATCATAACCTTCTCCTTCCATCCTCCTTTCCCTATCTACCCCAAGATCCAGTTCAGGGCAAGACGGTATCTCAGACCAAACCACTTCCTAAGGGTGTGGGTGACACTTCACACCAGAGGGTGAAGCATCCCCATTCAGAGCAAACACACCCAAACTGAGACATATATGCACCTTAAGAGACATGTTTGCCACTGGTAAGGAATAGTCTTTGTCGCTTGGTGAAAAGATCCTTACTAAAACGGGGGGCCATGGAGGCGCTGTGGCCAGCAGACCCATTCCCAGTTCACACTGGGAGCCAGAATTACCTGGACACTCACAACGCTCCCTCGCCGACTGCTGTTCTGGCTCTCGGACACAGTCTGATTGCTGTAGCATAAGGCATCAAATCCCAGGATTCCTCCAACACAGTCCCCTACCAAGCAGACCTGAAAAATGCAACAGAGGCAGGGGAAGAGAGAGAGAGGGGGGGAAAAAGGCTCCTTGATTTCAGTTCAGAGCTGACATTTAAACGGGATGCTGGATGGTACCTAGGAAAGCTGCAGTAACAGGATGCCCAGTGCTTTCATCAGTAAAACTATTCAGTCAACAAACATCCCGTAATACCCTGCAGACTCTTGTTATCTAACATCGCTGATACTGATGGACAGACAGAGTTCTGGCTGTCCTCACCAACCGACTGAAGTGAAAGCACCAGAGCACCGATCAGAGCACTAACTCCAGCCTCAGAAAACCAAGCTTGATTCCCTCCTTCCCAGCTGTCTGTGCTGCCTCAGGCAAGCTCCCCTGTGCTTCTGCCCCGCATTCGGACCCTGAGGAGGTAACACTGTCCTGCCTCCAAGGGTACCAGGCAGGTAGGCACCGAGATCCCTGCGTAGGAGGGGGCTGCCTGGGTCCCTGGGCACAGTGCTGGCTGGGAAGAATCTCTGGGTGGATAAATGACACTGCAGCAGTGCAACGTGACAGCTAGTCCGACAGCTCAAACCTCGTGGGGCTAGAGAGTCACTCTGCTCACAAAGGTGTGAGGCTCAGTCAGGGTCTTTTATGGGGTGCAGCGGCCACACGGTGTCAAAAAAAGAAACCCACTTCTGCGACAACCCCAGCACAAGCTGCTGAAGGTCCTTCAAAGGTGGGAATGCTTAAATGGGGTTGGTTTGCAATGAGAGCAGAGATCCTGTGTAGTAACAAAGGTAGCATTCCTGATTCGGAAAGGTGTGTCAAGGTGAAAACTGATTAACTTCACAGCTTTGTAGCTTCATTTCTGAACGCAAGCTCAGGCTTTCCTTGGAATCCCAAAGGTACAAGACAGAGCATAAGCAATAATCTCTCTCTCAGAAAGAAAGAAATGGAAACGCACCACTTTCTTATTGCAGCCCAACACCGTCATGTTTCCATGCCTCCTGAGAGATTAATGGACAAAGAGAGCTTCAGGAGGAAATTGCTTCACTTGCTCTTCCTTTCCCTGTGGCTATCAAGAGCTGCTGGCTCACCTGGCCGTTGAACGACATGCCCTCCTGGGATTTGATGAACTCGCTGTAGGCCTGGTTGGCTCTGACGATGACTGTGGCTACTGCTTCTTGGTACTGTGGGGATGATGTTGCTAGCAGAGGGAGCGCAGCGAGGGGAATGTGATCCTGGCTGTTGGACAGGCAGCCTTCGTCGTAACTGTATGGGCTGAGGCTGAGTAGGGCAAGAGACATTGAAAATGTTCAGCCTAACATACAGATGGGGAAAACCATTTGCAGACAGCACAGTCAGTATTGTGGTTCATTAAAAAAAGCCTCAAGATAGAAAGGCTATTTATTCCGCTGTGAATGGGTGAGGGCTTAATAAATCTTTCCCTCCCATCAAACCTAAGTCTTCAAGGACAACATATTTACATTGACAGAACAACCCTCAGACAAGGAATTAAAGCCTTAGTATTTATTGAATTAATTAGAATAAATCAATCTCAGAACTCTTGATGCATGATTACTGTATTCACTACAGCTAAGTATGAAATCGAGATTGAATGCCTCTCTAGTATATTAGTAAGTGCATTCTCAAAGTGTGGTCAGAGCTTTCAATACTACATGCAGAACATTTCAGAGTAGCAAATAAAAAACCTAAAAACCAAGACTGAAATTTTATACGTGTATCTCCGTGACAAAGTAGCATCGACTTACCTGGACACCAGCGAAAATGCTTCAGAGCAGATGGCTGGGCAAGGGACTAGCCTAATGGCAATGTGTCCAAGAGCAGCTGGGTAATGTACCCTCATCACCGTGTCAAACACTGTCGTGATGGTGTTGACATCCCCTTGCTTAGAGCTCTGGTCACCGCTTCCTGAGTCCAAGATGTTCCCTCCATGGAGTACCAAGAGGAGGACATGGATTTTACTTGGCTGCATTAGTGGCTGCACCGACTCATCCTAGGTGGGAAAGAAAGCACAGCAGAAAGGCTTATTTTGCAAAGAGGGTTTATATGATCCAAGTGCATGTTATGCAAATGTTATCACCTTTTCTTCCCCAGGCTCACACATGGTGCGTACAAGAAATGCACTATCCACATCGAGCCTAGTCAGGGATGAGACAAAATCCCCGAAGCGAGGTATTTCCAGCAGAAACAGTATCAGCCATGCTACAAGGCCTTGGAAGCAGCATGGAGACTTTCTGCAGGCAGACTGAGATGCCTGCTCTCAAACACGGTAAAGAAAGCTAGGCAGGGGAGAGAGGCACTTCAGTCAAAGGAAGTGCAGGCGCAAGCACAAGAGTCTAAACTGATCCTGAGTAAGTGCAAACCAAAAATCAGGCCTCTAAACACAGGAGATGGGAGGGTTTAGCGTAACATCTGCAGGCTTGTGGGTAAGAAATTAAACTGTCTTCAAGAAGGAGTATTCCTACTTTATGGAAACTGGCATTAGATACGCCTGGATACAACAGCTGAGAACCTCACTACTCCTGCCAGGTCTCTTACCCTACACATGTGCATGCACAAATGCACACACACCGCCTCAGCCTCAGCGTAACCGGCTGTCCTAAGCAGAAGGAATGCTGAAAGTTAAAAAAAAAAAATTGCATAAAACTGTATCCAGGTGAAACACGGCAGCAGTAGAGACATTACTTGTGTGCATTAGAGTGGAAAAATAAATAAAAGACGGGTGTTGCTTTCTGTTGGGGTGCCAAGCTCAGCTGCGGCAGTTGACAGTCAAACACATTCAGCACAATTAACAAACAAGATCAAACAGGTCAGCGAGTGGCGAGTGACTGGGGAAAAGCTGTAGGAAGAGATCAGTCACTACATCTATTTGCCTGCAAGAGAAGTTGTAAGTAAGACCCCACATTTGCTTATGCTACTGCAAAAGAGGGACTGAAAAGATAAAACTTCAAGACCCTGTGACCCAAGGACTGACCGACATCTGGCTGGGAGCCTGCTGCATGAACACAGTGAAGTTTTTACCTTGGCTGTCCAAGACATTTGCTTATTATGTTGAATAGATTCCTTGCCTAACGAGACAGGCTGTAGTTTGGGGGAAGGAGGGAGTTGTACCTGCAGAGCGGGTTACCATCAAGTGCCCTGCCAGCACGGCAAAGCCCAATCCGGATGCCCAAGGAGCAGGGACAAGAGCATCCATTTGTACTGGTCGCATTTGATAACACAATGGAGCAGTAATTATTTTTAATATCTATCTGCTACCAGGGTTTTCAGTGTTTATGGCTCCCATACGGACTCAAATCCCCCACCCAACACCTCTGAGATACGTGACAGCACGTTCTGATCTTTCCCCCTGTGCCTTTATCCCTTGCGCTAGCAGAGACGGTATCTGAGAACATCCAGGGCAACTCCCTGTGAGGCGGAGAAACAGCCACTGGGAGGGGGGAGGCGGGAGGGGTGGAGGGCAGCAGTATTTTCCATTTGGCAAATTTTTCTAATTTTAGCATCTTTAGTCACCTGTTGTCCCTTGAGCAGTGACTGAGCCCCTGACAAACCTGCTGGTGGGAGGAAAGCATGCCCAGGCACACATTAGCAACCTAACAACTAGCTTACATTTTTACCAGATAATGTTAAAGCATGTCTTAATACACAGCCCACCAGAAGTATTAAAATTCACATCCAAGTCGGTAATAAAGATTTTCCAGACCTCCTGCATAAGAATGGCCTTTAATTATTTAGTACCATTACACCGTATTAATGCCTGCTCTTTAAACCTTCTGCGATTCCAGTTTACAGCACCTGCAAAGTGAACTTCTGCCTGGCTGGAGGCACAGAAGGAGCACTCTCAGCACTGCTTTTGCTTTCAGCCAAGTGTTTTAAGTGCTCATTCGGAGAACAACATGAGTCACCAAGCTCAGGTCATCCAGAAGTTTATCAGCAGTCATTTGGAGGCACCTTTCCCTTTCAGTTCATTAACCTCTGCTCTTGAAGGAAGTAGGGAATGGTTAGTTTAGGGGTGGAGGTGGCTATTTAGAACTTTCTTGTAAGATCTGGAGTCTCTTAAAGACACCTGATTCCTCAACTACCTTTTGGTGATGGAGGCTCTTCACCTGAAAGTCACTGCAATGGTGGCTAGGAATTTCATACTATTTTAGTAAACCGTGAACAGCTACAAATAACGGTCTTTTTCACTTTGAAGTCTGTTCTTTGTCTAAAACAAAGGCAGAAAAGGAGGGGGTTGAGTTTGTACAGCCTTCTGACGAAGACAACAAGTTCTCCACACCATCCTGAGCTCTACGAGAAATCTTCGGGCTGTGACTTGCTTATCTTGAGTTGACCAGAGCCGTTCCTGACCACAGCCACCCACTCTCCCCGTGGCCCTTGAGCTCTCAGTCTAATTTGAAAAAGCCAAACCACCAGGAACTTACAGCCTGGCACACAGAGTAATACCAAAACCAGGCTCATGGTCTTTGATAGACCATGACATAACTTAAGGCACTCTGCAAGCACCTACATCATCCCTGCAGCACAGACAGGCCGATGCTTTAAGGGCAGGATGAGGACGGCCGCTCCAAGATGCACTGTCTCGCTGGGACGCCAAATTGCAGAAGCCTGTATCTGCAAGCCTAGAAAGCTGGGGTAGGTGCGTGTGTCATTATTTATTTCTCATTTCACCCAGAGTGCTCGTACAGGCTCTGCTGTAACTGGTTTCCAAACAAGACCCTGAAAAGCTCCAAAGAGGGGGCTACAGCCGAGCTGTGTCACTTGGACCACCGCAGCCTGCACCTTGGTGCTGCAGTGATGTGGCTCCCCCTCTCCCACGTCCACGCCAGCTCGTTTGGCATTAGCAGGACAGCTCTACCCATCAGTGCCTCGGGCTGCAGCTATCCCCACAGGATTAGTTTGGGTTTTTTTTCAGCTGGATACATGGAACTGTCTGCAAACTACAGAGTATTTTCTGTATGCTGTTCAAAAGACAGGTGAAATAATCCCTTAAACCTAGCCATGAAGTACACAGCACGCTAGCGTGGCTCAGAAGGACACACGAAGACGAGATGGTGCTCACAGCAAAGGGAGGCGTTTATGCCACTTACCCCACACAGACATCATCCAGCAACAAAGGATCTCACTGCAAGAAACGGAACCACTTACTTCAATGATGCTGAGCCTCTCCACGCTGGAGCCAACATGGTACTCTGCTGATGTCTCGTGATACAAGTCACCTGGAAGCACAGAGGTTTAAAACATCAGCACTGCAAGATGTCATTTGGCACAGGCACTGTTTGTGCCAACACCCCTCAGCCTCTTCTGCCTCATTGCCTTAATTATCTCATCAAATTGCCCTCTCCCTCCCCCCCACCTCCTTCCACCTGAGAAGCCTGGGCAACGCCGGGTCACTTATTTTCCAGCAGTTTATATCTCATAACCTCGGTAAGCACTGAAAACATTAGTGAGCTCTTCTCTCATTACAGCAATCCGCTGTCATCACTTTATTAAGGATGGCAACAATGGGAAATCCCTGCACAACTGTCAGGAGGGATTGGTTTGTGGGAAAATAAAAAGAATTGCTTGAACTGTGCTGGGGGAGCAGAGATCTGATACGTTCATACGTCTGCGCCTACACAGATAGACTTTGTACCAGAAAGCCTGAGTGTCATCTTCCACCGTGCTGCTATGTGAATCAAGCCGGCTGAGGAGCTAGCTTCCTTTCACAATTTCATAATGATGAGCATAACATAAAACTGAGGCAGATACAGACAATAACAAAGGATGGAGCGAGAGGAAAGAAGAGTCAGGAGAAATTCAAGTCATTCCAGATGGAGCTGGAATATTTCATCATTATACAAGAGAAGCCTGGCTGGCACATAAAGGAGCCTAAACAAGGTGGAAAATAAAAGAAAATCAAGTGTTATCCCAGCTCCTACTGGGCAATTCTTTTTTGGCAGCACTGGGCAGTCATTTTTATGCTCAGTCTCAATTTTTCCTTTTGTGAGATGAGGATAACAAGTTTTACCTTCTTCAGATGGCAGCTGTAACAACTGCCTAGAAATACTGTGAAATATCGCATGCAGTTTTTACTTAGAAAAGACAAAATTACCCTGGACATCATCGCATTCGGGGGTTTCAATTTTATCCATCAGATCATTGGAACTCCATTTGGTTATTTCTTTCGGGAACATTTCCTCATTGTCAGACAAGTCCTCTTTAAAAAAAAAATAAGTTTTTTTCAGAGTCACACACACAAAAATATGTATACATACAGGAGCACAGAACAGAATTTTAATTAAAATTAAGGCCCCATGACTGTGAAATTTCATAAACATTTGGATGGCTTAAGTCATAATAAAACCTGATACTTTACCAGCTTTTGTTATATAAAAAACAAAGCACTTTTGGAAAAGTAAACAAAATGTTTTAGTTGCATGTTTTGAACAAACAAAACTCCTAAAGCCTGGAAAAAATAACATGGATTTTTAATGTTACCATTGCAGGTACTGAGTTTGACCGTTTTTTTGCCATACTTTCTGATGATGCTAAAGCAGTCGGAATGTTCCAGGTACAGGAGAGGACACAGCAACGTTTGCCCCTGGGATCCTCCCAGAGCTGTCTGAAAGCTGCGGGATGTCACCGGGGGAAGCAGGAACAGGGATCACTATTGTTAATAGGACTGAATACCTAAAAAGGCATGAGTAATAAAGGAAACGTGAACTCCCTAGGCTATCTTTAGCCTGATTGCCTTAGGAGATGAGACTTTTTTTGATCATACTGAGTGCACATATCTGGCACTTCTGTCTCAGGATCTTCTGGATCCTCTGGCTCAGTTTTGCTACAGTTGATAAAGAATAAGGATCCCCAAAATATTATGTTCCTAGAAGTGTAATGAAAAGGAAGAGACATATAAAGGAGAGACCCTACAGAACACCCCACAGGCGTATCCAAACATAAGAAAGATTGCCGGCCTTGCTCTGTAGCAGACATCAGAGGAGTTATCCAGGTTAGGGGAGACAGGAGGGCTATGGGGGGGTGACACTGGAAGCCAGGCTTGTGCTCTGTGCCCACAGCACACAGTGCTGGGTGGCAGAACCCCAGTTCACTGCAGCGAAAGACTGACACAGGCAGGGTCCAGCCTGGCCCGTCCACGGGCCTTTGCTGGTACATCCACATGGGAACAAGCAGCTGAGCCCCACGGACACATCACCGAACAAGCGACGAGCAGCCACAGCGCTGGAAGAATTCATCCCAGTGCCCAGGCCCCCCCTACCCCCCATGCCTCCTGGCCAGGGCTAGGCTATCCATCTCGTGTGATGAGCTCACTCCCAGCCCAAGCCTGAACGCAGGGCAGCCAGCCTGAAGCTGAGACAGGGCTTGCAGGAATGTTTACAGCAAACCAGAGGTTCTCTGGGACAGCAGCAGCCTGATGGAGCCACCTGTGTCGGGGAGAGCGCAGAGCCACTGTGAGCGGGGCAGGGCACCAGGCAGCCTCTGCGCCTCCTGCCCAGTCCTGGCAAGGTCCTGGGAAGGAAACAGAGCCCCGCAGCTCCTGCTTGAACCCACAGGAAAACAAACAACGGCAGTGCCAGTCCTACAGGATCAAAACACCTTTGGTTTGGGTTGCTGCTTCCTTTCTTTCCCCCCTTCCTTTCTCTTTTTTTATACTGATGACGCATCTTTTGTTACAGAAGTTAAGTGCTTTCTAATTTATTTATTGTTCCTGCACTTAGTATTTCTTCCCTGAAAATACTGGGCTTGTAAATTTAATAAAGAGTTATAAACATAATAATAAACAGCAGTAATTACAGATGTCTTATAGATCTAAAAGCTGTAATTCTTCAGAGTCCCAGCCTGGGATTCCGCTTGTCTTGTTGCTGTACAGTTACTAAAAATGATTAGTTGGAAGAATACTAGGATGGGGAACAAAAAGGTTATGAAATATATCCATCTTTCCAGCAAATCTGAGCAATAGCTTAAAAAAATAATATATATATGAAGGGAGCTAAGTGCAGAGCCAAGCAAAGACCAATTATTTTTAGGAGCTTCTATTTACACTTTGACCATAAAAAGCGAGCAACCTGGAAACTTTGCATCAGCACGCCATTTCCTTTCTCAGCTATGGAAAAAAAATCTGAGTAAATCCCCATTTCCCTGCACAAGGGAGTGCAGAGCTACCTGTTCAGAGCAAGTGGAAAGCACAAGCATGCAACGCACAGGCTGGCAGAGAATTAAGAGGAAGATTACACTCAAAGCTCCTCCAGCAACTTAATCTAAATATTAAACTTATTTCCTTGAGAGGTTTAATTACAGCCCTTATGGCTGCTCAAGCGATCACCGAATGGGATATTACTCCCATTATTAGCATTTATTACAGGATAGATATTAGATATTACTGTATTTGTCACTATCTCTACCAGAGTATGCGAGTGAATGAAGATGAGGGGGAAGCCGACGATGAGAAATCTTCCCGGGCCCAGGTTACACCCACTGCACGGCAAGGAAACGTGCGTGTATAGATGGGAAGCACTTCCGAGGAACTGTGCTTGGTGTCGACTCACATCCTGATCTGTGCCAGTTCCCATGGCACCGACCCTGCCAGCCTGCCTTGCAGGATGAGCTGCAAGCAGTGCTTCATCCCTGCTCGCAGACCCGGAGCTGGGCCATGTCCCTGGGGGCCAAGGGGCAGTAAGAGGTCCCTCCCAAAGAGAGGGCTGTGTCAAACAGCACACGCATCCAGGCTTCAATTCACAAGCCAAAATCTCATCAGACCAGGCAGGCAGACTTTTCAAACCCACTAGGCGGACTGCAGAGGACAGGCTGTACGTCAACGGAGACACGCCGTGTGCTAGCAGAGGAGGAGCTGCTGCTTCTGTTAGCAAGCTCCTAGAAGTATTGCAACAGAGGTGCTGATGCTAACTGTGGCACAAGGCTCATTTTTGTTAATTCTCCTTCCAAGGCCTGTTAGGAGCACGTAAGGGAGTCCCTGGGGCCCTGGATGGAGGCAGAGCCGCCTCTATCTCAATTTTATTACTCAGTAATTAAAAAGGCAAAAAACAGTGTGGATAGCAATGATGCCATTTTGATGACTCACTCCTCTTTTCTTGTTTGTATATTGCTACAATAAATTCCTTACATAGTTTCTGTAGATGCTACGTAAGTTAATCAAGAGAGACACTTAAAACTAAGTTGGCCCTTCTCCTTCCAGGTGAGAGAGACAATCATTCCTTGCCTTGCACACATCCTGGCCATTTCAGCTGCTATTGTGCAAGTCACTCTACAATAGCATGCCACTTTCATACCCCAGAATTCGAGATGCATGCCCAAACACTTGATGCAGGAACTCCTCTGGAACACGATACTATCAATTTTTTGAGACTGAACTCTAGCTGAACATCAGTGAAGTTCCGCTTTACAAAACTGGGGTGTCATCTTCTAACAATTGCATTTCACAGAAAGGTCACCAACTTCATCAGCACGCACTGCGCATCCAACTTAGATTAGCATTACAAGCCAAGAGAAGAGTCCATCTGTCGTCAATAGAGACAGAGCCCTTCAGGCTGAAATACGTATTAGGTACAATATATAAAATGAGTGCAGTGGAACAAAGCTTCTTCACATGCACAGAAGAAAAACAACGACACAGTTTCTCCTAATACAGACAGTCAAAATTACTTGGAGAATTCTGGAATCAACACTGATTAATTTTGGCACCTGAAGCACCCTGTTGCATTCACTACTGTATTTCTTGGAATGGGAGAATAAGGAGTTAATAAAGGCAAACTTGGGTTTTTTCAGGGCCAGACAGGGCAATGAATCATACCTCCTCCTGATTAAAAAAATAAATGAGAAAAATAATCAGTCATACTGAATCAGAATCATTAGGACACACCCACAATCCAGTTCGTATTCCTGAATTTTACCCACACTCACTTGCACCAAAGACAACACAGCTCCAAAGGTTAAGACCGTTCAAGACCCCTTCAAATAGATCACACTGAAACTGAAATGTTGCTGCATTAAATATAAGAGTCTGCTAGGTGATGCTGGAAGAAGCTGCACTGATGCTGCACGTCTCTTGGTTAGAAAGGAAAAGACTTCAAACAAAGCAAAACAGGTCTCGCTTCCTTCCCCACTTACCCCCCACCCTCGTGCCTTCCGTTCTCTTACCCCACCGTTTCAAGAAACAAACGACGGTGATTTAGGCTCCACATACCATGTGCATCAAAGAATTCATCATCTGAGCTGTCATCTGAATCTCTGGCAATGCTCTGCATCCTCCACTCGGAGATACTATGGCGTGAGGGACTTGCTGGAAGAAACAAAAAAGCCTTATGTGATACGCTACATCGACAAGACGGAGAGTTCCCAACATGATCTTGGCTGGAGGAAGAGTCGTGTGTTCTCTATGAAAATTCACTGCTGCAATATCAAAAACACAAAACCCTGATGATGCTGGTGTGATGTCAGCGTACCGCTTTACAGATCCTGTTTGTTTACTGTTGTTAGAACCTGCCAGCAAGATGCTACATTAAAGCAAGCTGTTTGTATCACTCTTATGCTATTTTGAATGGCAGCTATTTATAATTGTTAGTAGGACGTGCAAAATCAGCTGGGTTTTAAAGTTTGCAATTAGGAAGGAAGCAGGCTGATTGGAAGCTTTCTTCGTGCCTCTAATCAGCACACAAACCATGCCTCTGCTTCGCTAACTTTCGGGTGGGTAGCTAAGCAGAGCAGCCTGGATAGAAATGATCTGTTTTCTGGAAGGAAATTGCTTCCACACAAATTGGATTAGAGATCTATTTAAACTTTAAACTTGAATGATTTAAACAAAGTGCTATCCAACTACTTCATAGGGAGCTGTCAGAGCCACTGTCCTGATGGAGTGAAGAGAAAACCCGACGGTCCTTTTTGGTTTGTTTGCCCTCCTGTTCTCACACCTCCCTGTTCCCTTTCATTTTCGCCTCCAGAGTTCCCTGCACTAAATATAAATGTATTACAGCTTTTTTTTTTGCCTTTTTTTTTTCCCCCACCAAATATAATTTAGCCATGACCCAGCCCGAGCTCTTGGCTGAACCTATAACAGAACAGCCGCCTGCTGAAGGGAGCACTGTCCAGAGAACGACGAGAGAGGTTTCTCCCCTCTTTCAGAAGGCTCTGGCGTGCCACACAGTGCACACAAAGCACTTTCAGCAGCCACCCACCCCAACACAGCAAAAACCCGAGGAGACTGACAAATTCTCGTTTAGCATACACAAAGACACTGAAAGGCTCTGGTTACTGTGACAGCTGCATGAGCCATTTCATACTATTGTTGTAGCAGCGTTAAATAGATATAAATAAAATCCTTTTCATTTTGCTACCCGGTTGTCACATGGAAAGAGGATGGAGACCCCGCGTGGAGTCCTCTCCTTGCAGCTCAGCGTTGGCTCAGCAGCCCCCAACCACCCCACCACCCACCCTTCAGGGAGCAGCCAGCAAGGAGGTTGGCAGAGCAGAGCTAATTCGTGCTGGAGTGACGTCAAGGCACTAGCATAATAGTTGCTAAAAATAGAGCATATAATAACATATGGGATGGTGACAAGGGTCCTGCTATCACCAGAGGTCTTGCTCAGATGGTACAGAAAGGACCGAGATCTTTTGGAGAAAAGACGTTGCTTTTTTCAGCTGGAGGTAGCGCTAAGTGGAGACAGCCCTCCTGGCTTCCATATGTTAATATGCTGCCAGCATGAAGAAGGATTAAAATATCTGCATGACGTACTTCCCAGCACATCACAATTCATTTCTTTCATTACTTTTTCTTGTAAAAGCTGAGACATTCTGCAAGTTGTTTTTTTTTTTTTAAATAAATAAAAAATTCATGCTTTGCTACCAGCAGAAAACCTTCAAGCGAAATCCTGAGAGGTCTGAAAACCACAGCTTCCAGTGAACATGTCAGCAGTGGAAGAGGGGGGTCATAACCAAGAGCATAATGAGAGATGGGCACATCAACATAAAATCCTGGTGCAAGCAAAGCAGCCAGCATTTTTATCTTTATACAATGATTTACGAAGCATCTGGTAGGTTCTTCCCTGGGGCTCACTCCAGTGAGTCATCGCAAGGTACAACTACTGCTCATCTCTCATTCACCCCGCGATGAAATCCGTGATGGAGTGGTAAATGAAAATGGAGACTCAACCCACAGCATTTAGTGCGTATGAGAGATGAAGAAGCTTCACTCACCCAGATGTCCCCTTCCACCGTCACTGGAAGAAATGCTGCCTCTTGGGGTTTCCAGAAAAAAAATCAAGATATTTTTTTTTTTTGCCCTCTTGCTGTGAGAGCTGCTATTACCCTGTGATCAGCTGTGCTTAACTAAAAGGAGAGGGAATTGCTGAGGGTTCAAGCCTTCTGTCTGTGCCTCGCTGGGGATTCACCCCTTTGTACAGAATGGTCCAAGGGAGGGAAGAGATTAGTACAGCAAAAAAAGGTGACTGCCTAGGGAGAGGTGCATGACAAAATTCAGGACTGAGCGAATCCCTAGAGGGTATCCACAGCACAGGGCTTTAACAGCAAAATCCTGAAAGCTTCCTGAATGGTATGTCAAAGGCAACATAAACGTAATCCATGGTCCCACCTAATCCCAGACTGCAAGGTCTGGTCTCCAAACAGCTACTGCATGTTATCACCAGGGGAAGGCAGTACCCCCACTCATTTTTTTGGGGGTACCTGCCTTCAGCTCCCCAGTAGCTAAGGGGGTTGCTTTGCTGTGTGAGCTGCACTGCAGCACCCACGGAGCCGAACACCCACTTTTGAAATGAATGGCACACAGCAGTGTATACGCCCGGCCAAGGAGCACGGGGTGCCTGCTGCAGCTGCCTCCTGCAAAACCAGAGGCAGTTAACAGCGACCGACAGCCCAGCCGGTTCTGTGACACAGCAGGCGTGCAGAAAGGGAACCCTGCTGAAGGGCCAGTTCTCAGAAAAGCCACCAGTGGTTCTTAGGTAACAGCAACCAACTCTCCCTGTGCTGCTGTTTGTCTTCTTCTGAGACCCAACGCTCCAGCCAGCTGCTACCTGCTCTTCTACTGTTTTTTCATAGGTTCTCCGCTTTTGAGATTGGCAAGAATTCTGCCACGTGCCACTGAGTCACAGTTAGGTGATGGCTAGAAACATTCCCAAATCCCTAACAGATCACCTGAGAAGCCTGAGCCTGCCACACCAGCAGAGAAGGCCTCTGAGTTAAAAGGACTTCCAGGAGATAAATGCATTGTCCCAAAGGTGCCAGCCAAAGCAGACACAGTCCTACCCCCCAAAAGCCCACCTCCCATGCAGCTCAGAAGAGCAAGTCATCCGCAGCATCTTACCTCCTCTCTTTGAAGACCGTGACGACTTGGAAGAGGTGGACCACTGTTTGGTGAGTGATCTCCCAGAGACTGTTTCGCTGTTACCAGCAGCATCTTCTGTGTCAACAGGTGAAACTGCTTTGGCTTCAACATCCTTCTCACCAGGAGCGTCTTTGACGCCGTGCTGTTCAGTATCATTTTCACTGCAGAACTGGGCCATCTTCTGAGCCAACATCAACTGTGCCTCCTTCTCCAGCTGCCGGATATCCTCAATGGTGAGCCCGTACCATTCATCCTGCCAGCACCAAGCCTGCCGATGGGCACGGACCATAACCTTCCGCAAGCCTGCAAAGCCAAAATGCCCCTGTCACCAGCGCTACAAGCTGCAGGAATCGATGTGTTCCCTTCCCCAAAACCTCAAGACACCATGGCAAGGATATTGCAGTGGCATCAAAACCACAATGCTATAAGCTGCAGTGAAGGACCTTCATATAGCATCAGGATGGCAACTGGTCACTTTGTGTATTTTTATCTCCTCAATTCTTGCTAACCAACCATGCACTGAAGAATTAGCTGGTCCTCTGCAACTGCTTTTAACTTGGGAAGGGGTTTCCTGAGTCTGGATGGAGGACTTTGTGCTGTGACTGTCTGTTCCACCAAGGACCACAGCTGCAAGTCCCACGAAGTTCTAGGAAGTTGCAACATTTGGATCTGGCCTTCAGAGTCAAGTATGTTCCCCCCCCTCAAAAAAAAAAAAAAAAACAAACCCAAAAAATAAAAAACCACAAAACCAACATCATCAACAAAACCCACTGATTTTTTTTATCTTGGAGAGTTTCAAGTGGTTCCTTGATGAACACTACATAGCTCATCACAATTGCTGCATGACAGAAGCACATCCCACATCAGCAGCACTAAGACTAAAACCTCTCCTTTCCTTGGAAACCTGGTTTCTGCACCTGGTTTCTATATATTGGCAAAACAGCACCACAAATATGAGTGCCTGAGATAATGGGATGGGAAGCAACGTAAAGGAGGAAATAAAGGTACTTCATTTTGCAGATACCATCTGTCTTCTGCTGCATGAGAAAAATGGAGTGGGTAAAGCCAATTGAAAATACTTCAATGCATCACATATCTGAAAGGAAGAACTGTCTTACCATCAACACACCATGCTCCTGACCAGGCAACAGAAACTGTCCTCCAAAAATTAAACTTGTTGGCTAACATCACCATACCACCAAGACTTTTAAGACAGTCTAGTCACTCAGGATTTTCAACCAATATTATTGCTTAAAAGCTCACAACAGGTCAAAGCTCCAAACTGGTCTTTATTACTGATGGGAGCACACAGCAGTAATGGTGCTTTTAAAAGCTTCTATAAATACCGACAAACTAGTCCTCAGGAGCCCTCGGGGGGGGAAGTTAAAAAATCAATGAATATTGTCCTCCCTTTAATGACTGAGAAACTGAGGCAGAGATGGGTTGAAGGACATGCCAAAGGCAGCAGTGGTATTTGTTGTCAGTGGGATTATGGATCCACAATCCTCCGTTCCTAAGCCTGGAGCAGAACCACGCTGTGCCAAAAAGCTGTGCCCGTGCTCCAGTGAAGACCCTGGCCGAAGCCTGCAGGTCACAGCCATTGCTACGACGAGAGAGAGAGCGATCAACAGGCTCCATTCAAATCATTTGGGTTTTGGGAACTGCAGATCAAGCTCTCCAAGCACCACCAAGAGGAAATCCGGCCCTCGTCAGCCACCCTCCATCTCCAGGAGCGTGGCCAAAGCTGGACGGTCCCACTGTGCACAGGTTTTCTAAGGTGTTTCCAGCAACGTGCTTCACTGCTGTACTGGAAATCTTCGAACCCACCACTGTCACGGTTTCTACGATGTTCAGCCTAAATATCCCTTTTGTTTTCAGCAATCACTTTTTGTTTTGGTTTTAAACGTACAAAAAACCATTTCCTTCTAGGTCTGGGTACTTTCTCATCTGCTCTGCTCTTTGGTTAGTTCTTAATGCCACCAGCCTTCGCAAGTCAACCCACCGGGAGGGAACAGCCGCTGAGCTCAGCAGCTAATGCGATGGACCAGCCAAACCTGAACTTCATTTGCAGAGGAAGATTAAACCTATTAATATTTTATGTGTTTCTCTGCCTGCTTTTCAGAAGGGAGCTCTGAGTAGGAGAGGCAAGTTTGAGCCAGCCACCTGTGACCTTCTGGGGGCAGAACAAGGGGCCTTGGCAACTCGATTCTGTTCAACCTTTGCTGAGATTCAGAGTTATTTCCCCACCAGATTACTTTTTGCAGAACTACAGGAGAATGTTTTAGCCTCTTCACCTCCTATTACCACTGACAACCAGCAGAGCTTAACGACAAAGATTAAACTCCCACCACATCCAGGCCAAAAGCCAAGAAAACATTTCCCTTGCTGGAATTCAGTCTCCATCACCACCATCCTTTGGACTTCCACATCCACAATGTCAACTTCTACCTTGCTTGAAACACCTTGAAACCAGACTGCGATCAGACACAAGAAGCGAACAGCCCCCTCACCCTCATCCCAAGGTTTCCTCTCTCCCACGGCTCAGCAGCCTCTGCTCATGCTCCTGGATCCAACCTTGACATATCAAGGCACCAACTCCTCAGAAGTTCTCCGTGTTAAGGCATGGATGCCACCCACCACGTACCTTTGTTTTAACGGACTAACATCACAGGGGACATGAAAACCACTTGGGGGTAAAAAAAGCCTCCTGAAGTTCCCTTCTGCCTTTTTTCCCCTTAATCTTTTAGATAACAAAAATCGACTGTACTGCTTCCTCCCAACCCACAGACTGCCCCATCTCCACTGCTCACATCACTTTGATCAGACATCCCAAACCACACTTCCTTAAAGCCGCCTTCTTTTGAAATCAGGAGGGTATCACAGTGCTCCACAGCTGTTGTGCCTCTATCACTCCAGATTTGTTACCAAGTCAAAAAGACGGAGATTATTTTTCTGGCCTCTGGCCTTCACCTGGAACATGTCAGCAGTGCTGCATTTCTCTTTCTTAAACACTGGGAGAAAACCTGGAAAAGAATGAGGCTGTCCAGGTATGAAAGAAATGGAAAAATAAAGGCCATGGCTTGCAGAAAAACATCTTCACTGCTAAGGATGGAAAACTTGAGCAGTCCCTGAGTGCACAGCAGTGAATATATCACTGAAATAATCTTCAGTCTGCAGTGCTGAAGCCTTCCAGTAGGCAGCAGAGATCCAGAGGACACGCCGGGTACCCCCTGCAGCTACATGGATTCACCGTACAGCAACAAATGACTGACCTCACCTACCCAGACACTGCTTCCCTCCCTGTGCAATGGAGAAAAAAATAATCAAGTCTTCAAGTGTGGTTTTTTTTAATCAAAATGTTAGAGAAAACCGAGCTTTTTATTTGAAAAATGAAAAATTAAAATTTTATTTGGAAAATGAAAAAGAGTAGACTGGTCAGACCCAGCACAACTGGGAAAAAAATTTTTTAACAGATTACAGATGCCCATCAGCACAGTGGTTGAAGGCATCTGTGGTCCGGTTTGTTTCATTTTTCTCTGTGGAAGGAAGAGAGGTGCAAACATCTCCTGCTCTGCCCGAGAAGTCCCTGCCCTGCACCCAGTCCCACACGCTGTGCTTTCCAGTCGTGCCCCCCAGCTGGCTGCAGCCCACGTGCAGTTTGCCTTGCAAGCCTGCAGCATGCTCGCCCTGGGTAGGGGCAGCTGGCCGGGGGACAGGCTGGGCACAGCATCCCACCAGTCACCTTACTCCAGGTGGGACAGAATGCAACCAGCCCAGTTGGGGAGAGGCTCCGGCAGCGTGACACCCCTCCACCCCCTGCCACCTCCTGCTGTGGGGGTGCGTGGTCCCTTCTCACCCCCAGAACAAACCAACGGCGCAGCAGGGAAGAACTGCAGGGTAGGAGACGGTCTCAAAAATAAGTGACTCTGCTGTGAGGAGACAACCAAGTGGCACAGGAGAATCAGGGAGAGTTTTAGAGGAGGTTTTCCCCCTCCACCCAGCATGTACCACAGTCATCTGAGCCTTTGCTCCCAGAACCGGAGGATAACCCGGCCGTCTCAGCAGGCAAGTCACCAACCGAACTCCATAGAAATAACAGGAACGTTTTTTGCATAAGGATGCAAATACCAGCTGATTTCAGTAATATCAGTAGTTAACAAGTCTAGTATTTCTCTAGAGCATGCAAGCCTTTGGTTTAAAAAAAAAAGCCCAAGGAAACCACACACGCACACACGTACACATGCAGATTGAGTTCAGAAGTATCTGTCACTGTTGCATTCACTTAATTATAACATTTCCCACTGTGCTGCACAGAAAGATCATCTGTGAAGAGTCTAGCAGGGCGCAAACATTTACATCACTTGCCTTTCAAACTCACCACCTCAACAACTCAAAGACTGGTTGAATCCATGAGGTGCTGATTCTTGTAAATGATTTGCCTGCGGACTGTGGTGTTGAAGTTAACCTTACAAAAGGAAGTGTGAATGACCATGAGACAAGCCAGGACAGTATTATAATAATGATTAGCTTAATTTAAAAAGCTTTTGTCTGTAGTTCCGGGTTTGGTTTTCAACATGAAGTAAAAACAATAAACGTAACAAAACCTCAATGCACGTAAAAATCCAAAACCAATTAAAACCCCCACCATCAAATCCTGCCCCCAACCCCCTCAACTACCCATATAAAGCAACTGTTCAGATACCTATCGACCATGTACCCAGTGGCAACATCCCGAAGCATTTTGTAATGCACTCCCACAATTCCCCGGCAGCAGATAGAGGATGCCTGGTCTTCCCTGTGCAACACTCTTTCCTTGACAGTCACAACAGATCCCATAATCTCGTCAGCACAGTTCTGGCTATCTGAAGGTATCCGATCAAAGGCAACCCGCGGTTATATCTGCTTGCTTCCTTACCCTCCCTTGCTCAGACCACTCACAGAGAAAAGCCCGTGCTCACATCCACATCACTGCAACCTGCCTACCCTTGAAAAGACACCACTCCACCTGCAGCCCCCAGCAGGCAGTGTCCTTCTGGATGAACCTTCTCATTTGAATGCTTTAGTGAAGCAAAAGTTCGGCAAAAGAGCTTTCTAAAACCACTTCTTCTTCACTGTGCAAGAATTGGGGTATATTTAGCTTAAGACGCAGTGGCTTAGACAAAGCTCCAGTTACTGGGATGGGAACACACTTTGCCATAGTATATAATCAATAACCCATACACAGGCAACACACTTGTTTTAACAACAAAAGAATCATAACCCACGTGCACCATTACGAAGCAAGTGGGAGCAGAACATTATGCAGTGCCAGTCCAATTAAACTTAAATTCTATGGGAAAGGAGTAAAAAAGCACACAAATATTACAGCCAAGTAGACTAATAGCCCACAATTTTAGTCTGTGTCTCAGGCTGTCAAAGCACTGAGTAACTGTCCAATTAGTCATCAGAAAAAATGGCTGTTGCACTCAGCAAGACTGAGAACATTTTCAACACCATCCCCCAGAGTTACTCCCTCCGTGCTCAGTAGCCTCTCTACATATCCTAATCCATCCATCACTTAACCCAGATGTGTTCTTCTTTCAACTTGTTCTCCGATTGCAGTTTGTGCTGGGAAGTACTGCTCCCCGCCTCGGCCAGAGTTTGGATCCCACTCTTGGTTTCTGCCTCCATTTTCTGACCCTGCACAGAGCGTGGCAATGCCCCAAGAAACAAACCTGCAGGAGCCGGGAGGAACAGAGGAACCAGGAGAAGAACACCAAGGAGGGGCTGGCCCACGAGACCACCTCTAGCACCTGCCAGCTGGGTCTACCACTGGCTACACAATGCACCAAGGTCTCCATCTGCTTTCGGTCACCAGTTGAAACCCCAAAACTGGCGTCAGCGTATAAGCCTGATCAGTCATGTTGTAGCCCACATCTTCCCAACATAAAACATTCTCATACCTTGCTGTCTCTGGTGTATGTGGCACTCTTCCCACTCACTAACGGCTTCCCCACGGCTATCCCATCGCAGGGGGAGGCTACGCATCTTCTGTAGTTACCCAAAGCTTTTGCTTTCACTTTTCACTCGCTCAACTTTGTCTTGCCTTAAAGACTTTTCTGATTTTATGCATCTTAACCACTCTGAAAAACAGTATTTGCCATCATTATAACAGAGTGGAAAGGCTTTTGAAAGGCAGACAATGAGCTGGCTCGGCTCTCTGCAAAGCCTCAATCAAGAGGAAAATGGCAGGCAATCTTTCATGAAATACAAAAGAACTGTTTCTAAGGGACCACAGTTTAATCTATGCCAAACACCTCTGAACAACTGGAAGAGTCACATGCTTCCTTTTCATTTAACAGATACAATGGAGTTGTTATTCTGCCCCCATGTTTTGCAGTATACACTAAATTAACCCATGTCACCAAGACACCAAGGGAGTTCATTGCAGAGAGCCACTTGTAATACATTCTGAAACAGGTAAAAACTTCCATCTGTGGGTAAAGCAAAACCAAAGGAGCTTTAGGCAAGCAACCTGTGACTATTCTGAGAGCAGCGCACACTATTCTCCACTGCTCTATCAATGTTTTCCACATTAGCTCTCAGGAGCACAGTATGACGGAAAAGAGCTATAAAATTACTTACGCTAGCATGAGGCACTTCAAAGAAGCTTTGCGTACAGAAAGGACAGCTGTAGAGGTCACGCAGGAGGATTTACTGTGTACAGACAGTAGGTAGCATCCTTTACACAGCCTTTCTTTGGCCTTTTCTTTGCCAGGGGACAGCCATGGCTCTGCACTTTTTTTGAGATACTTTCAAGAATGCTTCTTTAAAACATTCTTCAGGTTTTCCACCTGGCCATAGATCCTGTCTCTTGTGGAAACTGTATCAGTCGTGTTACAGAATTTCTGCAAAGAACAAATTACGACCTGCACTGCCTCCCCTTCGTTACCTCTGGGACACAAACAGGACCTCCTTAAATGCACTGACCTAAGAATGATGGACTGATCAAAGCAGCACGTTTACTCGTTAACTGAGAGCTGTCAGTGGGTGCGTCATAGCACAGTGACATGGAGAGCCCTGACGACCACAGCCCCAGGGACAGAGATGTACGGCCACACAGAGAGCCACCAGCCCTGTCACAAGGCAGAGAGAAACTAGGGATGCTCCAGGGACTGGTTTTCTGGAACCACTTCGGGCTCAGAAATGAAGCTTATTTCTTTGAGCAGCATTTCAAGACTTTGTTCACAATAAGAAAACTGGCAGATTTTGAAAATGATCTGGCAAAGTTTAACCGACAAATACTTATCTAAAAAAAAAAAAAAAAAGAGAGAATGCGAGATCTTGCCTACACAGCACTTCAACCCCTTTCACCGGCTACACATGTTTGGATTCATACATACCACAATCATAAGTGACAGAATTTTTTCTGAACCGACTCACAGCTCTGAAAAAGAGTGGTCAGATCTGAGAATCTCTTCACAGACGTCCTGGGAGATGATACATTGCACATACCTCACCTTTGTGTTTCAATTCAGAAATGACATTAAGGAGTTGAGAGTGAACTTCGCAAGATTATAAATGCTCACCAACGTCATGGATAAACCGCTCGATTTTCGACTGCATCCCCCAGTATCTGAACTCGACTTTACACAGTTTATATGCACACATGATGGGGTATTTCCCAGGGTTGTTCTTGTACTCTTGAATCCAGTCTTCTGAGAGGGGGCCTCTTCTCGTCTTCGCCGATTTATACAGCTTTGGATCCTCCTCAGCTTTGTATTCATGCGGAGGGATAGGATCTTTAACAATATCGATAGGATCTATAGGAGGAGGACAGAAACAGACAGTCATTTCAGCTTCCTGAACAAAAGAAAAAAAAATTACCATTTTTCAGGAGTTATTTCTGGTTTAGTAAGTACCAGAAGCATTACAGCACTTTAGTTTCTTTTTACTTACACATAAACAACGGATATTTAAATTGTTTATACATTGCTGCTGGGCAGTGATCAGCTCTGCCAGCGGAACTAGGAGTACACACAGTTCCAGCAAACAGAAGCTTTGCTCCAAATAGATGTTTTTGCCCACAGCAACTGCAGATCCACAGCACTGGCAGATCTGCACACTCTGTCTTTCTAGCTCCCAAAAGGTCTTTTGCACATTCCATCTTTCAGCTTTTTCTAGTATCACTCACAGTGCTACAGCTCTGCCTCATCTGAGACCGTTAAATGAGACCTGCTCTTTCTTAGCACTGTGACCAAAAAGACACTACCCATTCAGTATCTTATCTTTGGAGTTCATCAAGCAAGGTTACTCGTAGCTCCTCACATGCTACTGTTAGACCAGATGTACCAGGGAAGGTAGAAAGTTTAACATAAGCCCCAATTAACACTTCCAACAATGGAGGAGTGGAAACTGCAATGGGAGCAGAGTGAACGAACCTATTTTAAAAGATCTGCAGCCCTCAGCCCAGACCTCAGCAGAAGCATCTGAAGTTTGGATTGAAGGGCAGGATCACACTTCCCAAGACAGACAGCAATTCCGACACTTCCCCGTGAGGCAGCAGGACTCAAGTCTATTTGCTCCATATCAAAAGCCCAATCAGACAGGCTTAGGAACGAGGACAATCAAACTCCACTTCGGACCAAAGAAGTTTAAATCACGTCAGGCTCAAGTTAAATCGCATGGGGTCACTGCCATGTCCCGTAGGTCCAGAGCGCTCGGAAAGCCAGAGCAGCCATGGGATGTCCTTCCCCAGAGCCCCGGCTGTGACCCACACAGCGTGAGGCTCCTGAAGCCAGCCTGAGCTCACCACTTCTCCAGTCCCAGCAGCTTCAGAGCATGGGATGCTTCACCCCCCTGCACGGCTGTAATTGCCTCTGCTCCCTGCCACATGCCATGGGCAGGGACCACGACAGACAGCAAGACAGAGGAATCACTGTGACACTTGCCATTCTCTGCCTTTTTATTAAGATGTTCCCTTTTCTCATTAAACCTTTACATATGTAAGGCTCATTAACCCAAACCTCTAAAGACAGATGCAAAGCTGAAGCGTTAACCTGCATGAGGGCAAGCCTGAAAGGAGAGGAAGCAAAAATGAAACACATGTTCATGTTTCAGAAGCGCAGATAGGAATGATTTTCATACACGCAAAGGAGCTACACAATTACACAATGTTTTCCTCTTCTATGGTTATTTCCACATATTAACGCCAAAAATCATTAGATGTGCGGCTCCCAAGGGGGATAAGACAAGTAAAACAGGAAAGCATCAGCTTCTATTTACAACGGGAGATTCAAATGATTTCCATGTGATTTACATCAAGCCTAGAAGAGAACTCAGGTGTCCTCGCTCCACTTGATGTAACCCTACCTCACAGCCTGCCACCAACAGAGATGCAGGTGTGTGTCTGGGGGGGATTGGACAGGCAGATGGGACATATCAAGTGGGGGAAAAAAAAAAAAAAAGGGCAGAATACAGGAAAAAGGAAGAGGCTATTCACCTAGAATGGTTTGTCTTTTTTCTGCAGGAGAAAGGTTGAACACATTGCCATGCTCTCCTGGATCGGTTTTGTAGTATGTCTCAATATCAATAGAGAACTTCTCCACAAAAGGACACGTATACCTGAAAGTGAGAACAACGCAGCTTAGAGTAAATCCTGCTCAGCTCAGCAAACAGAGAAAAAAGATGTACAAAATCAGTCTCAAATCCAAGCCGGCCTTCACTCACGTTTTACTTCAGATATGCTTGAAAACCGACTGTACAGATTAAAGAGATTTTCTTTAATAACTTCTCAAGACAGGAGTTCGCCTTGTACATGTGCCTTCCCTGGAACAGCTCTGGTTTAGTAAAACCCCCCAGCCCACAGCAAAGGGGTGTGCTCCCCGCAAGGGGTGACACGGGTTACAGGTGAGGAGATGCCAATGCACGCCACACAGTTACTGCAGACCGGGCATCCACACTGACCAAGCAACAGCTTCCCAGCTGGCAACAAGCAAGCAGAAAGCCTGAGGGGACCACCAAGTCATCTCACTTTGCAGAGACACGGACAAAAACCTGCAAGTGAATTTGACAGTGTCTCCTGCAGGATACTGTTTGCAGGACAGACTTTTTAAAGGAGCAGTTTTCAGTAAGGAGAGAACTTCTCGGCTCACTATACTAACAAGTTACTTTATGACTCGGATAGTAGTACAAAGGCACCCTGGAAATGCACCTCTACCAGGAGGAAAGCAGAGCTCTTGCCAGGGATCTATGGCAGAATGAAATACGGACTGGTTTTGTGCAGCACCAGGTTTTCTGGCCAACTGATTGACTCACGGGCATTTCAAGATAACAGATAAAAACCAGACTGCTGGAAGTGGACTTTAGTCACTTGAAAGTCAGACAGCTCCATTATATTTAGTTATGGGCAACCGCCTGCATGCAGACACTGACTCCCCATCTTTCCCCAGACCAACGTGATTTGTAGCTAAACCAGCTAAACCAGAACTGTGAAACTTTTCCAGGCTTTTGATAAAAATTAAAACAGCTATTAAAAACTTTTTATTACAGAAGATGACAGCAGTATCAGGCTTGTAAATCTGGAAAAGGGTAAATGCTCTAAACCAGAGTAACTGGCATAAAGGCTATTTATTTCAGGGTATCTGAAGTACTCCCAAACAAAATCAGCTGAAACAAGGTCCCAGAGGACTCCGCAGAGCCTCTGGCTCTCTTCCCTTCTCAGGGTGAAAGCCATAGGATGTAGGTTTGTTATTTTCTAGCTAGATGACAGTAAGCCAGTTCCCAGAAAAGAAGCACGGGAATTATTTATTTATTAAGATTTTTCTCTCCCCACACTTTCCCCTCCTTAGAACAAACAAGTTCTATCTTACTTGACTGTGTCTGACATGACAACTGTCCCATCATCGTGCACATTTGTAACTTCGCTGAGCTAGTGGGTATCTGCATCACTAAGTAGAACATGCAGCGCAGGATACAAGACTAAATAAAACCCATTCCAGATTTCCCACGCTTTCATGGACAAAACAGCTCACATTTTAGAGCAACCAGTCACAAATTCTCCAATACATATGCAGTCAGCCCAGGCAACACTCACACTCTTGAGATTAAGCACTGTGTAAGAATTTTAGGACTTGACCCCGGTTTCTCTAAAGGATGTTACTGGTCAGGGAAGAGATGCCACTGCCACAGAGTGACAGCAACTCCTCTCCCTAAACAGGGAAACAGCTCTAAACATTTTGCTAAGTTTTACCTTGTCCTTGTATAAGGATAGGCATTCCACGATTCCTCTTCGACTCGAAGAGCTGCCTTAGGCAATATTGACCGGAACCAGCTGGGTATGTGCATACCAATGTGGTACACTTTGTGAGTATACTGCCCGTTGCCTCCCGGTCCATCCACGTATGGCCTGTTCTCCAGGATTTCTACTCCGCTGCCTTCCCCACATGTCTCCTCTCTGCTCTTTTTCTGAAAGGGAAAATATATCACATAGTTAAACCTTCCAGTGCATTGCATATACCACGGTCTCAAAGCACAAGAACATTGGGAATGGTTTCTATGAAGTCTTTTGAGCAGAGCTTCCTAGAGAAGCTTCCAGCAGAGCTATAGCAGCACCCTGGCAGTAAGATCACCAAACCTAGAGATTATAAAGGAAAGATTTAGAGACTAATCTGGCCAACAGAGGAACACAGATTCTATTAGGGGTCCTGGGGAAAAACAATTGATTTGGACACTAAAAGACAGTTTTAATGGAGACCTAATGACACAGCAATTCCTGCTCCTACAGGAGCACATCACTCCCTGAGAGCACGCTGAACCTTGGCTCCAGCTACGAACCGCCCAACGGCATAAAAATCTTTTGCATCAGCACATGACACGGTGAAGGGGAGTTGGTCCAACTTGGCACATTCTTGTGATGGTGCAGCACAAAGAATCATACACACCCTCAGCGCAGTATCGCAGTGCTAAAGACTATTTACAACCTAAAACCACGGGATTTGGGGGCTTGTTGCTTGTGGTCTGGCATGGCAGCAGCTCTCCAAGAACAGCTTGGAGACTATGCTCTGCTAATTAAGATATTTAGAAGAAACAACTCAAGTTTGCCAGAATGCACGCAGCACCCCCTGGCAGCCTCCGTATTTTGGCTTATTTGTAGTATTGTCCCTCATCGAGAAACCTGGCAAAAATTCCTTCAATAAAAAAAAATAAAAATACTAAATTCAGTGCTTCTAAGAAGAGCTAGAGGCAAACCAAATATTTATTCATTTCTAACACATTTCAGCAGATTGGATGATGTATAACCTTCATCATTCCCAAACAACAGATTCATATTGTTAGTATTTTGAGATTATTGTTTGTATTTGAGAGCACAGTACTTTGGAAATTAAGAAAAAAATATGGAATTTTAGACAAGAATCAACTGTGAAATAGAACACAATAACAACTTCTCATTTTCGGCATACAAACAATTCAAAGGATAACATGGTTTAACAGAGAGTGATTAATAAGATGCAAGAGATCAGCTTCTCATCTTTTGAGGACAGAACGATAAGCCAACACAGCTATTTAGAAGTAAACAGCCATCTTTTTAAAGAGCTCTCAAGTGAATTTAAATAGCTGTAACCAACAAATCTAAATAACTGACAATCTAAAAAGTCATTTTTTCCCCAACCCACAAACTGCAACAGCCCTGCAAAAGAAAAGCACTTTTTTACAGTTTATTTCTATCGTTCAGCTGGCGCTTCATTAAAACACACATCCTCTTAAAACAAATTACTGTCTTTCAGCTCTTATATAAGCACTGATCAAGTCTTGTACAAATATTTATGACAATAACATTAAATAATCTTGATGACCCAAAAATCTGGTTAATTCAAAGGTCTTGGAAAAGGCAGTAATCCAGCAGGCACAGCGGATGTGTCAGACAGAATAACTGCACAGCATCTGGTCTGAGCGTTCGGTACAAATGACAGAGATCTAGTGTTTTATGTTATGGCACAGGCACGTGGGGATTATAAGCAGAGGAAAGACAGGTTCTCTTCATGCCAAGTTATCAGATGTAGCATCGTACATCAGTGGGATTTAAAACTCCGTTCTAGACTGCACAGTCACCGGCAATGCCAGTCAAATCTGCAAGTCTTCAATTATGTTTTGGTCCCAGATGAGAAGTTTTTCAATTTCTAAAGAAATCCACAGCACTGAGTGGACTCAGCACCTCCTAGGACTGCACCAAGCCGGACCTACACAGAATGAGGTCCCCAGATTTACAAACACCTGAAGTAGAAAACCAAACCACTGAATATTTATTTTGTTTTAATAGCCATGGTTGATATGAAAACGGATAAACACAGCCTCTAGGCTTTCTTTCTCAGAATGCCATTTCATACTCTTCCTTTCAGAGCTACACCCGAGATACACCTTACGCCTTGCCTTCCTCCTATAGCTCTCCACCTCTTGGAGCTCTGCAGGGAACCATGCAAAGGGCCAGCAGCTTCCACGACCAGAAGTTTGAAGTTTCAGCATCCTGTGATGCCGATTCTGACCTCACCTCCCATCAAACAGCTCCGCAGCAGCCAGGGAGCTCTCCTGCAACAGGTGTTTCCCTTCATCGAAGCCCGTGGCACCCCCGCCCTGCAATGCCATGTCACCCTTGCTTAATACAGTTCCCCGAAGAACTCTGTTTTCTTCTGTTCCATTCCCTGATGGACGGAAGCTGGACCAAAGCAGGATGTTTCTCCCCAGTTTGATCCATTTGAGAAGACTAAAGACAAGCACCGAAAGCAAAGCCAGGCTCTGATGGTCTCCTGAACTGTGGCCTAATCCATGAGAGGAAGATTCAGGCTGGGGCAAAGGACACAAGACACTTGCCGATGCCCTCAGCCCCCAAACAGAACTGTTACCACCCATGTCCTCATCAGCATTACCCATCTGGGGGGATGAAACACCTTTCAGCTCTGCACAGGCTTCACTTGAGGGATCTAGGTTTTTTTATTTCACCACAAGAAGAAATGGGTTAACATCCAAAGCAATCCAGAAGAACAAACACCAATTCATTCATAACCATGGGACTGGAGGAGGACCTCTGCTCAAACCACCCTGATCTGAAGGCAGCGGCTGTGACAGCCCAGACACACAGAGCTGGCACCGACATTCTCCACTTTTCTTTCCCCATTTAGCCAGTTTTGACAAAAAACCTCTCCACATGAAGAAGAGCTGCCTGGTTCTCATTCTATAGCTAGAATCCTGGTGAACCTGCAATATCAGCCAGTTTTTTCTTTACACAGATACTTCCATAAGCAGCTTTCCCCACAGCCTGGGACCGCTAACACTCAGTTCTCAGACACAGCCGTCCGCTCGGGGGACGCGTGGTGGGTAGCATAGCGCTATGGTCCCACCACTTGAAGGAAGAAGGGAAAAACCCAAATTAACTGAGACTCTTCGTGGAAGTCAGTGGTTTAACAGACTGGTTTCTGGTTATTTTATTCACTTCTGTGCTCCTGCAGAGACCGCGAACCCTGTTCTGAGAGCAAGACATGCTTCCTCCTTCAGCCTTTCTAGATGACCACCTCCAGCCCACAGCCTTTTTCACCCCTTTGCAAGCCTTACACCAATTTTGGCCCAATACATTCCTCCTGCTTGTCACTTACCTACATAAGGTATGACAAGGGAAAGCAAGAACATTTTCTTAGATGAATGTAACACAAGAGCTGCATCTCTGCATGACAAAGAAGCCAACAAAAAAATCACAGCTGAGCAGTTTATACCCCAAACTATCTTTTGAGTTCAGCCAATTTGTACTCAGAACACAACGTAACTTATTACTGGGAAGGACAGTTTGATCAAAGAAAAACTCCACGTGATAAAGCCACGGAAAGCTGCTTCCCAGCCCTGCATGCTCTCATCCTTACCAATTCCCTTGCTGAGAAGGCAACAAGCCGCAGCGAGGTCAGGAAGGACTGAAAAACGCAGGTTAGACAGCGAACAGTACAATTCTTGACTAGTCACAAAGACAAAAAGAAGATAGGGTTGGCAGACATTAAAAATAAAGACATCAGGCACATGCACTTGAGAGACCAGGATGACACTCCGTGCCTAAGTGGTCCTGTGAAGGCACACCACTTCTGGACGTGAAAAGCAAATTGCTCTTCAACCATATAGCCTCTTCATGTCTACTGTGACTCAGCTACAGCGTGGAGAGGACTTGTTACGAGGAAGTGGTCTACAAACAATAATTAAAAAATACCCATCAATGAGGAAAGCATTTAGCTTGAAACGTGTCTGCCAAGCCCTCTCCAAAGAGTGTCTGTCTGACAGGAGTAGCAGCTGTGCCAGCATTTTAGGGTCAGTCTTGAAGGTTTCAGCCTCATAGACCCGTGCCTGTATGAGAATTAAGATACTTTATTTAGCACATTACCTTTGTTATTACTACTCGCTACTAATTGACAGCAGTATCTTTGCTTTATATAAATATGAGGAGCGGTCCCCAACAAAATTAAAGAGTAGCTAACAGCCTTGATATGCAACTTATCTAAGCTGTAATCACAGTAAACCATCTTACATTGTATTACAACAGGAAATCCAGTCATCCCTTTAGAAGCCCCTCTCTTCTGCTGATGACACTCCATGTTCTGCACAGCCCCATCAATAGCTTCCCAGGACAGATGGTGACACAGATCCCTTCTAGCTAAAGTAATAGCATTAAATTACTCATAACAGGGAACCCAGAGAAGCAGATGCAGCATGATTAGCAAGAATGCCAGTTACTTAAAGGCTCCTATTAAAATAAATCTCTTGGCACAGCAGCATAGCATGGGACACAGCACATGACCTCACCATAACAATCATAGATGAATAATTCCCATGAATGTCATCTAAACACTGGGCTAGCCTAACCCCATTTATCATCTGCCCTTCGCAACAGGAGACAAACGGCTGTAAACAAAGTCTTCCACTAGCAAAGGCAGGCTGATCACTTCTGAGAGCTTCCATCCCCGTCCCCAGCCAGCCGTGCGCCTCGCTACCCCCATGGAACACATCTCCCAACCCTGACCTGGCACAGCTGCGCTGGACCGGGTGACTGAACGCAATGTGTCCATTTTTCTAACAGGGTACAGCTCAGTAAGGGAATACTGGCTGACGGCAGCAGAAACCCCCCCAACTTTAAGAGTCTCACCACTGCTGGAGGAACAGAAGTCACAGAACAAGAATGCACGATGAAACAGTTAAGATACGCCTTATTGCATCAGCTGGAGAAAAACCCAAGTCAGGCTGTAGAAATTAAACTAGTCGTCTTCTGCTTTTGGTGAATTAGAAGAAAAACCAACCCCACCAACGAACAGAGTGTTGCTCAGAAGAACATTGAGAAGAATATTATCCTCAACCAACAGAGCCCTTCTCCTCGTGTTTTAGCCCCAGGGTAAAGCGCAGGCTGCACGCGGGCTCAGGTGCATACACGGAGAATCTCTGCAAAGCCCACAGCAGCAAACAGCTCAGTCATTTAGTTTCTTCTAAAGGTTTGGGTTTTTTTTTAAATTGTAATTGACTACTTTCAGCACTGCAATGGTACCGCAGAGAACAGTAAAGCCAGGGTAGGTTGCATGGTGATAATAGCAATCCAGACATTGTTCTAGCTTTTGAAAAATAAGATTATAGCCATAATCTTACCTTGTTTACCACTGATTATTGTCTGCAGTACAACCCCTCAATCTAAGTAAGTTAGATAACGATGACAAAAGGTTGACATGTTCTACCTTCACGATGAAGTTTCTTGGTGCATCACAGCAATGTATTTACACAGTACCGGTGGCCTACTTTGATGACCTGTGACAGTTTCGAGATTATTCGAATTATGAAGACTGACAGCGCTATGCTTGGTAGACCTATTGTCCATGAATAATGAAGACACAAATAATTGTCTGGAAACAATAACCAGAAGGGGTTGGGTTTTTTTCTTTTTTTTCCTCCAGCTCCCATTTGGCAACAGAGTATTTTGATAGTCCAGACAAATCCTTCTGGGAGAATCCATTAAAATAACACTGAAGTCTTGGGATTATTTTTACCCCATTTAAACACAGATATGGATACAAGAAGTTTACAGCTGGTTGATGGTTTCAATTAACAATGACAGCAAACAAAGGCATCTATGTACCCACTGAACAAGAACACGACAGCAAATATTCCCAGAGGATCTGGCTAACATACTTGCTCGTACTGTTGTGGCAAGGGAGGCTAAGAAAACATCCTCTATGGCCAACTAGTATTTTTTTTATTGGTTTGGATGCTAAGGCTACCACAAATGCCAATTAAGTCCCCAGAAACAGACCCGTCCTTTGGGAAGCAGAGACAGCCTAAATTGCCTCATGCAATCCACCAGACAACAAAAAAGCCTGAAGCTAGTCAGGATGGATGACTCCTGCCATCACTGAATAGCTTTTAAGACCTGGTTTCACTAATCAGGTGTATTTTTTTTTCCTGTTCATTTTTAGAAAGGAAGTACAAAGGCACCTAAGATCTAAAGGGTTGAGTTAAGCTGGGAGTGGAATATACTACTCGTTTTCAAACTCTTCCACACATTAAGGGAAAAATACTCCCAACTATCCCCAGTTGGACATTTTTTAGGCTGATGGAGATTTCACTCTGCTAATTGATTTTCCAAAGCATTGACTTCTTCCCCTCGCCAACTGCCTTCTCAGTGTGCTCCAGGCAGCTGCCTACCAGCCACCACCATCTCCTTACCCACAGGCACTGTGCAAGAGCAGAAGCCACATGTACTGAGAAGGTAGCAGTTAAACTATGACTGGTGCTGCGCACATGATGGCTTTCTACAGAAGTGCTGGGAGAGGTTATAAGCAAAGCAGCCTCTTAGCCCCAGCCATGTATCTGGGCTTATTGTGGTGCTACTAGCATTCAAACACCACAAATAAAACAGCACGACAACAGATGCACAGTTTTAGCCAGAGCTGCTGCAAGCCAGAATTAAACAGCACCTACAACCTGAAAGCAAATGATAGATACACTGGAAAATACCAGAAAGGTCCTGAAACTAATGCATGGTTTATTCTTCAAACATTGTCCCAGCACAGGATTTTTGCATGTGGATAACGTGTACAGTGACAACGTGTGTGCACATGGGTATATTCACTCTGTCTTCAGCTGTCTCCTGCTGCGGTATGACTCAGCCCTGTGCTCTG
Source organism: Falco cherrug (assembly GCF_023634085.1). NCBI lineage: Eukaryota > Metazoa > Chordata > Aves > Falconiformes > Falconidae > Falco > Falco cherrug. The sequence continues at coordinate 96,948,693 of NC_073697.1, forward strand.
TTAACCACTCCTTTCTGAGCATTTGAACTGACATCTAATTCATTACAAGCAATCTGTTTTCACCACCGGCAACCTCCTGCCCACTGATACAGACATCCGATAGACCAGGCACCATTCACGGTCAGCATTTACTGCAGGTAATCAAAAATCAGGTCTTTGACTATGAAAACAAAATGTTGGTTTAGCCTAAAAGTACAATAGAGTCATACTTCCCAAGCTGGTTTTTGTTGTTTGTTTTTTTTTTCCTTTCCAAAACGTGTGTGTCAAAGACCTGAAATACTCAATTAAAATCATGTCACCATAATCAGGGAGCTTTTTTTAGTGAAAGAAGGGAGCAGAGGCAATGGTACTATACCACTTTTATGGAAGCCAAGAAGGAGAACTTCTGATCAGATCAAACCCAGCATAATTTTATCGGCGCATAACATGTTCTAAGAGCAAACAGGAAGCTACGTGAATGAAATTAAAAATAAAAATCACCTTTACTGTTATTAATGTAGTAGAGTGCTGAAGTAGAACAGCACACACAACTTCTGGCTGTCAAAGGCTTTTGTGCCACAGCCAGAACAGCCGCATCCTCTATCATTAGAGATGACGGAATCAACAAGAGAGCACCACTTTAAAGAGGGAGAAAGTAACCTGAAGGCACAGAGCTGCCAGCAGGGCTACGTTTAGTACCCAGATCCTTCAAGCCCCATTTCAGCACGCTAACCACCATGCAGCAGTCTTCTTCATTGGGCTTGAGTAGGGACCTTGAACAAAATACAGCAAAACAGTCCTCAGAGGGAAGACAGGGAAGCTTCTCTACTCCTGTTTTGTAGGAGCTGAGCATAGTCTTAACGGTTGTAACGAAAAGACAAGATTAAAGGTAGGCAGAAGCTGGGAACCCTGTTACCCCAAGGATGGGTTTCAACAGCACTTTTGTGCCTGCACTTTGCAAGGTACAAATCAGAAACGATCCACATCACGTCAGACTGAGCGTCCCTCAATGACGAAACTGCTGGAGGACCATAAGGGACTTGTGAGTTTCGTTCTTGTTTCTCAACGGCAAGGCTTACTGTATCTCATCCCGCACAGGTAAGTCGGCACTACCTGAATGGGAAACCAAGCCCAACGGCAATGGGATCTCCCACTCCCTCCAGCAGCACTATTCCTACCCTTTTCCAAGCGGTTGACACCACAGGACCATGTTTTTGTTTACACCATGTGCACCACATTATGAATGCAGGCAACTTTCAACTGCAACATCTGTTTCCATGGCAATGGGAGACTGCATCAGCAATCCACTGGGTTTAGTTTAGGCCACCTCCACTCAGGCTTCAGCGCTGCAACACAAATCATTGCTGTTAACAGCAAATGAAGTGATGTCACCAGTAACCATGGTGCCCACCGCTGAGGTTTCCGCGTGCCCTTTGCGCTCCAACATGCATCCTTCACGCATGACAATTATTTTAATCCAATTAGTGCTGTTAAAAAAAAAGTATAATACATGAAGGGCCAGTGTCAATACTTATTTAGCAAAGGAAGGTTAGTATGAGTCAACAAGATAATGATCAGAATATGAGGCTTTACCATAGCCCTTTGACTCTAAGCAAGCCTCGTTGCACTGTGCACATAGGAATGACCTGAAAGCCTGGGGAGAGGGGGAAGAAATCTGTTCCTCATCAATGGCTTTATTAATAAAGGCAAAAGAGCAGCTGTTTTAAACATCCTCCTCCTGGGCTGATCAATGGCTGGGCAACGTGCAGTGCTTCATTCTGTCGAGGCAATACCCCTTCCCCCCCACAACGTGCTTTGCCAGCTGAACATAAAACCTGCTCTTCAGTGATCCCACCACCCAGCTGAAAACAAGGGTCCTAAAACAAGAGTTGTGAAGTGTGTGTGGGGAGGGAAATCAGAAGACTCCCCATCCTGGAGGAAACAGCCATAATGCCATGGAAAGACTGCCACCGTCCAGGCTGTTGCATCAGGTGGCCAAAGAGGAGACCTCTGTCAGCACAGAGACATCTCACAGAGACCTAACACTTTGCTGACCGTGAGCACAGTCCCCTCCAGATCCACTCACTTTACAGGTCAATGAAGCACCTCCACATCCCTGTCCAACACTGGGTTTGCATGTGATGCATCCTCCTGGCAGATCAGAAGTCCCAGCAACTCAGTCTCAGCAGGAGTGGGACTGTCCCACACACTCTGTGGCTCCAGGATTACGCTCAGAGCCATCAGGACAGCCAGGTACCTTTTGCCCTTCCCCATCACGACAGTCTGGTTTCACTGGGGATATCCAACTACATTAGCTGATTAGGCAGAAGATTTTTATAGCAACCATGTAGTAGTCAGCACCTATCTTCCCAACCCAGCGCTGATTAGCTGCAATTTCCAGGAGGGTTCCCCTCTGGGTCCTTCCCAGCTCTGCAGGGAGCTGCCATCTGATCACCCCGCTGCCTGCAGCAGGGATATTGCAGGGCTCTTCCCTGAAGTTCATCAAGCAAGAACTGGGACTATCCCACAGGAATTGCTGGCCTTTTGCCCTGTGCCTCAATCCTGTGTAATGCTGCCTTCAAGCACACAAGGAGAAAGAAGAGGATGTCACCCATGAAGGGTCATCTTGTCAGAGAGAAGCACATGCAGAGCTGCTTTCTGATGGAGCTACATTAGTGTCCAGGAGGTCCTGGCTCTGCTCGTGCCACCCCTTCGCTCTACCAAGAGCTGTTTGAGGTGGGGATCACAGCCCTTTGCAGCTGCAAGAACGTCCTCCCTCTGGGCTTCCAGCCCCAAATCCTGCAAGACTCCCAGCCAGGAGAAGCAGAGCAAAGCTGAGCGTGCTGAAAGCCCTGAAGAAGGGACCATTCTCACCTGAGCGAGCGCACGTTACCTGCGCCGCAACTGCGGCACCATCAGTCTGGGATGTTCTTCTTGTAATGTAAAACACATTCCTAAAAAAAAGCTGTAAAAGTTAAAGGCAGGACAGGTTGTCAGCAGCTCTCTCACAAGAGAGAGCAGAAATATGCACAGCATCGATTTGTAGAAATGTTGTATGCACTGCATTATTTAGATTCAGGTCTAGATATTAATGAAGCTGTTTGTAGGAAACTAGGATATTTTGGGGGGCAATCAACTGTGCAGGACTCTAAATAATTTACAGCATTAAGAGAACCATTCTCATGACCACTCATTAATCACTTAGCCTTACAGACGCCAAGTCACACTCCTATGGAGGAGGGCTAGATGTGCCAGAGGCACATGAATTAGGAATCACTTTATTACGGAGATACCTCAAGCTTGTTTACCCCACATACTCCATCTTTCAAAATGTCTACTACACTTCCAGCTCAGTATTTCATCCTACCTTAGGTATTTCCTTCCCTGTCATTAAATGGATTTTTCACTGTATTAACTATTCCGCAAACGCTATCTGTGAGAATTGCTGTCCCTAGTTTAAAGGGAGGTAAAATCAAGTCACCCATTATTTTAATGTAAGTCAGAGATGAAATTTCGGCTCAGGGTGATTTTGGATCAATTCTTATCCTCTGATTACATCTCTTAGATTTAGGAAGCCAGTGCAATTATTCACTAACAACAGGCTGTATGCTACAATACTGGAGGACTGGCTTAAAGAAATCCCCACTGTTTTCCTAATCTTAATTCATTACTTGCTTTCAGGTATTTGAAAGAGTGAGAACCTAATCTGGCTCTACAGTCGAGATTTTGTCTACATGTTAGAAATCTTTTATAAGAATAAAAAAATAAAGCCACAAGCTCAGCAGGATTATCAGTGCTGTATCCTGTATTAAAACCAGTACAAATCTGAAGTTTAAAATATTTTTTGTGTTACAACCTTATCTCAGCTTCACTCAGTTGTGGTGAAGAAAGCAAGCACGTGTGAACTGCCAAGGAAACGTAGTTCACTACTCTAAAAATCAATCTTCTTTTCACCAGGTATGGAATAACAGCCAGTTTAAGAACTGTTCCAGGATAATGACTACAAAACAAAAAAAAAAGTAAACGTAGAAAAGATGTTTGTTATTTCTGTACATTTTCCCAAAACAGTAACCTGTACAGGTGCCACTGTCACCTGTGCAAATTAGACTGTAAGTCTGACAGCACCGCACGTACCTGTACCGCCCTTGTTCACCCAGCTAAGCAATTACAAGCGTCTTACTCTCCCCCTTCAGAGGGATGCAAGTCCTCACGACCACAAAGAAAAGGTTATGAAAACCAGAGGGAGAGAACATAGAAGTCACAGGTTTTAATGCCACAGCATAAAAATTGGAGGAAAAGCTTCAAACCAGGCTTTTGCTTTCAGTCTTGTGAATCTTCCAGGGCCTCTAGAGCTGTCAGCAGTGTCATCTGCTTTTAAAATTAAAGCATATATATGTCTGTCTGTCCAGATGGCCAAGGCATCTGCAAACGCAAGAAAAATAATCAGCCATCCACTTCTTCAGTGTCCAGAGATGAAGGGTTAGTTTGTTTTCCCCCACTCAATCAATCTTTCACCATCTGCTGAGCCTGCTGGCAACTGCCAAGTGTAGCTCACAGCCTGAGGGACACAACTTTTTCACTGAGGTATCAGGACATGGCCTCAAGAATTACTGCCACCAAGCAAGTTTTTGAAGTCTGTCCTCAAAGGTGCTACCCGAGAGGTGCACGCAAATGAAGAAGAAAACAGGACAGGACAGTTACAGGGGTCTGGACACTGAGATGATGGAGAAACCATGATCCTTTGGAGGAGGAAAGCAATTTAGGGTACCCCAGCAGCAGCCACAACAGGTAGCTACAGCACACTGCAGATACTTGGAAATACACTCTGATTTCTCAGGGAAGGCAATAAATGCGAAGCCCTGAGGGACTAACATGAGAAGAGAGGCTCATGTTAGAAGATAAGAAGAGCCTCGATTCCCAGGATCCCAAGTTCAGCAGACAGTGCTGAGCAGATGGATTATCTTTACCAGATTGCCTCAAACACGGGCCAGAGTCTCTGCTCAGCTGTGGACCCTCAAAATGCTGAATAATGAAGTAATAATGTTATTAGCTTACAAGGATGCCACAGCATCTTAAAGTAAGTCTCATCCTCAAAAGGCAATCACTAGGTCCAGAAGAATAGTTCTGAAGTATACTGCTATCCTTGGAGGAAGGTCACAAGTACTCAGAGAAAACTGCACAGAGAAAATGAGGGCTGCAGTTATTTACAGCAGAGAAAGTAAGCTATGCACACCGATATAAAAATAAGATTTAATAACAAGAGGAATTCTCTCATCTCATGTAAGGGTCAGAAGGGCAACGGTCTCTCGGAATCTCATGGCATATGGAATGACAGTAATGAAAGTTATTAAGAAGATAAATGGACTGACCTTTGGCTAATAACATACTGATCTTTCTGACAAACACATTCAGGTCTTGAAGCACAAGTTTTTATGAGATAGAGACTTAACGTTAAAGCGTGCGTTGTTTCCGGGGTGAGAGGGATGTGTACAGAAAGGCAGGTTCCCTAAACACGCAAGAAAAGGAAGCGAGCGCTGCAGGAAAGAACAGCTGTTGAGACACAAATATGCAGAGCCCTCAATAAGATCTATCTAATGTGTAACACAGTATAACCCCATCCTTTGCGCCAAACAGGGACCAAAGTCCTCGCAGAGACAGAAATACCGCACTGTCTTTAATACGATGCGTAGAGTCAGAGAAGGCATCCAGGACAGAGTCCTCAGTTCAGCATTTCCACAGGGAGAAAGAAATCCCGACAGAAGGTTACAGTTGTCCCCTCCCCAAGTGGTTTGTGCATCGTGACACCCACCTCAGCACTCACCTCCAGTTGCTTTCTGCTTACAGTCAGGCAGAAGCCTGCAGTTTCCCCAGACCAAACTGCAGCTCTCCCAGTCTATGGGCAACTCTTGAAGTTGAGTTTATCTAGAGACCTCTCAACTTTGGAAGTAGGACAGGCTTTTAAATGTGTGTACAGATCTTAGGAAAATGGTACACTACAAAGCTATTGTCTAGGAAAGAGGTACAAAGAATGGCTTCACCGTTTTGAAGTATTCTGCCCATTTTATGCACCAAAATAAAACCAGGTCACAGAGGGAAGAAAGATCACTGGTTCTGAGCTCAGATATAAAAATCACTGGTTTAATTTGCATGGAAAAAGAGACAAAACCTCAGCAACGATGCAAAAAAACCCTTGTGTGTGTGGAAAAGCTAAGACCTAACTGCTCTGGCAGCTAACGCTGCAAGGGCTCCCAACCTGAAGACACTGACAACACTGCGTGAGAGGTTTCCCATGAAAATACGGATATTGATAGTCTAAAATTTAATAGAGAAAACCAACTCGGTTCAGATCTGCTAAGCTTCAAGCAAGTCAAGGATACATTAAGCCCTTCACTGTAATGTAAATTAACTTGTTTATCAAAGAATTTAAGTGCTGCTTAAAGTACTGAAACCACTGTCTGTAGATAACATTTCAGATGCTAACAGAAAGCAACACTTAAGAGACTTGTTGTTCCCTCGCCTCACCCTCAGATTTTAAAAAAAATTAAGAAGAAAACCAGCAGGCCACTCACCTCTGTTTTCACAGCTTTATACACCAGCCTGGAGAACTTTAAGAGGAACTAGAGTAACAGGGGCATGTACACAAAGATTTATTGCATGTCTTGCCTGCCTAGTGGCGCAGAGAACCAACAGAGATGCTGGATTATATACTGCACAGTTTTAATTCTCCCATCCAGCAAACATAGGAAACACGAGTACAGCCTGCCCCAGTTTAAGGGAAGGATCCTTTGCTACTTGGGTGTGATGCTGCTTACATAAAACCCGGTGGAAATTTTTGTTAAGACTTCTAAGGAGACAGTGTTCTCTCATGAAGGGAGACTGGAGGTCTTTCTGGTGCAAAGCAGAAAGGTCCATGAGAACACCTTTGAAAATGGACTGCAGGGCTACAACCCGAGTCTGACTGTCCCTACCCATGTGGTTCTGAGGCACTGCTTCCACAGAAAGGGTCTCCAGAGCAACTGCGTGGGCCAGTTGTGTCATCCTTCAGGTCAGAGGATCCTTTTGGAAAACTTTCCTTTGGAGGATGCTGAAATCTAGGAAAATTATTTTATTACTCTTAAAAGAGCAACTTTATACCAACTGGTTTGGCATTTAATGGGAATCTGCACTCATGAACTTGAAGTTAAATGAATGATTAACTTCAGGTACATGCTTAAGGCTCTCTAAAACCCTTGAGAAACAATTGTGACATCTCCTTTTTATACTGTTGGAAAACTGCTTCTTAGAAGACCAGGCTGACTAGTGTTTCCAGCAATAATGACACCATACTGTACAGAACAAACGTCTTTGAAATGAACCTTCTACTTTTAAGAATTGCTTCTCTCCCCAGAAACTACTTCAAATCATGCTGTTCTATGTTTCAGCCAAAGGTTTCTAAGAAATACCTCTACAGCGCTGTTTTATACAGATATCTCAGCTTGTTCCCCTAAGGGACTTCAACATACGGAACTTACTTCTCCTGTGGCCTCCTTACGCATTTCAGAGGCAAAATAAAAAGACAGACACGAAGCACTTTCTCATTCTCTGAAAAGAATGGAAGTCATGCTCCCCACTGCTCTCTTCCCAGTGCCTGCCTCAAAGACAAAACCTCCACTTTCAAATCAAACTGGGAAAAAAAAAAAAGGACATTTAATATCATGGTCTAGGAAAAGCTCCCATTGAAGTCGGCAGGAATCTTCCCACTAATTTCAGGAAGAGTTGAAGCAGATTGCTACCAAACACTAAGAAACAGAATATAAACTCTACGTTCTACCTTAAATGGGTTTTCTGGTTGTTTTTTTTTATTATTATTTTTCAAATTCGAGCTGAGACTAGTATTTTCAACAAAAAACACAGCTAATTTTTTCTCTTGTACTACTTGTACACATAAAGCAGTAGAGTCACTTGCTCATCGTGCATTTCTCTAGCTCACCTGGATCTTGGGCTACATCTTACATCTTTTACAGCAGCATTTACATCTTACCCCCCTGCTCCGGGGGAGTGGAGGGAGATCAGCGGTCAGACTCCACCCCAGCTATCGCACCTGACTGAAGGGGAAGCCTTATTTTGCTGCCTAGCAATGCCCTAGAAAATCAGAGCAGGGCTGAAGCAGGGCTGGATAGCAATTCGGAGGTGTCGTTTCTTCAGTTGTTCCCTTGGCCAGTGAACTTCCCCTTGCATGGAACCTTAACGGCTTATCACGTCCTTTGACATTAAGCTGTGGCCAAAATCACTGTCAAATGAACAAAGTGGAACCCAGTGTTCTGCATTAATAAAATAACAGTAAGTATTTTAACTTCTGAAAGTGAACAAACCCAAGCCCCTGACCAAGTCCTCCACAACCCACAGGAAGCCCCCCCAGAAGCTCCCCAGTTAAGAATTCATCCTGTTAAATCAGGTGGGCTCCTCCTTCTTAATCAGATCATTCTCCTGTATGCTCTGCTGCTCGCTGACAAGTTCTGCATAGTTGATACACCGCTTCCATGAACCAGCTCTTCACTCAAAAAGCTGAGCCAAATTTGGAAAAAAAACTTGTCACAAAATAATTACAATGATATTCAAAGCAGCTAGAGCAGCAGGAAAAGACACTGAAAAATGAAGTCACCTAAGCAAAACGTTTACTCATTTATGCTAACATTTAGGTTTAACACACAAAGATGATACATTTGTGTCAGAAAAAGGAATTTGACTGTTATTACTGGAGAACACACACCGCACACTGTTTGCGTACACTTGACTGTACTTGGACTGTACAACAGTCAAGTCCAAGTGCATGGCTCCTTGAAGGAATCCAGTTAGATGGTCAGGTGAGAAACAGGGGAGTTGTGCTTTCTCTTTGGTTATGGAGGTTGGTTGGTTTGAGTTTTTTTCCCCTTAACTCATTTTAGGTTTTAAGCCAAAGCAGATTTTTCTAGCATCACTTCAACCTGCCGCAGAAAGCAGGGTTCTGCTGCAAACTCAGTATTAGATATGCATTTTGCTGCAGGAGCAAAATTAAATTTTATTTAAAGCGTGGGACAATGAAATAATAGTTCAGATTCATTTCCTTTTAAAAATGCTCCTGGATGGATTTCAAACTCTGGGAGAACATGGGCACAGAGGATCTGAGTTGCAAAAAACTCCAACATTTTAATTAACTGCTTTATTGAAGACAGGGAATTCAACAAAAATTCTCATCAGTATTCAGAAACCTATTAAAAATAATCGAAGTTTCACGGTGATTTGTAACTGTTCCATGGTGGTACAGAAGGAAATAAGTATTACATCTAGATTCCCTATCCCCCCCAGTTTCAAGGTTATACCTTAATTTTACCCTCTCAAATTTATACTAACGCTGTTATTTTCCCAACAAAAGCGCACAAGCCCTTGGTTTGCAGCTGGAACTGGCATGATCAGCAACCGCAGCGCAACCGAGCAGCAACAGCTGCTTAAGCCCTACACGTTGATCACCCCCAGGTAGGTACCCAAGCACTTAGGCTCAGTGCTCCTTCCCACAGGAATAGCCTATCCACGAGCCTTTGTTTCCCCAGGTAGGTCACCCAGACTATTGCATTACTTCCCCCCCATCAGCACACACAAACCTCACATTTAAAGCATCTAGTTCTGCAGCGATACTCCACTCTTCCACACGAAGCCCTGCGTTAGCCTGCATTCATCCGCACGGGCCAGAACGTTACTGACCTGTATCATGTACAGCTGCGCAATTCGGTACTCTTCCACGCTCATCGGAAGAGGAATACGATATTCCTTTATGAGCATTTTGAATACAAAAATCTTTTGTCCGCTCAGAAACACAATCCAGAAGCTTTTAGTAAAGGCTCCTTAAATAATGGCAGGCAAATGCATTGAGGAACCCTGAAACAGAGTGAGAGAGAGAAAGGAGAAGGGAGAGAAAAAAAAAAAGAAAAAGAAAAAAAAAGAGAAGCAGTTATTTTCCATTCTTATTGCAGAACAACCTATTAGAAAAAAACAAAAACAAACAACAGGCAAACATTAATTTTTGTAATAGCTATATGCTTAATAGTGGAGAGAAGAATCCCTGGAATGCTACCAGATCCTTGGTATCAAATTCAACAGAATCTTTTAGAAGAATTTTGATTTGATTCAGGGGATACCATCAAAGCTATTACCCTCCTGACCTCTGCCATCGTATCAATCAGACTTTCATATGCAACAGCATCTCCATGGAAGAGATGTGACAAAAGCTCAAAATGAATAGGCAGACCTTCTGCTGCCAGACAATAAAGCATCTCTCCAATGTCAGCAACACACCAGAGATGCATCCACTCAAAGGCATCAGGTTTTATCCTCCCACATTCATTTAGCAGCAAGAAAAAGCTTAAATTAAGATTTCCTCAGCCTTTTAGTAGCGCCATGATGAAGAAAGTAATTTGGATTCTAACAATAAAGACAGCAAAAATGTACTTTTCCTCCCTGCTTTATTCTGAATTACTGACTTGGTAGGATCCCTTCTCTTTCACCTCCAAAGTAGTCTACAGGCAAAATCCTCCTGCCACTGATGTCGATGCCAGACTCACGTTTACACTCCTGCTGCATAAGAATACAGCAAGATCAAACTGCAACACCAAAAAAAAAATAATCCCATCATACCCCACCTGGACGCAATCTAATTGAATTATTGCTTAATACAGGGAATACAGCATTTACTACACCAAAGGTTAAAGCAGTAACTTTTCAAATATTCTGAAGACTCCCTATGGACTGTGAATAAAGACAATAAAATCACGTAAGGAAGAGGGGAGAGGAGGGGAAGATGACTGATGAGGAAGAGAGGACACAAGAAGTGAAGCCGTCTGCTATCAGGCCAAGTGACGACCACTCTCCCAGCACAAAAAGCACGTGCCTGGTTCCTCCTCATCACCAAAATCCACTCTTTTGCCGTGTCCTGCTTATTGAAAGTCTTCAGATAAGCTGCTGGAGCAAAACCAGCCCCAAATCCTATGCCTGGGGGAGAAAACCCAGAATAAAAACAACCAACCTATCTAGTAGATTAAACCGTGGTCTGGGAACCAGGAAACCACACTGCTATCAACAGGTCTCAGCGCTACCCAATGTTTGCACAGCACTTCGCCAACCTTTTACAAGGTTTAGAGAGGTTAAAACATGCCCATGGTCACAAAGCAACCTGGGCTGTATAAATGTGTATATATAAAAACTGAATTAAATTTAGTATTTATAACCCAAGGTCTACAGATCTCTAATCTGTGTAGCACTCCAAGGGCACTGCTCACCACATCCCAGCCGAAGGGTTTGCCTGACCCAGGCATGCGGAAAGCAAATCCATCCCCGACCGAGTCTTCTGGAATAGTTCTGTCTGGTGCTGCATCATCTAAACAATTTATTCTCAAATTCAGTTCTCTGTTTCATTTTATTGCTATCAGCAATCTGCGTGTGTGGAGCGGGGGGTGTATAAAAAAAATAATCTTTGCCACAGCAAACCTTGGAGAGAATAATTCTGGGAAGTCTGCACTTCCCAACAGTGCTGTGCCTATGAGGAGAAGTGTGTGCATCCACATACACGTGCAGGATTTCCTCCATCAAACTACTTCTCCATAACAGGTGGAGGTAATCTCATTAGGTGGTTTTTAATTAGCGTCATGGCAAAGAACAACAGTAACCACCAGAGGATGGATCTCAAGCACTGGCCCCAGATCCGCATTGGTACAATCCCAACTCCTGGAGTAACGGCAGCGGGGGATTCAGCTGCCTGTCCTGAGCAATTTGTTATGCTTTATAGAGATCTTCAAAAATTAGATTTAAAAGCTCCCCCTGCCCCCCATTCCTCTTCCCCAAATGCTCTGAAAGCAAGCAGAAAGTGATTCTGCTTTCACCATAAGGACATCAGTCACATCCACCTTTGCTGCTTGCTAACAACAGGGTATTTCTATCGATTGGAAGAGATGAATAAAACAAAAAATAGAACCTTAAAAGCAATAAAATGGCAGGAAACCAGTATCAAGATGGAAAAAATGTGTTTATAATGAAGTGCTAGGCAGGTAATAATTCAGGCAGCCACGACACAAGAGGGCTTATTTTATTACAGCCTAAAAACCCCAACCATTTCAGCCTCGAGCAGGCACAGCAGCGGCCTCGAAGCACACGGCATGCGGAGCGTGTCCAGCCAGGGCAGCGGCTCCTGGCCCCGCTTCCAGCTTCACTTTTACCAAAGCTGAGGTTTCCCAGTACAGTTCCCCCTTCAGGTTTATACTTCCCTGTGGTCAGTGTTTAAAAGCTGCATTTTGGCTGAGCCCACAGCTTTCCAGGCAGCAGCAGGTCCTGATGATGTGCCTGTTGGAAAGGCAATTTTCCCGAAAACTCCTCTGGCAGCTGCCCACTCCAGCTACTGCAACCAGTTCCCAGAAGCTGGGGAGAAAATAACCCTGGAAACATACTGGGCAACAGCAAGAACCAAATTGCAACCTCAAACAGAGGGGGCCAGAAGAAAAGGCACCCAGGACCAGTAGCCTGACCTTGAAGGAGGCACAGAGAGAACAAACCTGACTTGCCTTTTTTTTTTTTTTTTTTTTTTTTTTTTAAAGCTAGACTGGTTTAAAAGAAACAATACTATGTTCGGTTCGCAGCTTAGGCTGCCTTTGAGCTGAAAATAACCTGCCCTAACACGTCTAAGAGCAGCGGAGCCCAGGTGGCAAACAGTGAAAGATAAACACGGGGTTTCACCAGATTCAGATCTTGGGGAAATCTGCAGCAGATGGGACAGAGGTGACAAAATTGTGCTTTCGGACAACTCACTGAGGACAGCAGCCTCCTGCCAAAGTCTGGGAACTTCCCAGAGTATCAAAGCTCACCAAGGCTGCTTACCGTATTGTTGGAACAAACCACAGAAGTTTGTCTGCAGACACAATGGCTGCTATGCAGAGAAGAGAAAGCCCTTCTGGAAGCACGGGAGCGACAACACAGCTTTGGAAAACAGATGTCTAAACACCAGCTGTGTCCCTGGCACCCACCCACACCCAGCCCACTGCCACCAGCAGCCAGGGGTGTTTGAACAGAGATGCTCAGCATCCCGGGATTAGCAAGAAGCCAGCATTTTGACGGCAGGCTAGATTTCAGCTGTCCAGCCGCCCAGCACCAAGCTGGACTTTCTACGGTTTGCCAAACCTCTGCGGCTGCACAACCGCGACCAGCAGCAGCCCAAGGCTGTTTGCAAAACTCAGCTTGCAGCCAGCTTCTCTCAGCAAAAGGTAAATAATGGTGACGCAGGACATTTCCAGACTCGCTGCTATTTCTGCTATAGCCAAGTGGCACATTTGTACAGGCCGTTATTCAATTTATACACAGAGCTGTAGTAACTGTGAAAGCCAGGCGCATAATTTTATACCTCAATTATTTTAAAATCAGGTTCTCAAAGCATCATAATTACGCTCCAGAGTCAATATCCTGCTGCGATGAGTCAGGTCCACCTCTGAGCTATTGCTTCAGGCTGTCTGAAAGCTAAGGCACAGCGTGCTGCCTTTACTTCTGATTTAAATGGTTTCCCTTGCAACAAATTCTTTAAGAAAGTGTGATTTCTTTGAAGGGGGGGGGGGGGGGGGGGGGGGAGGGGAGATAGGGAGACTATCAGGATCTGCAGGAGCTGAACAAATCAAGAGACCCAGCAAAAGCTCTCCATTTAGCCCATGAACTTGATGTCTGGGGTCGTCACTTGGGGAGCATCAGGGCCAGCCTCCCTGTTACTAAAGAAGGTAGCAGAGGACTGATGACAACTGACAGCTTGTAATTAAGGAATAAGAGTTAATGCATGAAGGGCGTTAAAACTGCTGCCAGAGTCCTGGAGGTCAAACCCCAGCCAGGCTTCACCAGCTGGCCCTGAAGGGTACAGACATGCAGTATGACAGCGAAAACCCTGGCTCCACGACACATCATCTGAGTCTGGCACAGGAGACCACTCATGCCAGGGGGGTCAGGCTACAAAAGGGCTGCCACCCGCCCTGTTCCCAGCCGTGCTGTTACAGCTCTCCTACCTGTCACCTCAACAACTAATTTTTGATCAGCTCACATTTTCCATGCCCAGGCTGCCGAGCACAGGCTTTTTAGGGCTGGAACGAACTATGGCACAGCAGCGACAACCCACCCCACGCCACAGCTGCTACTTCCCATTTTCAAAGGGGAAGAAAAATCCCCAGATGCACAGAGCAACTACAATGAGCTTTTTCTAGCCTCACGCAGGAGGTTCATTTCACACTATTATAAAGTTAAAAGACTCACCCTATGAAGGAAAAACCCATCATGGAGGGTTGCACAGGAGCCAGCAGCAGAGGCAGGCACCAGCCCTGGTCTCAGGTTTTTAATCAACTACTGCCTGTTTAGGGCTGTGCTGACTTTTAAAGTTGAGAAAAATCTCCCTTATGAAAGATGACACTCGCAGCTGAAGATCAATACCCTTGACTCGGCTATCAAACAATTTTCTTTGCAATATTTTCATGTAACTAAGGAACAAAAGATAATTAACAGAAACAACTGTAAGAAAACCAAACCAAGCACCTAAAAGGATGAGCAAAGGCATTACCTGGAGACCTCACCCACCTCCCTAAAGACTTTCTTTAGGTTCTCTACATCTCCTTCATTCCCATGAGATGCCTCCTTGAAGAAAGCGGTATCAAAGACATGTGAGCATTGGTATCAAGTGTATCAACAGTCGGACCTTGGGAAGCAATATCAGGCTTAGCAGCCTGGCCACCTTCCCTCCTCTGCAGTGTTCCCTGAAGGAGTATATGGTGCCCTCCCGCAGCTGGAAGCACCGCATACATACTGCGCTTGGATTTATTTATGCCGTTAGAAGCAGCAGCATAAACATGAAACATATTCCTAGGACCTAAGTCAGCATTTTTTAAATGCAGCCTCAACACTTACACCTTGATTAATGCAGCACTCTCCCTCCTGGCCCAAAAGCAATCTTGCTCAGTTTTATCTATCCAGAATACCACTGCTGTAAGGACCATTCCCTTTATCCATCACTCTGATCCTGTTTGTCCACGGTGTCCCTGCCTTTCAGGAGCAGCTTTCCATCAGCATCTGCAAAACATCCTCCTCAGCCCCTGCTCGCCAGCCTTGCCTACCTGACCCCTGGCAAAGGCTGCAGCACACGCAGCCTGCAATCCATCGTGTGGACCGGCATGGCCTCATCATTGTCCTGCCCACATCCCGCTGCTGTGGGACAGAGAGGAACGTCCCGTTTTGTGAATGCATGATGCTTAGCATGATACCAGCCGGAACACAACTGCTTCCTCCAGTCACATGAATAACTATGGCTATGCAAAAGGGTCAAGGGGAAAATTCAATTTATGAGGGTTTTGTAAGCAGATGAATATTGAGTGCTTGTATTTTAACATTCCCTTCTCTCCTCTCTTCTCCCCACCTCACCAAAGTGATCTGTCCAGTGGGACTGTTTCAAGCCATGTTCACACTGAAAGGTTAAAAAAACCCCAAGATTTCTATTTAGTAACTTTGTGGCTACTGTTACTTGCCATAACACTCAAACACTACACACAAAACAGTCTCTCAGACACATGCACATGTGCAATAAACTGAAGAGACAGAACGAGCTTTTTAAAATCAGCAGTTTTCAGTTTTCGTAGTGTGGGCTGTACCTTCTGACTGACAGCTAAGCAGATTTAACAATCTGCTCGAAAAAAAAATAAATCAAAACTTAAAGCTCCTTAAAAAGTGCACAGTTCACACGCTCACTGCTTAAAGGCTACGGTGTCAGTAATGTTCTTTGTACTTGTACATCTTAATCATGCATCTAATCTGTCACAACTTTTTGAAATAGAAGTTTTTACGCAGATGTTTACACGCCCGAGTTTCACAACTGAGCTTATATCACACCTGACAGTGAATCAGCAGCTAATGAATATTTGCTCACGTTGCAAAACCATGACACAGTCCTCCCCGCACTGGAGTAGGTGCAGCGTAGCCGAGGCTGGCAGCTGAGCCGGGGGTGCTCCCTGTGCCTGACTCCTCCAGGTCTGGCCACAGCCTACAATACAGCCAGGGAAAAAGGCAGGGGGAGGAGAGGAAGAGGAAAATGCAAGCATGCATGGAAATCAATTTTCCTCAGGTGTAAACCTCAGGGTAAACTCAAAAGATACCACAAACGCAGAGAGCGCTGCACCGGGCTGAGGATAAACCACTGCTTGATAAGACACACAGAGCAAACAAGTCGCATTTACAGCACTTGATCTTTTTTCCATTATTAGATACAATTTGACGTCACTTGTAGAATTTAAGAGCTCATTGTAAAGAAGACATTTATTACAACAGAAGGATGGAATCAGTCCAAATACAATATAGCTACACTAGAGCTATTAAATCCTGTTATAGTTCACTGGGCAGCCAAATACTAGCTTGAAGCAATGACAGGGAAAAGGGTGGAGAAAAAAAATAGGGGCGGGGGGGGGAAGCAACACCACACCAAAGTGTGCGCACACACACCCACATCCCACCTTTTCTCCTTAAATATTCCAGGATATTGTACTGTTTCTTCATACTTTCCATTCAGAGCACTCCTTTAACATCTGGGGAGAGGAAAACTTTACTCCTTTCCTTCTGCTTTGCAAGCGATGCTGTGGTGCAAAGCGAGCCAGCCCTCTCTATTCACATGCTGACTTCAAGGGGACCAGATGAAGTCCGTCAGCTGAACTTCAGTTGGAAAATTACCATTTCAAGTCCTGCCATGCCTGGAGGTTATGCAATAATGAACTAATAAAGAAGCCATTAAAAGAACTAATATGCACACTGAAGTCACAGATGAGTTCAGAGGGAAAGACAAACCAGCCTCTAATCCTTTTGCTGATGCTGGGGATAAAGTTGAATATTAAAAAGAACGCGTCTGAAATTAAAGGTTAAATGTTTCCAAGTAGTCAGACGAACAAAACCCAGCATCCTGTGGCCTCTGCATAGCTAGATGTCTCCATTCAGCTGAGCTAAAGGGGACAGACCCTGCTTTTAATGGCTTGCACTTAGCCCAAGTCCCTCAGCACTACATGCTCAAAGCAGGCAGACATTACAAAAGGCATATGAATACATATATAGATGTGTAATATGTATTTTATATATATATATTCATAGAGAGACACAAATACATATACACACACAGGGAAACAAAACTAAAAGCAGCATTGACAACGTGGTAAGTGCAGCGTGTTGGCTGAGAACAAGACTGAAAATTGCTGGTGGCTGAGTAAACTCCTGTGAAGAAAAATCTATGCAATGCTACAGGCACACAGCAACGGACAGCACCTTCCCTTCATTTGTGGCACATCCATTAGCTGAAGGCCACTGCCACTCAGAAGCCTGCACACTCCACGAGCAGCAGTGACAGGGAAATGGGATGCTGGCCAGATTTAAAAAACCAAACCAAACATATCTAATTTCCAAGGTAGCCCCCCCAAGGAGGCTATCGCATTTATACTTCACACCTCTGGGTGCTATGATCTCTCTTCCTGATGGAATTCAAGAGGAGAATGAGCAGAAGTGCACTTGGTGCAGTCCCCACCACTTGGTCAAGGCTTCGCTTGTAAAAAAGCCAACAACAAACCCAGCCATGCTCTTAACGCCCTGTGGAACAAACCTGCTAGCTCGTAACAAAGGTGCTGGGAGCAGCGAGGCATGGGAGAAAGACGAAGGGTGAACCAGAGTCAAGGGATGACTTCACCCATCCAACTCAAGACGGCATCCACATTGTCCCTCTTCTCTCTCTCCATTAGTTGCTGCACAGGGTTCTGTTATAGTAAGAGCAGGAAGCCATGAGAGCTCCCACTCTTTAATCTTACCAGTCACTAAGCACGAAAACAAGAAATGGAGGGTAAGAAATTTCGAGAGGTGCAAGAGCTCTGCAAACCACTGGTGACCAGCCCACTCAGAGGCTCCTCAGGCACACAGCCGAGCGCAAACACAGCCCAGCCCTACCACGCTCAGACTTGCTTTGAAGACAAATGACCTTATGGCTAAAACCTTCTCAGGAAACAGGACTATTTATCTTTTTTAAAACAAAAAAAAACAAGAATGAAGAAAAACCACTTCAAGCTGCAGAAACAAGGAATCTCGGAGCCTCCAGATTGTTTACAGGCATAAAAGGCTTTTGCTGTCCAACCTGAGTCACCATCACTACAGTTCTAGCTCCTCTCGTGCTAATCTCAGGAGAGGCAGCAAATGGTTTATTAAATATTTTCTTCCGCAGTTCCTCTTTTTCATGTTCAGAGACGTGATGCCTCTCTCCCTTGCCTTTCTTCTTCACCCCTTCTCCCACCCACCCACACCTTGAAGACTGGGGTGAGCCACAGCAGTCCCGAAGAATGAAAAGGGTAACTTCACGCCTTTCCCACGACTCTTGTCCATGTACCTCTGCGCGGTATTTGCCAATAGCTTCAGGCAGTCGATGGCCACTCAGTCCGACAGCCACTGCAGCCTTGTCTCACTTCTCAGAACGGCCACCACACCAGCCATCCCTCATTGTATAGCTTATTCGTGGGCCTTGGCACTCATCTTCTCCAAATTACAGGCCATTTCAGACCATTTCTCAAGGTTATTTTGGATTTTTATCTCAAAATACTTGCATATCCACTAAACCTGTTTTTGAGACACAAAAATGCAATTTTTGGATCTAAGTCAACACTGAACAGGCTCTGGATTGCTTCCTCAGTAACTCCCCATTCTAACTGAAACGGGACATCAACAGCTACTCGTTTTCAGGAGTTACAGTCTAGATAGAAATAACGTTTTATGACCTCACTTATGCAAATATCATGTGGAAAAGGGAATGAACATTCATAGCTGGTTTAAAAAGACCATTTCATGGAGGGAAACACTGTATGATTGCAAAGTCAGTGTTATAGCACCTTAATACTTCACGCTGGTTTCATTAGGCTGAGCTGCACCTTGCCTAAAGGCTAAACAGGGATAGAGAAAGTCCTCCTCCATCAGAAGAAACTTGTAATGACAGCTAAAATTCTTGCATGGGAAGCCAAATGCAGCAGTGGAGGTTGATGAATAACGTTTCAACCGAGATCGAAAGTAAGAGGCCATTTCGCACAAGAGCAGTAGACGTTTAATAATCTCTGTTGCGTCTTTCATCTGTAACACCAACAGATTAACAAGGTTTCTGTGGCTGTGTAACTTCTTTGGAGTTTTGATCTTGGAAATAATTTCACTAAATATTTCATAAGTGCCTTTGAAAGTCTTTCTTTTTTTTAATAAAGAAAAAAGAATGGCTAGCTGCTCTGAGATTACAGCGGGATAATGAAAGCGCACAGATAATCAATAACCATTTTCAGTTCATTATTCAGCACATTTGGGGCCGCTGTTATTTTTTCCCCGCTACCATTCCACATCCCACATACAGAGTGATGTAGCGTTTTTAAACCATCAGATCTTACTGCTTTTGCAAATCCTTCTTAACACTGACCATAACACGGAACCCCCAGCCTCTAATAACACCTACATAATTCATAGGTTTCCAGGGTGTTTTCAGCTAAGCAGATTGCAGGCTGAGGCAGGGGAGGCCAAACTGAACCATATGCCAGACCAGCGCAGTTTCTTCTTTGGTCTGGGTAACAAATCGCTGGGTAATTTCTGTTGTTTATCCCTCAAGAAGTCTAAAGAGGGGGTAAAGTTTCTGTTTTAAGCGACTTCAACAGCCAAGGGCCACAGGACAGGTAACTCCAGGCTCCTCCACAGGGAGCCGCATCTGATGGGGCCAGGCCCTTCGCTTTGTCCCAGATCCAGCTGTTGCACAGGGGCCACAGCTGCACCTCCATAAAACTCGGGACCTTTGCAAGTTTTTCCGGGACCTGTGGGAATGTATCCCAGGAAGAAGAAACGCTCTCAGGTTGCTAGTGGTAAAGACTAAACAGATTCACAGTGGTTCTCACCGAGGACAGCAATATTTCCATGCGCTGCTGGAAGAGGAGACACCATTCAGTCATGCAAGGGTTAAATCAGGAGCCTACTGGAAGTGGGAGAAAGTCTTCCCGGAGGAGGCTAACATCTGCCTCTGCCTTCCCACTGGAGAACACACATCTGCAAAACAACTGAGGCTGAAGTGGGTTTAAAGCCCTAAAAGAGAGCAGCTTTTCCTACAGACTACACAATATGGCTTTATGTAACTATTAAGACCCAAGACTGGCTCGAGCAGCCTAACCCCACTGCTAGAAAAGTTATTTTTCCATTATGCATCCAGGAGGATGTATACATCCCAGCCCATCTCCCATAGAGTTCGTATAATGACAAAGACAGTTCCTGGTGGTAATTCTCCCTCTAATGTGGTGTCTCATTGCTGCAGGGCTGCTGGCTGCCAACCTTTTCCTACGCCTCTACCCTGTCACCTCCAGGGATGACAAGCCCAGGACCGGCGCCGTCGACCCAGAAGCTGCTGTGACCGCTGTGCTTGGCGAGAAGAGAAGCCCTGAAGCAAGATGTAGGCCTGAGGCTCCATTTTCACTTCTCTGCACCAGGTTAAAGAGCCCCTTTGCAGCTGGGGGGTGCCTCACATGCTTCTTCCAAACCAGGATGGTCAGTTCAGGCAGTGAGAGACCCCAGGGATACTGCCAAGCATTAATCCACATCCCCCACTCTCACCTCCCCTAGGAAAACCCAACACCCTCCCACACCACCACCCCCCAAAAAAGCCCCCAAGGGACAGACTACAATCACTTAGAACATAGCCAAAGCAAACTGAACCCAGGACTCGGGAAAGAGAAAGGCACATGGATGAATCCATCAAACCACGCTCACTTTCCTAGAGCATAAGCAGAGGAAAAGCAGCTACCACGCAGAGACATGTTCTCTTTAACAAAATCAAACCCCTGTGATTACAGAGCAGAATGAAACTGAAATCTGCCCAAGACACCAGGATCCCCACTGTAGCCCCCAAACTCCTACAAGATCTTGAGTTATTAGTTTAGCTAGAAAACTGGAAAAAACACACTATTTATTGGTGCCTTCCCCCCCCCCCCACCCCCCCCCCAAATAACCAACTTTTCATGGCAAAGAAATGGAAGTGGACAGTCTATTATATAGACATAATGTGGAAGGCAGATATTGAACATGTATTTTGCCGTTACACATAGGCTGGAGAGACAACAGAAACAAAACACAGGATGCCCTGCCATATCGTATTGGAAGGGAAAATAAAACTCAAGTTGTGTCTATAACTTTAATGCAAGCAAACCCTAGAAATGAAATTTTAAAAGCCTCAACAACAGATACCTGTAAAGTGCTATTTAAAAAAAAAAAAATGAAACAACAAACAAAAAACCACACACACATTTGGTTTCCCCTTCTTGCGATTTTTTTTCTTTAATCCCCTCTTCAATCCCTTCTCTGAACGTACCAACCACCGTCTCAACAGCCCTGATACTTCTCTACCGCCGCAGCCATCCATCTTCCAATTTCCCACAACATAGAGAAACCTCCACGAACTTCAAGGCTGAGGACACCGGCAGTCAAGTCAATCATAACACAACACCCAGGTGCTGAGACAGAATGGGACCAGAGGAGGCTGATTACACCGCAGAGTGACACTGTCACTCCCAGGAGGGAAGCCAGCTGCACCTTTGTATATTTAACTTTGGTACAAGCTTTTCTGAACACAAAGTACAGTGTGTTTCTACCCTTCTCTAGATTAAACTCAGGGCCAGGTGTATACTCTTACATTTGTTTGGTTTTCTTGACATGCAATTCAATTAGTATTTCCATCATTTTGCAGACTTGTTGTGAAATAAGATGAGATGTAACAGGGAAAGTGGCACCACGAGAGGAACACGAGCATCCCCAGCCAGCCTGGACGCCCTCAGTGGGAAACCTGCACATCCCATCAGGGCAGTCTCCCAGAAAAGTAATAATAAATGATGAATTTGCTGCAAGCTAATGACAGGAGAGGTGCCTAAGGAGATAAATGCAGGTACTGGCAAGAAAAGAGGAAACAACAGTATTTGACTGAGTCACCCAA
The DNA here is from genome assembly GCF_023634085.1 of Falco cherrug. NCBI lineage: Eukaryota > Metazoa > Chordata > Aves > Falconiformes > Falconidae > Falco > Falco cherrug. The sequence continues at coordinate 96,970,696 of NC_073697.1, forward strand.
CGTGAGTAAGCACAGGCATAGCAGAGCGGCTGCTCCAGACCTACAAGAGCAGTGGTACCTGGCTGGTGCCCAGCTGTACTCCTTGCAGCCATCTCGCTTCGCTTGATAGATGCATTAAAGCTCTGCCCTGACCTCAGGAGCATGGGCAACCATCATTATCCCTCATTTGCGGGGAAATTCAGGTACAGAGAGAAATCATTATCTGGTCCAACATGCAAGAGAGAATTGGCGACGGAGCAGATTCAGGAGTTTCTGGGTCCAACCTTTGCCACAAAATAATTTTTTTTAGGTGGAGGAGGGAGTGGAGTAGCTCAAGGAGATTAAGTTTCCCTGATAACTAGCCCAATTCTGCAAGAATAAAATGCAAAAGAAATTTTTTTTCTTCTTAGCAACCAACTTTAGAGCTATCAGTAATTTTTGCAGAAATTAAAATAATCCCTAGAAATTATATCACATCTAATAAATTTCTCCAAGAACACAGAGGTTCTCTGCACACATCCCACCCCCTCTCCTGTAGCACACAGGCATGCCCTTTTCCTGCAGGAAAGCACCTAGAAGCTCCAAGAACTTTGCTGTTTTCTTTATGTCTGGGTAGATCCAGACTTGCTTGATGCAGGAACTTGAATGAAGACTAGTAGAGCCGCCCAGGCAGCCTGCCACCACGTGCAGCTTCATGGGACTCGGGATAAGCATGACCACAACCAAACGTTCACCCCTCCCTCTCCTACACGGGCTACAGACCTCCCCGTTTCTACAGATGACAAGAAAGAAACTAGTCAAGTTCAAAGGATGCTCAAACCCTCGCTTAAAGCAGTATCCTCAAACCCTTGTGCAAATAATCTTTGCTGTGGCTAACATTATCAGATGTAATTAAGTTGTACTCTGAATCTAACAGTGGCATTAATATCTCGGGAATCACAAAACAAACTAACCTTTCAGCTGTCAAATCCACAAGACGAAACTGCGAAGAATTCCTTTGGCCTTTTATTCTGACCCATTTTGCCATCGAACCCCTCCCATAGCCTCTCCCCACTGCCATTGGCTTCAAAAAGCCAAGACGTGGCTGTGCTCAAACTCCTCTCCAGGAAACAATTCTCTTTCCTAAGGAGAATTTCTGGATGTAACAAAGCGTTGAAAAACCGCACACCACAAATTGTGGTTTCAGCCCAACAAGGCAAGCTTTCCCAAGGGTGGATTTCTCACGCTCCTTGAGGGCTCATGTGGAATTCCATGTCTTTTTATGCCTCAAATTAAATGGGATTTCAACCCATTTACAATGCAACTACAAATTAAATTTCACAAGTCAGTCAGGGTGCCCTGCAACAAGGTTTCATTCTGCAGATAGGGGACAAAAGAAAGCAATTCAATGAGGATCAAAACTAAAGAAACAAAATCTGTTTCCTGACCTCCAAGGCCTGTTCAAATACACTTTCCTTCTCTGTTCCCTATCAAATATCCAAACCGTATCGAGAATGTAATTTTTTTGAAGCATCCTTTACAAGAAAGCGTTACAAAAGCAAGTCCACAAAAGGTTACGGCACAAAATTTTCCTTTTCATTAGATGCGCCATAGGATGGAAACCTTGTTCCAGGCCAACAGCAGCTGAGGAAGCAAAGCACAGAGCAGAAAATGTCAAACCCTATCAGTTCAGATTTCAGGGGCAGCTCTGAAGGCCTCGACTGAGCGGTGCGGTCTCCTGTCCTGGCTTTATGGTCAGGCCAGTTGTTCCACACCTTGAGAATTTCTCCGTCCTCGCTGTTCCAGCTTTGTCTGTCAGCTATCAGATGGCAGGAGCGCCGCGCAGCTTTTGCAAGAGCCACACATGCCCTTCATTAAAGGGCATTACAGCTGTATTTACATCTGACATAAATCTGCTTTGTAAACAGTGACCTGATTTGCGATCTGGACTTTTCTTAGATGGCAACATCAAGAGCACATGCGTATGCTGGCCCCTACAGACAGCACCAGACCTGCCTCACCACGAGAGGAGATGCTGCTCACCCTCCTCGCCTGCTGCAAGCGTGATGCCATCTAAAAGCCTCTGGAACTGGCAGGTGGAAAGTCAAACCCACCAAAAGCATATCCAGAAAAGTAATAGTGCCTTGCAGGCAGAGAAGCCAAAAAGCTGGAACATTTCAACTTGATCACAACAGGGCATGAAGCAAACGACAACTATTCTGAGTGATAAAAGTTACCTGGGTTCTACAGGTAACGCAAGCATCTGAGGGACAGCGAAGTTTGGATAGTTTAGTCCAAAATTCACTGCAAATGTTGGCTCACAGTCAAAACAGAAATCAGTACTGAACTGAAAATAATATCCAAGTTCTCACTTCAGGCACCAGACCCTGTTTTCTCATCTCATTTCTATTTTCTTATTTGCTGCCAATTCAAAACACTGACAAAAAAAGTCAGCCCATTAGACTTGTTCTTAAATGTCTTAAGCCCTTATATATGAAGTTAGTGTTATCAGAGTCCATAAATTGCAGCTAAAGCACATAAAGGAAGCAGTCATGACATAACCCCACTTTAATCTCAATCAGGTCACTACAGTCAAAGAAATGTTTTTCAAAATGTTAATTAATTTTTAAAAGAATGGATTAGAGGGGGTTCTCAATTAATAGAATACTTTAAGGAGACAAGCTAGAGAGGATTGTCCATTTTATTAATACAGCAATTTAAGAGCTATTCAACATCTAATAACTTCTCATTAAAAGTCAACCCTCCCCCTTTTCCAGTAGATTAGCTACCCATTTGTCAGATACAATACAGCTTCATTAGCCTAAAAGTTCAATTTCTGCTTTTCTACAGATTTACTTTTATTTTGCTTGTATCAGGAAGCTAAAATGCTGAATGACAGCAAAGTCCAGAAATCAGTAATTGTGCATTAGTGTCTCGCAAGTTCTAGATGGCATTTTGATGTAGCATTCCCTGCAACAGCACACACAGTCAATCGCTGCAAGAGCCAGGCAGGAAAGCCCTAGATCTACCTACACAACGCTGCCCAAACGCACAAGGCAAAGGCTCTGCTCCTCATCTGGAAGAGCACACAAACGATGCCTTTTCCTAAGACCTTTTCCACCTACGGACTACCCAGCAGCACCTAACAGCCTGCATGGAATTGGTGGGTGTTATTGAGAACAGGACACAGAACAACTCCCACTTTTACCAGAAGGTTCCCACTACAACCTTGAGTTTTCAGATCAAGCGTGGTCTTCACATATATAACATGCAAGTAGACACATTCTTCTGGGTGAGTATGTTCAACCTGTGCTGAGGGTCTACAGACCTTGGAGCGGGGCCAGCTGTGTGGGACAGCCCTGCCGGCTGGAGCTCAGGCAGGACAGCAGGGACAAGTCCCAGGGTAGGGCACCAGCAACATGCAGATCTCAACACCTCTGACGAAATACGCGCCTAGATATCTTGCAAACCCAGACAGGAGACACATTAGCAGAGCAAAGCTCCTGTAAGGACAACCCTAAAATAGGGAAATAAATAAAACCAGCAAAGCCCTGTGACTCCAGTAGGAAAGAGTGAGCACTACCAAGTGGAGAGGCACCACAAGAGCAGCATCCGGGTGCCCGCTGTCTGGCCTCATTACTGCGACCTCACACCTCAGTGCAGGAGGACTCGATCTGTATGGACTCACTGCAGGATCAGAGCTCTAGGAAGTCTGTAGAAAAGACAACAGAAACTGAAAGAGGTTACAACTAAGGCTAATACCACCCAAAAGCTAAAGCAAACAAAAACATTCCAGTCTAACAGCTTTAGCTGCAGCGACTGTTCAAGCTACTCGGAAGACCGTAACAGCTGTATGCACAGGCTTTAATAAAAAGGGACACCTTTCCTCCAGCTCCTGCTGTTGCAATTTTAAGGAATGAATCCAGATATCAGCAGAAAGGGAAGTTCAGGATATATATGGCATCGGTTTCCAAGAGAATACTTATCATGTCACGTGAGAAGAACATTTTTAGCCAGCTGGGCAGAAAATAGACAAGCTGCAAAGCTACCCTAAAAATACCCGTCATGATAATTACAAGCAAAGCAAAGCATAAGCAATGGCAGCACTAACGATCCACAGTTTTAGTGACAACCTGCTAACAGTTTATTTTATTTATTACATACACCACTTCTAAAAGATTGTCTCAGTTGCTCAGGTGCGCAATTTACATGTTTAGTTTCATGTCATGCAATTAAGACACAAGCCAAGTTCATTCCAGACTGATGCCTTACGGCTTCATCTATGTGATTTACTAATATATTTATCCCTCTTCACCTCTCCAGCACAGTGCTGTGAACTTTCCAAACTGTGGAAGACAACTGCCCCCAACCAACACATTCATAACACTCCCAGGTGCAAGCAGGGCACCAAGCCGTGATGGGATGAAGAAATCCTGCAGAGATTGGGGGGGTGGGGAAGACAAATTGCGATTGTTCATCAGCTCCACAGTCCATCTCACCTGGTGTGCTGTCTGACAGCTGTACAATCAGTGCTTCAAAGGATGCTTTACCTCTCACAAGCCGCTGGTTACATCACACCTGCCCGTACAGGAACCCTCTCCAAACCCCAACCTGCTGCGGGCAGGGTTATGTCTCACCGTAACATGCGATATAAAGCTCTGTTTCCTACCAGGAGTAGGAATGCTACTTGAGGAACAGCAAGGCAGCTAGAAGGGAAGTGAATCAGAGCGTCATTATCTGGGAACCGAAGAACTTTGGATCTGAGGGAAGGTCATGGGCTTGCCCAGACTGACCACTCCAGTGTGGTGGCAGCTCACATCAGGTGGAGAAGCTGCCCAATGTCTCTGAACTCTACTGGAGGCAATTCCTTGTGCAAAAAAATAAAATAATAAAAAACAGAAGGCAGAAAAAGCAGGAAAACGTCATTCGCAATTGTGCTTCTTGGGAAGGTGTGTGAGGTTAACAAAGTCAAAGGTCGTTAACCACTCTCCTAGCTGCTTTTCCCCCGAAGGAGAGTGCTGCATACCATAGCCTGTCTGCCCTGCTGATGACTTCCACGCATTCACCATTATTTTTAGTGCAATTATACAGACAAGAGACCAGAGGAGAGAAACCACACACACACACAAAAAAAAAGGCATCAACAATTATGTAAATCCAGGACTTACCCTCTCTGCTCTCCCACTAAAACACAGGCTTTGGCCAAGAACCAGATATCCATCCTTCCCCAGGACAGCACTGATTCAGCTGCAGCATTTTTAATAAAAATTATAAAAGATCAAAAACTAGTAAAAAAAAGCTAGTAAAACCCGTAACCACTTAGCCCTAGGCTTGAGGTGGAGAGGTGAGAAGCTGGCTGAGTGGCCCAAGAGGAGCCACACGCGGGTGAGATGCCTCCCTGGCCACGTGCCGGTGGCAGTGGCTCTTACCAAGGCACGAGCCAGAACACAAACCAGCTTCTGCTCCCACAGTGAGTAACTGCAGGGCTTGCAGGAGTCAAGGGTTCTAAGAGAAAACTTATTTCTGTCACTAAAATCAGCAAGGGTGACTCACAATAGGCTCCGGGAGCCTCGTTGATGAGTTTCATTGTTATGCATTCACTTTTCACCCTTAATTTTCAAAAATACCCTGAGTGACAATAATGACAATAGAGTATAATAGCAATAATTACCTAATGGGAGGGAAAACTTCCAAGTTCTAAACTAACCCGAATTGCTACTTCTAAAAATGCATCATAAATGAGTGATGTAGTTGATGCCTGTTGATCACTGAAATTAGAAAAGAAAAAAAAAAAAATCTAAGGAGCTTTGTCATTCCCTTTGCAAATTCAGCTACAAAATCCCAATAGCCCCATCAGGAGAAAGAACAGGAGCAAGCTGTTCAGAGGGCTGGCTTTGAGGATGCTTTACTGCTAAACACATTAGAAGCATCTCCCACTTACAAAATAAATATGTCTAGCTGTATCAAACCCAAGCAAATCATCACCTTCTCAAGCACAGGTTAATGCATTTTTTTCCAGTGGGACTAAAGAGGAAAAAAGGATTATGGTAAGCTTTGAAAATTACTTGCCAACTAACTGATGGGTCAATACCTACATTTTGAAGAGTTTTCCTTACATTTTACACAACTGAAATCACTGTTCTAAGGTGACTGAAAGCACCAGCAACACTGAGAAGCTGATGCGAAACTTGCTCAGCTGGCTTGATCAATGCAGGAAAGTGGACTTGTTAAGCTAGCGGTCAAATTTAGGACAACTACTGCTTCTTAAAGCACCAAGGTTGGCTGGAATCTTTATTTAGGACTGAGGTCCAGTAGCCTTCCTCTGAATAGGGGATAACATGGAAACTATTCTCCTTGTGGAGTTTATTTTGAGCTGAAAATATTTTCCAGTTTCATGGTGACAGACAGGATTGTAACTACGTTGTGTTACAGAATAATGACCGAATTTTCAACTTGGTACAGGGGAAAGTAGAGAAAGCTGCATTTTCCTCTTTATAGAATTTGTTCCTGCAAAAGTTTTCACACTTTCAAAATAAGGTCATGTGCTCCTTTAGCAGCAAAGGATCCAAATAAACAGAGCACAGATCCCATCTATCATCCCAGGCAAAATGAGATAGCCAGATTAGTCAAACAGTTATAAACTGACCATATCTGAAGGGGAAGGAAGTAATTTTCTCACATTCCTCTCCCTGGCAATCACTTCCCAAATTTACAAAACAACAGCATCAGCCTCCCAAACACTTCCCAGTACCGAGCTCCTCTGGGATTCAGGGACACATTCCTTCAGCCTCCCATACACATTCCTTCAGCCTCCCATGAAGACCCAGGTTAGCTTGTCACAGTTATTGGAGAAAATTATTTGCTAAGATGACCTGGTAAAAGCATGCATTAATACCTCTAATTTTATCCACACCTCCATTCTTTGAATGGCTACAGAAACCCCCCTGGGAGAGGCTCTTCCCCTCCCTTCACCCAAGCCAACATGCGTTGGGTGCAGCACAAGGGGAGACAACAAGGACAAAGTGGATGATCTTCTGTGTTCCTCCAGCACCTTTCGCCCCGGGTAGCCCAGCTCCTCTTCCTTCAGAAACGCTGCCAGACCAAGGGCAACAGGCACATCCAGGAAGAAAGCTAACGAACACAAGGAGGTTGTAAAGCTCCCACCCAAAAGAACAGCGTGAACTGCAAAGTGTGGTATTTGCACCAAAGGCAGCAGTTTCCGAGATCCCACCTCAGCCCCTTGTTTATGGTTTAAGGTGCCCTAGGACCAATGCTGAAGTTATTACTTAAAATTCTACTCAAAGTGGAAGGGGGTTAGTTAACTAAATGCACTTCTACCTTTCCAGTTCAGTTCTTATACCCGAAGACATCGATGGTATTTGCCACCTGTACCGAACAGTTCTTTGGAAGAAGTTCTCTGAACCACTACGGCAGATGAGCACACACAAAGTCGCGGTAACACAAGCACAACCCACTTCAAACTCTTCAGCTGTGAAGGTGATTGACAGTATTTCCAGATTAAAAGCCTTGTTCAACACAGAACCATCAGCTACACAATACCACATGCTTTCTTTTTTTTTTTTTTTTTTTGTGAATGGCAAGTTGCTAGTTTGGTGGAACAAGGTGCCTCATTTATCTCCCTAAGGCACTACCAACCCTGTATGCAGAGCTAGTATCTTTGCTGCCCAGCCTGGTGTTCCCAGTGTTGAGAAACGGTGGAAAACAGAGTGCTCTGATTCACACTAAGGACAGTTCAAAGAAATGTCAGCAGTTTTTATTTTAAAATGCATTTAGCTTTGTGCACACAGCTAGGAACACTCCCGGTTTGTTTAGATGTTTTAGCATGTACAAATAATTCTGGAAAAGGTGGTAGAGTCAAACCTTTAATTCCATAGAAGCATCCTTCCCGGGGTGAGCCACAGAAGCCCCTCTCTTCCTTCACCCCCTAAATCAACAGTCCCACCTCTGGGACCATTCCTGGCATGCGTCACACGCCAGGGACCGGTGACTGTGAGGTCCATCCTCCAGCCTACCTGGCAACACCAGCCTCTGCAGCTTTTTGGCTTAATCTTCTCAACTCAAGGGGACAGAGAAGGCATCTCTTGGATTGCCGATTCTGGAAGTGGCACCTCTAGTTAATGTCAAACACCCTCTGCCCCTTCCCTGCAGCACGATTCAGGAACAAAATTAGCACAAGCTAAGCAAGACAGAGAGTGACTCTACTGCAGTCATGAGGGTTACTACACACCACCCAAACCCATGACATTTCCATAGAAACCACAGTGGGAAAAAGAAAAGCCTCAAAAAGCTGACAAGATAAAAAATACATGGTGAAATAAGTAATTCTGGTGGGGAAAATATACATGTGCAAGATCCACCCCAGTTCCCCAGCAGCTTGGGCATTCAGAGGTAACACAGTTAACACCAAACTGATGCCAACAAAACTTTTTTTCAGATCCCTCAGGCTGCCTTGGTGGCAGTAACCATCCTTTCCCAGCAGCGGTATTACAGAGGACAAACTTGTTGGGCATTATAAGCAACTTTCTTCCCTGTTACTTATGGGGGTGTTCTTGTTGTTAGTGTCACTAAACACAAAGGAACTTCTTAACTTTTTCTTACATCGGGTAAAGCCTTCCAGAACATAAGTCTTCCTCATGACCAGGATCAATTAAGCAAGTAAACACTGGAATGTGCAAAAGAAGCAATTGATTTTTTCGGTCAAACAAACCTCCCCGTAGGTAAAGAACACTCAACAAAAGAAACACATTACTACCACTAACACACATTTTCAGCTTTAAGCTAATAAGCCACACCTAGCAAAAAAGAAGAGTTTAAATATGTTCCATTAGACACCTGCCTACTCCAGAGAAGTGGTTTTGTGTGGCATCAAAGAAAAAAAAAAAAGAGAAAAAGGGGAGGAAAAAACCAGTCAAGAATGCTAAATGATGGCTTTTAAATAATTTGTGATGCTCTGCTCTTGTTCTGGAAAACTAGTCATATTCCAGTGCTTGGCAGAAGCCAGCCAGCTTTACCAGGAGAGATGTGAGCATGCAGGGAAGGAGGACGTTTGTTACAAACCAAATCGTTCAGTGAGATGTCTGATACATCTCCAAACCCTTTCCACAGCTTGCCCAGTGCTAAGCTCCATTGACTACACACTACAGTACCTCTCTACAAAAGCCAGAAATAAAAGCCAAGCCAAATTCCAGAAGGTTTGGACGCAAAACTGGACACAAACATTTTTGAAAGATCAGAGATGTTTGATTCAGCCTCATTAGCTCAAAGAACAACAAATTTTAGCGTGACTGTCACCAGGACCGTACAGAAATTCCCACAACAAGCACGACCCTCACGCAATAAATAGCAAACTTGCATGCGGTGGCATAACTTGAAGCTGCCTGCAGTGCTTCACGAGAAGCTGTTCTGCTCAAACAGCCCACCTCAAATTAACGTCGCCTGCTGCAGGCATACATGCACTTAAATCACGTGCAAGTTAACGCTTAGCAGCTCACGCCACCGAATCTTTGCTTTCCCCCCTGCTCAGCTTACACAAGTCTACGAACGGCACCAGTTGTCAAACAGGGAGCTGCAGGAGCAAGAATGTAACGTGTGCATCTTGCTCTCCTATTATGGTTGTGATGTTATGAGCAGATTGCCCCTGTTTTTCCCTTTGGTAAGCCAAAGGTTTACCACTAGCAACTTTCATACCTAGCACATGACTTTCTGCTTAGGAAAAAAAAAAAAGAAAAAACACAACCAACCAACCAACCAAGATTGCTTTTTGGGTCTTGAAAAATACTTTACTCTGACGGATATGGTTTTTTTCTGCGATTAGTTTCTAAATATATACTCTACCTACCTCTTCATCAAAAGCGGAGTTAAAGTCAATACATTAAATGGTTTATCCTGTTAAGAGGTTTTACAGCTGCTTAATAATGAGTTCTGGTAACTGCTGCCTGTATACATGTATTATTGTAGAAGAGTCTTTAAAAAAAATAAAATCTGTGTAATAGCATAACCTTCCCTTTCAGCTGCATAAAAATGCCACACTCCAATCAAGATCATTGTTAGCAAGAAACTAAAAAAAAAAAAAAGAAAAATCAGAAGAAGCTATGAAAAACAGTAAAAATCACATTCTGATAACAGCTTTACTGCCACCATATTTTACAAACATCCTATTTAAAATTACATGTGGAAAAAAAATGATACATGAAAAAGCAAATCTGGACAGGAGATAGAGCAAATACGTTGTGTTCTCTGACAAGCGGGATAATAAAAGCAGAATCGTAGACTAGAATCTGACCTTTAAGGGTCAGTCACATTTTCCATGTGCTGTTAAATATCTCTTGCAAAAGCCGGGGGGTGGGGGGTGGAGGGGTCAATTCATTAAAAAACCTGTCAGTGTTTACATGAAATAACTCATGAGAAATTATTATTTTACAAATCAGAACAAGTCTCATTACATATCTGGACAAGAAGAAAGTTTAGCCTCACTCTGCCAATATTTTGGCATTTAAAGGTTTTACACATCTCAGAGTTTAAGCCTCAACACAGCCAGGCACTTCCATCGCACAAAATAACATGCATTCCTCCCTCTCCAAGCACAGAGGCACCGAAGGGCACAGCAGCTGAGTTCACAGAGCACGAGAAGAACGTAAGCATTTCTTTAGCCAATAAAAACAAAATTCAAAACAAAGCCACAAATACAAACTCAACCTGGACTGCGAGCCCGCTGCCTACAGAACAAGCTGTTTGCCCTTTAGCTTTACTTACCTCCCTGAACAGAAAGTCATTAGAGGATGCTCACACACGGAATCAAAGTTGCTGCCACCTTATTACCTGGACTAAGGAGCCATAAGCTCATACCCCAGAGCCCCCACCTCTTCACCACTTCCAACCAGTAAGAAATTTGACATTTAGTAAGAATATCTGGTTATTAGGATTCCACATTAAACAAACAGGTTGAAAATTGAGATAAACTTACTACAGCTTAAAAAAAAATAAAAAAGGAACAAGCCCCACTGCTTTTTCTGCTTGCTCATTTCACAAAAGCTTGGAACATCTGCAGGAACTACCTCACCAAATATATCCCAGGGCGTACTTACTATTTATTCCCAGGCAAATTTCAAACCACCACCCTTTGCCAGAGCTGGCTGAAAACATGCCCCTGCGGCCGCCCACCTTCAGGCTGCATGCCTAAGCGAGGACGACAGCAAGCGAGCAGCGAGGCTGTGGGTCCTCTGCAAGGTGCTGGCCACCAGCTGTCCTCTACAAATGCTGCTTATCTCACCTACAGCAGAGATTTCCTTCATTCGGCTTTTCTGGTCTGAGGCTACTTTCAGTCAGACTCGGGTAGATGAAAGAAAAGGAGATACAGAGGCACGGTTAGAAGCAGAAGTAATGAAGATGCTGGAAACCAAATCAAAACAGAAGATACCGGTTTTAAGGAGCCCACCTCTATTAATCTCCCTTTGAGAGGATAATAAAAATGTTTCTATTCTAATGATGATCTTTGAGGAAAAAACTCAGTATTTGGTACAGGGAGAAAAATCAACTTTCAGACTGAACAAGTGAGCAGTACTTCCGTTTATTTCCATTCCATTAGCTATGCCAGGTAAAGTTATCCCCACTGCATGTTTCCACACACGACTTAAAACCCAGAAAGATCCCGAATTTAAATCTAAAAGAGGGATTTGAGACAGCTTTAGCCAGGTGATGGTCCCCATGAAGAGCAAATACAGCAACACAGCAATTCTCTGAAAAGCTGGGGGGTTAGGGTCGTTTTTTTCCAGGAATTCTGTTTAATGATACACTTTTTTTCTTTTTACCTTTCTGCCAGCTTCTCTAGAAGAAAACAAAACAAGCCTCCGTGACTAATCCTTAGCTTTGCCAGCTGACAAAAACCACTGCATTACCACACCGCTTTTAAAATAAAAAGAAAATTATAATTTCTCTTTGGGGGTGAGGAAAATGTGAAGCACACGCTGGTCCTCTGCCTTCCCCTCATCCCCGAGGCATCGCTCTGTACCAGCATCCTTAATGACCCAGGGCTGGCGCTGCTCCCTTCGCTTCAAGGAAGCCTGTAGAGTACAGCGATGCACGTGGACCGGGCAGAAAAGCCACATTAAGGCAGAAAGAGAAAGAACTGCCTCTCCGCGATACAGGAACCGCTGTGAGAAGTTGCCATGGAGAAAAGGGAACTGCTGAAGTGTCTTGAGGTACAACTGTGCCCAGAGACATTACAGCAAAGCCAGAGGGAATACAGAAGCAAATGGATTTAAGTGCTCCCACAAACCTGAAGCTTCCAGACGAGAAATTACCAGTAATTACTAATAATATAATTTTCATTCAGCACTCATCAGCATGAACCAGTTCTGTCCTCACAACAAAGAGGAACAACAAAAGCCACAGTTACCAAATGAGCTTATTAAGATCTCTGGGATTTTTGTTTTTGAACTTTCCTAACCATCAAAATTGGTCTGAATGCACAAATATGATTACAATAAAAAGGCCCAGTATCTTCCGGACACGGCAGCATCAGATACATCATCATACTGCAGAAAGCATGGACCAAGGAAGCTCTCTTTCAAGGGAAATGGGGCTGCTCCCCTGGAGTCACTCCCCGTCCTACAACGCTGCTCCTTTGCAGGAAGAACTGCTGTACAGGAGGGATTTTTATTCCTGTTTCAAACACGGTCCTCTTTAAAAGAGCACACACTTAACAAATGGCAGAGGTAGCTAAGCAGACTGTCCAGACCACAGCTCATGGGGCGGAAAAAATAACCTAAACCAAATACCCCCAAAAAACCCAAAAGAACAGCACAGTTGAGAGGTGCTAACTGAGAGCCCAAAGGCTGCAGCTCATTTTCCTCCTGTGCCTGGCCCTGTTTCCCATCCAAGTAAGGCAGTAAGCCCAACCACGATCAGATCCTCACTTCGTGAAGATCCAGGCACAGGCAACACCGCCTATGGTCTGTCCAGCAGGACCCACCTACGTCAAAAAATTAACCTCTAGGATGAAAAGATCACAAGGCCACTACTGATGGCCCAGTGAAGAAGATGCAATCATTTCGAAAGCAACTCCTAGAAGAGAAGAGAGGTGCAGCAGGACAGGAGGGCTTCGTCCGGCTCTGCTGAGCCCTTCCAGTGCCTCCCGCTGGGAACTGGGGCACCAGGAGGGCAGAGGAGCCCTGTGGAGGCTGCTGTCCCCAGCCGGCAGGAGCAGCAGCCAGACCAGGACACAGCTTATTCCAGAGTTGTTTTTAGCATGAAGGAGGAAAGAGAGCGCTAGCTATCCTGTATTACTGCATCCACTCAGTTTGCAGAATTTCAAACTCTATAATGATATGGTTCCTGGAAGAGCACTTTAACCGAATTAAAGGACATCTCGTGAGCACGCCCTTGGCAGCAAGATGTCCATGATGTGGAAAGACTCCTGACTGCATGATCCAGGCGCTCCATAATTCAGTTACATGCCCCTTTTAGCAGAGGTGAGAGGCAGGTGTTTGCAAAGCAGCTTGCTCTTAAAGCTTGTGTTTTGTCACTGGTGTGGGGTTTTGGTTTTTTTTTTGGTTTTGGGTTTTGTTGTTTGGTTTTCTTTAATGTTGTGTTTGTTTGGGTTTTTTTTCTTTGTCCTCCCTCCCCCCTTGTATCTTTTAATTATGAAAATGAATTGCTGTTCTTTCTCCTTTACCAATATTGGTTGTGCTGCTGAGAAAGCCCTTGTACCAGAGAAATACTCGATTCAAGATGAAGCACGGACTCAGTTTTCTTTTGAGCAGGAAGGACAGAGACTCTTAAAGCTTCACCCTACACTAACCAGGTTTGGCATTGCCCAGACACACTTGCTGAAGGAATTTTAATGCAGTGGAAGAAGAGATTTTCCACTGCAACAAATACTTTATACCGTTTTCCAAACTAAAATACCCATTTGACAGTAGATTCAGCCCATCTTCAGCTTCATTCATGGTTTGAAACATGCCCTTAAAAGGAGAGTTAGTTGTTCTCGTGCATTAAGCAAAGCTGTGTTAAAATGTTTGTTTCTGATGGAACAGGGAGACAGACATCGGGAGGAAGCAAGCTGTGTCTGAAGAGCAGAATTTCTGGCAGATGGGTCAAGAGCAGCAGCTGTCTTCAAAGAAAACACATGCATCTTGACATACTTAGGGTTGCCACTTGGAAAACATCACAAGAGACAGTGTACAGCAAGGGGAAGAGGGACCGTTTTTGAGAACAGGTGTCGGGATACTGTTCTCCTGAGCCTTTCCAGTGGGTGCAGCAGATGGATGTCTCACTGGGCAAGGAGAAAGTCAATAATGACGCTGTACCGGTTCATGACTACCAGAAATACCACAGCTTTCCTGCAGCATGATCACCACATGCATGAGAACCGCCCTTGCTTGCCTGACTCCAAGTTGAGCCACTGCTGTTCCCAATCAGGCTTGAATTTCCTTGGCAGCACTGTTGCCCTGTGCATATCAGGAGCACATTTCTCCCAGGGAGAGGGTGGAATTTACCTACACAATGCACAAGGGATTTGAAAGAGAAGAACTAAAAAAAGTGACATGTTTTGGCCAATGTCCTTGATGTGAAGCAGATGCCTAGTGGAGGGATGACCAAGAAAGACTGAACCTGAGTAGCCAGAGTCCAACAAGGCTGAAATGAGAGTTCATGCTTAATAAACAAATGACCAGGTTTTACAGTGCTCATTACACACCACTTTCTGCAGCAAAGGCAAAAAGCAGCTCCACAGACTCTCCACAAGTCAGCCAGGCAAGCTCGGTAAAGGCAGAGGGCTGCTGCTGGATTTACTAAACTGTGTCACGGAAAGAGCCACAGATGCCTTATCACTGAAATGTTACAGAGATAACGTATGTGTGTTAGCTGCCTCCTGGAAATGCAGCAAAGGGCGCTTTTATGCTTATTCTTCATTGAAACCAGTGTACCAAATCTTTTGTACTAACAGAAGTTCCAGACACCCAGCAGAAGATGAGAGCATCAACGTTACCACCACATATTTTGAACTGCCCTGGCCTCAGAAAGCTCTCTCCAGCCCCTCTTTCAAGATGTTATAAGTGGATTGTTTTCCCCAGGTAGCAGCAGGGAGACCCAGGAATTGTTACAAGCAGAACGAGTAATGAGTTTACCAAACCCCTTATGCCAGATGAACTTAAAATGCTGCCCTAAACACACTACATGGTAACAGTAATTAAATAATAATCAACATTGTGCTCCCAGGATTTTTCCATTGAAGGAAAGCACTTAAGGAAGCCTTTGTCAGGCAACTGCGTAGGTCCAGCTTTGCTCATTCCTTCTGGTGAGGATGGGGAGGCAGCACTCCGTTTTCAGAGGAGCACCACACAGGTTAACAAGCACTCTTGCTTTCTCCATTATAGCTCAGGGATACAGAAGAATATGAAGTGTGATGTGAACATGTGGTTTAGTGAACACACAGGAGGGCTGCAAAAAGATGAGGAAGAGCATTAGAGATAATCATGTCAAAGACGGAGCCAGTCCTACGAGTCTTCTGCAAGTGAGTGCACAAAGGATTAGTCCTGAAAAATCAGCCAGCTGTAGAGAAGAAAGCAGGGCAGCAGAAGGATATCTCAGTCAGCAATGCTGATTATAAAGGAAAATAAATCATCATTTCTATTGCAGGTACCCTCGGCATCATTTTAAAAGATGATCACCTCTTTGGCCTGGTAACATCAGCAGGATTCAGGAAGAGGAGGAGATCACCTCTGAGTGCCTAGTTGAACTTAATTCTGCAGGGCAAGTCCTGTAACAGAAATACACTCTTACTGTCAGCCCTGCCAGCAACCAAAGAGCTGACAAGCAGGAAAGCTGTTTGCTTCATCCCATATTCAACAGGGTCATCTCTTCTCAATTGTTATTCCGAGGACTCAGTCCTTCAACTATTTGCTATTTATGCACATTGTTCATCTGAGCGTGCCTCGTACTTGTAAGCATTCACCAGCCTTCAGATAAGGCTTGCTCTATTCATAAATAGCAGAGCTCAAGCAGAGAAAGATCCCAGTATTAGTCAGAAGTATTGAGAGAAGGGAAATTACGTAGCAAGTACAGACAGAAAGCCTGAGTATGTGTGTTACATATTTAAATGGTGCTGACATTTCTTCAAAGCTTCATTGGGTTTTTTATGGCTTGGGGAGGGCATTCTTTGGGGCATTTTCTGGTTAATTTTTTTTTTGTAAGTTTGCAGTTGCAAAGGTAAAATTCTTACAAAAAATGATCAAGCAGCTGTTACTGTTGCAGTGGAAGAAGAGGGTAGGGAGAGGCTGAATACCATATAATCAATATTTAAACTCACTGTGGAACAACAAGTATGGCTCAAAGGAGCAGAGAAGTCAAACTAGAAAAAAAAACCCAAACACCCACACAACAAAACCCCATGCACACACAATCCATAAAGTTTAGATACTTAACGTATTGTCACAAGAGACAGATTGCTTAGAACCAAGTACACGCAGAGGAGGGACCCATGCAGCATGCAACATGCTCACACCAAGGAGTAATGCCCGTTTCACTCTGCGCTGCTGTGTGCTCAATGAGAAATCTGAAGGGGTTCACACTTCCTCAATACACGGCCCTGGCTGAAGGCTGGAAAACACATGGCTTCTGCTAATCCCTTAATTTATTAAAAGAATTTCTCATCACAGAAAAATCCTATACCCACTGGAAACCACACTCGGTGAACACAGCAACTAATAAATACAAAGACAACTCAAGAAATTTACAATGTTATATCTTCTGAATTCCTTACCTTATTAGCTAAACTATAAACTAGCATTTTTCTTCTTCTTCTGTTAAGATTCCCCCTCCCCATAACTGACATACTGCATTACTGCTCCGTTGTTGTTTTAACAGATTTTCCACCGCCCCTCGCAGTCCAAGAATTAATGTGCCACTTTAAGCCCCAAACCTGCGCAAACACAGGTGGGCAGAGAGCCTTCCTGAACTCCAGGCTACAAATGTATGTAGGTAGCAGAGTCCTCTTCTGTGCTGCTTCAGGATAAAAAACAAGAGTGAAAACCAAACACCAAACCTTTACAGAAACCTTTTTTTGCTCCACCAACCACTTGGACCGAAACCAGCTTCTCACAACCAGGCTTTGGCAATCCCCCACTCTCTTACACGAAGCGAACCGAGCCACCTGCAGCGTTACGCTGCACCGCAGACACTTTCCTTCCAGAAGCGCCCACTCTCCAATTTTCATCCTTTGATGTACGTGGACACGATAACCTCTCTTCAGGCTAAAAACTGCATAAAATAGTTATAGGTTGAAGAACATGCAGGAACAGCAAAATAAAACGAGCATTTCTGACATTATTACACTGGTGAGTCATCAATTAATTCTTGTTTGTCAGCTCCTATAAAGGCCGAGATCCTCAAAGGCAGCTGAGGCCAACAGACCCTGGACTGAGCTGGCAGCCAGGCTCGGGCCCCCATGCCCAGAGCCAGAAATGCCTTTTTCCCCCGTTAACTGTTAGCTGCCAACAAAAGCAGGAAAGGATCGGAGAGGAACTTCAATTGACAACATCCTTCCCTCCAGCCCCTCTCCCAACTGCAAATGCCACCACAAGACACTCGGTACACAAACCCCAGCAGTATTTTAGCAAAGCCCGACTCTGCCAGTCAGTTCTGTCCCTCCAAGGAGAAGCCGCTCCTCCACCACGAAAACCCAGAGTTTAGTTTCTGTCCCTGATGCAGTTTTACTCCAGATTCAGCAAATGACCTTTCATCACTCAGCCAGAAGCCCTTCGCTGCAGGTGGCACGTCTTAACAGATGCCCAGACCTCAAGTAACAGCAGCAGCAGATCAAAAAGCGCCATCACACTGACACGGAGTAACAGAGGCAATACAAAAGGCAGCTCACTTCAAGCTAAGGCAGAAGTGGTTCAGGGAATTTGTTTGCATAGTTTGCCCTTTATTAAGATCCTGTTGGCTGGGATGCACAGGGGAAAATCAGGGATGTATTTGTATTTGATGGCATGGACCACATAATAATTTGCAGTTTCTATACCCAGCTGACACATATATCACTTGTATTGAACACATGCTTTATTTCCTTTATTCTTACTTTCCAATTTTTCTTTCCTACGGCGACCCACTGTGTCCTTAATATACTTTTGCTTTCTCCCTTACCACGAGCTCTGTTTGAACAAAGTTTTGCAGAACAGAAAAATCTGTTCCCTGATGGAGCCAGCCTTCCTCAGCCTCTTTTGTCTGAGGAAACAGCATTTAAACATTAATAGTAATCCTCCACCACTCAGAGCTAGGATAGCTAGTGATCAACAATACCAAAACCCCCAAGTCAGCAGGGACCAAGAGTCAAGTTTCTTATTCCTAAAAGCCATTTCTACACACCCCTGTTGTGTTGCAAATTTAGATCAGCTAAAAAAGAAGCACCACAAAGGGAATGGAGCTTGTTTGGTGGCCAGCATGGCTTTCTCCAAGTGGGATCACAGCTAAAGCATTCAAAAGTCCCATTAAGAAAGTAGCAGCCTTTTGATGTTAAAGTGACTTACTGCTTTCAGAAGACAGGGCTTGAGTACATTGGTGATCCACTATGGTATTGGGAAATTGTGTTTCTGGTGCCTAAAAGCTTGTGGCTCTTGGACAATTCAAGTTACAACATCGGATTTGAGCAATAGAACCTCACACTGAGCAGCTTGAGTTTTCCTTTGCTAATTACCAAAAGCCAATGTTGGCAAGGAATATTATATGCTTACCCAATTGATTCAATTAAAGATTGCCCATTTGTGCACATTTTGAAAGGGCAACCCCTTCTGCCTCACCTCTCTTTCACTGTTATATTTAAATACATTAATATTTTAATCTTCTAAAAGTACAAGCAACCTATCTCTTCTTTAAAAATAAATAAGGTAGGGAATGTGATCATTTTCAAAAAGCAATATCTAGAGAAAGGTATTAATGTAGATACAAACATGTTTCCATATCCCTAAAGCATACAGAAGGTCAGTCCAAAGTCACAAGGGACCAGCAATTTTGGATGCCCAAACCGACGCCTTATTTTAAAAGAAACAGTTTTTAAGAGATAAACATGCAACCACCTACTAATCTCCTGAAAAAACAAGAGGAGCAAACAGACTTCCATCACTTCAGAGAGCTATTTCCTTCCATGGTTTACAATTTTAAAAAGATAAATTAATAAATAATATAATAGTAATAATAATAATAAAGAGACAGGAAGAGACAGACAGACATCTGGGTTATGTTCTAAACGTAATTAGAAGCCTGACAACAGGACAGAATCATGTCAAACAAATTACCAGCAATGTGTTTTCATTCACAGGGTGACAAGTCAACAGGCAGTCAGTTAAATTTAAGACTGATGACATACCAACTCCTTAAATAAAATAAACACACTTACATACACGTAAAGCAACAGGGAGCCCAAACACACCATCGATTTCCCTTTGGGCAGGGCTGAACATCTCTGTTATATCTGAGAAGTAATGAGTGTAAGTATTTTAAGGGGGCGGGTTTGTTTTACAAGCAACTGCCAGTTCTTTGCGGGTGCCCAAGCCAACATGCCTTGGGCCCCAATCCTGGAGCTGCTGAGCACCCCTCAAGTCACCGCACACCGATGCAAGCATATATAAATGCATATATAAAGTGACACTACAGAGTGCAACTCCCACTCGCAGCACTGCCCGCGGCAGGAACCTCCAGGAGAAAAAGCCATAGAGGCCTGAACAAAGGTCTTCGGAGACCCCGCACCTTCATGCCGCATCAAATGACTCCTTCTCCCAGGTTCTCCAGCGCTCCCAGACACCGCAGACAGGGAAGGGTTTGCCAGCTGAGCTCGGGTACACTTCCAGGGGCTGACTGGCACATCCCCTTCCCACTTGGAGGCTCTCAGGCTTTTTTTGGTCAGGGTAGGGAGACACAACCCCACAAGCAGAGGGGAACTTGCTGGCTGAGGACTTTTTGGGGGGCTTTTTTGGTCAGGGTAGGGAGACACAACCCCACAAGCAGAGGGGAACTTGCTGGCTGAGGACTGCACACCCCTAAGTAACCGTCAGCCTGGGCAGTGATGGTAGAAACAAGACTTCTAAGTGACATGGCTCTGCCAAAAAGCGCTGCAGAGTAGACCAAGTCTCAAAGACTGAAAGTGGTGCCTGTCAACACACTGAGCAGAGACAAAAGCAGCTACAAAACACTCCACAACAGTCCCCACGCTAAACTTTAGGGTCCCGCTGGAGGACAGGTCTGCTGTGTGTAAAAGGACCTAAGGACGGCTGCCAGCAATCCCTGGGCACGCGGGGGTGTGTTCGTGCAGGAAAGCAGTGCCTTTGCTTTCCACTGTGTCCAGGCAGCTCCTGCCTGACAGTGGGTTTCCAGCACAGAGCTGCACCCCGGCTCCAAGGGACACATTCTGCTTCCCACCTCAGCACCTGCAGGGACCAATTTACACAAAGCTTCAACTTTCCACTTCCAAGGCAATTAAAAAAATCCCAAAAATAATAATAATAAAAAAAAAACACCACCACCAAACAAACAACAAAACCACACCTGAAAATCTTAATCTCCTGAGTACCACAGGGGGAACACGTACAGCCTGGGGAGAGAGCAGTTACAGAGACCAGCTCTTCATTTTTCTTGCAGCAATAACTACCTATTTGTTTGCATCACGGTTTCACGGGAACACCAGTGCAGAGCCAAGAGATGACAGCTATGACATAAATAGAGGGGAAAAGCAAACAGACTCAGTGCAAAGCGTTTAGGCAGCAATGGGACATGATGGTGGAGACGCCAGGCTGCAAGGAGAAACAATGCAGCACGACAGAATGACAGATGAAAAAAGAAAGGTTACAAAAGCAGAACAGACTAGAAAAGTACTTCTAGGATAATAATCCTTGCCTGTGTTTCTAATTATATCTGTAACACTTAAAGCTTAAAGGATTTTAGAAGGCCAATTTACTTTTCGTCCTCTGTGCCATTTTCTGTTGGCATTTGCCCTGAATACCTGAAGACAAATGGTTGGTTTCAGTATCTGCTAACATGTGGGTGTGCAGCTGGGGTGAAACACTTCCTGGGAAACTAAGGCACAGAGCTGAACTGGCTAAAATCCCTGCATTGGGACAGGGACCAGCTGAGCAGCCCCCATCAGACATGCACCTGCTCTCAAACCTACCCATGGCAATGCGAACCCAGCACTGCCACTGCAGGAACTCCAGGCACCTTCTGGTGAAAATTTTAACAAACCAGAAAAACATCAAACAGCACCAGACTGCAAGTTAGACATCAAGTCCAAATCCTTTGGGTAAATAAATATACACGCGGTTTTCGATGGGCTATGCAGAAGGCTGATGAGACCAGCTGGAATGATGACAACCCAACAGAACTGTGCCTGGACAGGAGCAGATACAGAAAGCGGGGGAGTTATCCTGTTAAATTTCTCTGAACTCTTCAAGCAGTTCTTTAGAGCTTTGTATTAACCCATTAATACAGCTATGCGCTTACAGCTGTGAACAATTTCATTTACATTAGACATGAAGCATGAACTGGCCCAAACTACTCAAATTTGAAACAGAGGAAATAACAGGTATTAAATTAACCCAGCAAAGATGCAGCAATTTTAGTTGTAGAGCTATTCAGAGTAGAAGTACTCTGGAGAGGAAAAAAATACTTCACCTGTCCTCTCAGGAGTAGTAGTGCTTAGGTTTAACCTAGAGTGTTGTCACTCTGTACAGAGCTCAGAGAATTTTCATGTCATATGCCAGACATCAAGAAGTCAACCTAAATTTCAGGACACCAAAGCCTTTAACAAACCATCAGGACAAACATCGTAACTGGAAACATTTTAAGTTTGGAAATACACATGATGACGACTGCAGCAGCGCTACCAGGGCACTCTGAGAATTAATGCTGCCATCTGAAGGGAAGGGGAACATCGCAGCCTTCACTACCTGCTGCATGGTTCAAGAGCCTGGCACACTTGCTGACACCTGAATCTTTCTGCTAAGAAGTCTCTTCTACCCAGAAACAGGGGGAAGGGAAAGACTTTTGGATAAGAAAAATTACACCAGAGTTGTTGTTATAACAGTTCAGAATATTTCGCGTAATGCTTCAAGATGCTGCAGTGAGAGATCTTACCCAACAGCTTTTGGAAACAAGGTGGTAATACTTATCATCATCACCCTCCCCAGCTCAGTATGCTGAAAGCACATAGAGAGGGGGAAAAAAAACCACCAAAAAACCACACAGCCTTGGAATAGTTAAGTGTTGGGGGGGGGGGAATGGAGGGACGGTTGGGGGAGGATTTGTTGCTTTTTAAAAAAAATTACTGATAACTGAATCAAACCAGAAAAACAGTCTAAGAGCACAGCCTTTGCAAACTACACTAGACCTTGACCTGCAGCAAAGACAAACACACTTTTAAAAAAGGACAAAACTGCTCCACCATATTGAGCAGACATTCTTGAGATCTCTAAAATTATCTTCCGGAGTGTCAACTGAAGAGGCTGAATCCCAGACTCCACATGAACAACATGGTCCGAGACTCAGACACAAAGGCCTCCCTGCACAGGGAGGTTTGGAATGCCAAGAATATGCCTGTTCTTGGGAAGGGCTCTTCCAACTGGCATTTTCTAGAAAGAGCCAAGAGGCAGAGCCCAAACTGAGGACAAGTGAGAGCCAGCTTGAAACCCGTAAGAGAATGAAGTGTCCAGCGGCAGCTGACAGTGCTTCTGATGGGGTCCTGAGCCAGCTGCTTCCCACCACCAATGTAGAAAGCACCAGTGCTACCATGCTGCTCCTGCAATTATTTTAAGCAATCACCTTTAGAAAAACACTAATAAGATTCATTCCTCCTTTCTCATAACAGTACAACTTGTACTTAACCTTCCTGTCACTTAAGAAATATTCCATTTCAGAAAGCAGCACAGTATCAATTTAACAACCGAGCAAACAATACCTTCACGTTGCTATGCCTGTTAACCTTTGATTTACAACTACATTTTTGTCAGTTTTTGGTTTTTAAATTAAGCTGCTTATATTGTGAAGGTTAACAAAGTTCACTCTATTAAATTAACATCTGCTATATAAATAATGCATTACCAGAGGGGCAAAGAACATTTACAAAGCACTAAAAACAGGTGACTGAGCATTAAATGCTCTTTTCCCTGAATAACTTAAAAAGAGAATAGACACCTGAAAACTAAACTCTTTCTTTGCACACGTTTGTGGTATAAGAATCACCAGCTCCAAATAATTTGCTTTGCAGTTGCTGTCAGGAGAGACCCGAGCAAGGCAGCGCAGGCTGGGCACTGCGGGCAGCAGCTGACGTGGAAAGCAGAAGCTTCCAGGGACGGACCGTTTGTTGACCCCATATGTAGGTTGTAACACTGACCGATCTCCCAAAGCAATTTTCATTAAGAAAAAGTTTCCAAGACCTGTCTTCCTCCTTCCATAGCCCCAGAGGAAGATTTACACAAGACTCCTGGAGAATAATCCTGTCCCCACCCCCCTTTTTTGTGTTTTCTTTTTAGGTTTTTAAGATGAGAAAATTAATTTCAGCAATTTCTTGTGCTGTATGGGTATGGGTAACAGGAGAAAACAGCCAATCATATGGCATTGGATTCCCTACCAACAGGAGCAGTACGTGCTCGGTGCAAAGGTTGTTTTGGGTTTTTTTTTTATTTACATGAATCCATGGAGCTCACTCCATTTCTGCACCACTTTAAAAAGGCAAAGAAAATAAAAGGCATAAATTATCTTCTAAAACAAGCACTTTTTTTTTGTACTGAAGTCTTCAGTGAAGAAATATAACACACAATTGCAAGAAGAGCTCAGATTGCTGCTTTAGACTCTAATGGCTTCGTAACAGTAATTAAGGCTTCTTCCTGACTTCGTAACTATGCCATAATGCATTTATCAAAAGCACATTACCACAGTGGACGCATTCACTCTTTCTGCAATATTTCGACAGCTCCCTTTGGACACTATCAGTAAATAAAAATCTTACGTGGACCAATTAAAGAAAGCATAAATCCAAATCACTTCTCTGTGGCTATCTCATTGCGAACGCACTGCTGTCAATTTTTTAATGGAAAATGGATAAGCACTTCGAATACAGTCAAAAACTTCCTCCCCAGAACAACTCCGGGATGCAGAGCCTTTCCTCAGAGCCACAGGAAGGAAGGAAGGAGTGTTTCTCAGGAGCTTTGTTTTTATCACAGGAGGAGGAGAGGTTTTGACAGCAGAGAGACTATTGTCAAGTGCATTTGGACTCACGTCAAGTCTCCAATTGACAAATTGGACTGGGAGTCCTTTCACAGCGAAAGTGCATAGGAGAACATACCATGCAACGCAGAGCCACTTCTCCACTTCAATGAAAAGCAGAAGGGAATTACAGAGCTCTCTTCCCCTTCCTCCCATCCAATTGCCTCCAACAGGCTGCAACAAGCACAGCACAGCAGCGCTCTGCGGGGACGCATTCACAGATGTGAGCATCCTCCCCCTAGTCCCTTACCCACGCAAACCTCACTGTTTTATTGTGGGGAATATAAATTGCTGCTGCCAGCTGAGCTCCAGGAGGAGCGGCACATGTGTGAAGCTCACACTGTGTAATGACTGCTACCGCAAGTGCAAATGCAAGTGGGTGAATATTGGCATAAACCCTGCAGAGTGTAGCTAAAATTAGGGCTAGCAATATGGAGAATCCATAATATCCCCTGCACCTGGGTAGCTCAGTGCACTCTAGCCCAAATGTTCTTTAACTGGAGGGAGGGTAAAAGGGGGGAAAATGCAAAATACCCATGACCTTCCCTGTGATTTTTTTCCCACCAAAAGAGGTTTTGCATTAGCCATCCTGCAGCAACAGCTCCAAAGATTTTAGGATGGAGATAACTGGGGACCCACAACCCTTTATTTGAGCACACAAAAGATTATTTTAAACCAAGCAGGTACTCTGCTCTAGTAATGATTTTCAACCTTTGCCATACTCTGTTTTTGCCATACACTTTTCCCTCCCGTCTCTTAACTGCTACCATGGGGAAAATACGGCAGTTCATTCAAATGCAGGATTTATTAGTATTAAATCAGTATTCCAGCTGTAAGTAACAAACCGCACTTCACATATGAGATGCAGAGTGCTTAGCACCCCTTACCAGTTATTCTGTGTTTTTTACCCCCTTGGTGTGGAAGGTTTTACACTGAGGAGCTCTGGCTGCTGCTTAATGCAAATAGAGCTGCGGGCAGTAACCTGACCAGGACTTCTTCTGCCCCACCCCGATTTTAGTATCCTTTGCAAAAATCACAGAATTTCTCTAGCACTATCAGAGAGAGAAGCAAAGCAGCCAGGCAGCATACGGAAGAGCTCTTAGGTTTTTGTCTCTGGATTGCAGGGGGTGAGGAGAAAAATTTGTCAAGAAACCTTCTAGAAACCCCGGGGGGGGGGGGGGGGGGGGGGGGGGGGAGAAGAGTACTGGAATTGGCTACAGTAAATGAAAAGCATAATTCAAATGCTGACGTGTACTTCACAATGCCATTCTTTGAACTACATGGGAAAGAGCTGCACCAACCTCCATTTAAAAAAGAAAAAAAGGGGGGCGGAGGTGGCGGGAAGCTTAGGTACACTGTTAGTCAGGAGCTGTTCCTGATGCCTCCATCCAGAAGCAGACTACCAAGCTTTCGTTCAATATGGTATCGCTACAACAAAACTACCTCCTGAGTGCTATAGTCTCTTAGTTATAAACAGCCTCTTTAAATAAGGGAAAAAAGTGCATTATAGAGGAGTTTGCCACATTTCCTTCAATAAATCCTTCCTCTATTCAGTGCTTCCCAACAGGAGCTGGTCTACCAGCTATCATCACTGGTAATTCTCTCCCACTAGAGGGAAAGTAAAATAAAAAATTCAGACCATAAAAATATCTCTTATCATAGGAGAAAGTTATTATAGCTTTCATGCTGCCTAGCTGATGTCTGTGCACACTGATGGTCCCCTTTTTCCCCATTAATTGTCTGCAGAGGGAGAAAAGAACAAATGCTGACCAGGTAAGGTGCATCCAGAGACTCAAGGTAATCACACTCATTCCGTTTTATTTATAGTAACAAGTATTTTGTTTACATTAAGAACGGGTCCAAAGGCTCCTGGCAAAAGCATTCCATTAGGGCAGCTGGGTAAGTTGTCATCATGCTGTGCCAGGTATTGCTCTTCTGAACCACCTACTCTTGGCATATGCCAGAAAAAGGAGGGGGGAAAAAAAGAAAAAAGAAAAAGATTCTCCTCTAATTTCCCAGAGCTCCTGACAGTTCCTACCTGCCTGGTTTGTCCTCTGCCAGCTCCATGTCACTGCCAGCTTCAGATTTCTTGGCCAGCACCCTACTCCAGAGAATGTCTCTTTGGGGCAGCCAAGTCGCTTTCTAGTGGAGTCAGAGCAGAGGGGCTGGCTGCAAAAACCCAGGAAAAGCCATCAGTGATGCTGTGCAAGGAGCACACCTATCGAGCTCCTACCCAGAGTTCAAAACTGTTGGAAACACCCTTGATTTCCAGACTTGCCCAGCCCAGCACACACGCCAGAGACAAGAGATGATGTGCCAGCTCTCTCCAGGACTGCTCACACGTTCCAAGTCCAGGTAGTGACAGAGGACCACACGTCCCATACCTCAGCACTGCCTTTGCAGCAGGGCAAGCACACGCCGGTGTGCGAAGCCTCCCAGCTGTAAGACCCCAGTGCCAAAGAGCTCACCAGGCACAGTGATGAGCCCGAGGGAACCAGCACTGCCCAGCCCGCAGTCCTCAATGCCAGAGGTTAAACTGATCGGGAGAGAAGTGGCTTGGGCTAAGCTGGATTTGCCTCCACAGGGAGCTGTTAAGGCAGGGAGCAAGATACTTTTTTCCTTAAGCAAAGCCCAGGCAGAGAGATAGGCAACTGTCACCCTCCAAACGCATAAGCTTATTCCTCATAAAAAGTTTACATAGACTAAAGGAACTAACACTAATAAAGTTTTATCACTTCCTATACCCAGTTCTCAAGGGAGTCCCAACAAAGTTTTGTGGGCAGCTGCAGCAAGAGCCTGGGACTGTGCTACATCCCATCTGAAAGGGGAAAAGAAATTCCTGCTGGCAATTCAAAGCATCAAACAGATATTCAGGATCTATTCAGCCTTGAATCAGAAAAGGAAAAAAAAAAAGAAATTCATCCACGCTTTTAAGCTGGTCACACCCTTAAGCTCTCCAGAGAAGTTTTACAGCTTGTAAAACTCTCATGATTCATTTGGAAAGAAACCGCAGTCTGTGCTGCAGCCACTTAAGTGTAAGGTTTCATGGGGAGAAAGGGAAGCCTCAATGAATGGGACTTCAAGGGGGTATGTAAAGAGCACTAATCCATTTCAGGGCCCAGCTACAAACACAAAAGAGAGGAAAACAGAAGGGTTTCTGCCCCATATCCACAAGACACTCTGTGCAGAGAAAAGCACATTGCTTTATTTATACAGGAATTTTCTTTTCAGTGTGCACCACTTGGTTATCCATTATCAGCCTAAAAACAACAGGGCGCAGGAGACTAATGAGCAGCAAATACAAAGATGTGGAGCAAGATTTAAAGCACAATGGTTCAGGCACTCTTGTATTTTACAGAAGGTCATTCACTGGGCCTTTATACTTCATTTATCAAACTATATCTGAACCAGTGCAGTCATCCAGATTCAAGAAACCATCAGGCATCTTTTCTCTTCAAAAGGGAAAATAAATACTTCATCTGTAAAGCATTTTGCATCAAAGGCTCTCCAAGTCCTTCCCCAGCACTTTGTCTCATAAAACCACCCGGGCAGACAGCTGCTCACCCTACGGATGGCCTTCAGAGGTAGAAAGAAGTTAACTGTTTTGCCCATACTGGCTTGGGCAGTCACACAGCCACATCTCAGATCGGCACCTTCCTCAAGATGCACCTGACTGAGCCAATTACCCACGTCGCTACCCCTAACGAGTAGGATTTTATAGCCTCTTATTTTTCTAGTGGTTCCCTTGTCATCATAAACATCCCAGTGTTTGCTCACAAGTTGTTCCATTAAAAACAAATACGCTGCCACTCCACGGCAGCGGAATTTGCTGCAGAAAACCATCAAGAGAACAGCACTGTCTTGCCAGCCACCTGCACCACCTCCCCCTTCAACTCAAACCCAGAGGCACGTCACAATTACATTATTCCAACTAAATAAAATTATTTTCCCCTGTTCCAAGACATAAAACAACCACATTATTATGGCTATAGCCACTGTGATTTAATAATTTAAACAAAAGACACACACAATGATAGGAACATAGTAAGTAGCACAGCACTTCATTACGGCTGGAACCAGTATTTATGATCCCTGAAACCAAAGATGGTCTTGAAAATTACATGCCCAAATGCGTCACTTCAAAATTACAACTTAATCATATAACGCTCAACACAGAGCTTTGAAAAACACTGATCATCTTTTGTTTCTTTCCAGGGGGAAGAAAAGCTCTGAGAGATAATAAATCATTCAACGTATCGATGGAAGCAGCTTACTTACGAAACAGGATTTGCAATGCAAAAAGTGAATCATGAAGCATCACCTTCACACTTCACCCTTCCTCACGCACTGCTATTGAAGACTGTCTCTCCAACTCACCCACCGCCTCCTACAGCAGGTCAGCGACAGGGCCAGTCGCCCGTTTCTCCATCATCCCTCTGCAGGAAAGGGCTGGTCGTGCTCCCCGAGCTCTGCAAGGAATGAGCTCAAACGCAAGGGAGCCACCCAAGAGCTGCAAGCGCGCCGAGAGCTCTAGACCATGCTGTACAGAGAAGTTGATCTAGGAAAAACGCTTTGGACACGTAGCCACAGCCCAAATGCAGTTCTTCGCCAAGACTGAGGACAATATGTTATTAACTAAAGTTTAATTATATCCACAAACATACATTTCTAGCTGAGGCATACAACTACATCTCTGTAGATCTGTTTGTTCTTCTAGCAGTCCCATTAAGAAATTAGTTTTGTGTTCACTTTCATAGCCCAGAACACACATTTATCTGGTATTAATTTGCTCCTATTTTGTTTCCACAGGAATTTTACTTGTTCCATATTAATTAATTTATGTCAGAAACAGACAACACTTCACAAAGGACCCTCTAATCAGTGGCTAATAAGGGCGGGCTGCAGTACAGCGTTTATGTAACATGGGTAAGATTGTTTTCAAAAGACAAAGCATGGTTTCAAAGAACAAGCTATTGTCTCCCCACGAATCGACTGTGGAAATTAAGTAGACCTTAATTATTACATTTGCAGTGCTTTGTATTAGGTGAGGTCAATTTCCAACAAGTATCATTCCCTGTAAGAAAGACGACTCTGCTTACTTGTAACACATAGACAATGCATTTTTCTCTAAAGAGAAAGTCTGCAGGAAGAAGGAGCCAGCAGCAGACACCCAGCCAGGTCTCTACAGCCGACCAACAGCCGCTACAGCCGACCAACAGCCACTACATGAGCTTCAGCAGGGAAACCCTCCCCTTCTCAGAGACCCACATATTTGACAGTCACATTGAAAGCTGCCCACTCTCCCCACAACAACCCAGTAACCCAACTGCCACAGAAGCAAGGCAAGTAGCTCTGAATATTTTCTCTCTTCCCACACTTCAGTGCATCAGCTGTACGTGCAAGCAAAGAGCACACGCTCCATTCTAATGGAAGAGGCAAAATTCAATTAATGACACCAATCTTTACAAGTCAGCAGAGACTGCAGAAATGGCTCATTCGGGAAATTTTTCTTTCTGAAAGCTTCCGTGCACTATAATAAAGCAACTATTGCAAGCATTTATTTATTAATACAGAAAGATTTATTTATGAGAGACCTGCAATCAGCTTAGCCTCTGAAAGCGCAGCTTGATGTAGCTTAGCCCCTAGCCAGAGTTTCTCATCTGCTTTTACATCAGGAAGCAGCATCCATTAGCTGTCCCTAACCCCGAGGCTAGTTGAGAATAGCCCAGGCGACACCTTGGCACCCCCTTAAGACTCAGGGCTGCCAAAACCAGCGGGCAGCCTGCAGTGACCCAAGCTCCGCTTTTACGCCAAGGCTTCGATACGGTAGAAGGAAAGAGGCTGACTCCACAGGCAAGGAAAGCTGGTGAGGGGTCCAGTTAGGGTGTGTATGACGGTGTTTGTGAAAGGAGCTGGAGAACTGCAGCCTTCCCTTAAATTAGCATGGCAGGCAGAAATATGAAAGGCTGTAAGTGTAAGGTAAGTTACCCAAATCCTGCTTTTCTATGAGAGGAAGACCAATTCATATGGCTGCAGCCCAGAAGATGCAATACCAGCACACCGACATGTCTCTGCTGGGCAGAATACCTCCCAGAGCTACCAGCAAGAGGAGCTTTGGCAACAAAAGAGCCACTTGATTTAAAGCAACTGTACTATTAAGTTAACATTTTTGTTCATAATACAGGCTAGCTTATACTTAGAAGAAAGGCAAAGGGAATGGCACAGGGAGCCATTTCAATTCGTAAGAGGCAGTTATTAAGACAACCGTAAGGAACAGGGAAGGGAAGCTTTCCCAATGGTTTTGCTACATTATTCCATCATGATTTCACAAAGCCCGAGGAGTCAATAAAAGTGTATTATAGGTCTTCAAGGAAGCAGATCCAGGTACTGCTTTGACTCTCCATTACAAGAGACAAACCCAAACAAAAGCATTGCCCAGTTCCCAAGTATCAGGATCCTAGTCCTCTTCAGCTTGTCCTTTATCACTAGTAAACAGCGATGGTGATAACAGTAAGACCATACAGCTCTCTAGATGGCAAATGCTGCACTGAACGTACCATGGAATTAAGCACAAGCCTTGCCAACACAGAACAAGAGCAGATTTAAAAGCAAGGGCAGTCTTTGCACCAGCAATAGCCCAGGATCATGAAACTGCTTCCTGCTGTCCCACCCCCTGAACTTCCTGCCACCCTGTCCAGGGAAAATGCCTTTGTCCCTGACCGTGACCTGCAGAAAACAGCCATCCGTCCAGGTGTGAGCATTAAGAAGTCCCTGCAGCATTTGTGGTGCTTTGGATTAGGTCATCACAGTGCTGGGACAGTCCCTTCTGTCCAGGTTATCAGAAGTTCAGCTCTGTAGCGCAGTAGTGCTCTACCCACCACAACCTTGAGAAGGAACACCCTCCGTGCCCTGCTGCTTCTGGCTCCTCACAAACAAGATCACTGGGAGCAGGCCAAAATTGAGCTTCTGTGTCCTCAGAACACAGGGATGGAGAGAACTGCTCATCACTGCTTCTGACAGAAAACAGCACAATCAATTACAACAGGTGACTTTTTGCATATTAAGTATACACGGAAAAAGATTTTGAGATGTTAACACCTGTCATTGCTGATTCTCCATCAGAGCCTCTTCCCTAAATCCCAGAAAAAGCATAGGATGCTCAACACAATGGGGACCACCAGCCATAAGGTTGACTTGAAACAAAAAAGAAATGGCTCAAGAAGTTTGTTCCACATGCAGAGGAAATGACTAGAAGGGAGAGGAAGTAGCATCTAAACAGTGCACCTGAAAGCACAGCATCAGACAGCTGCCTAAGAGACCGTACAGTCAATACAGTCAGCTGTCAGCCGCTGGTATCACACGACTTGTAATATCTCTGCTGGGACTCAGGTGCTGCACTTTCTTATCCAGAGGTCTCATGCACACACGAGTGTGTTCTTGGGCACCCACCTCCACCATCCAGGCGACTACCCCTCCATGAAACATCTCCCTCAGCTCTGCAAACCACAGGAACACCCTTGACTACCACTGCTGCAGCCACAAAAGGGACAAGAGCGCCTACATAATCCTTCAGGGGTGAGCAGCCATGGGGCTGTAACCTCCTGGGGTGCTGGAGAGCCCCTAAGCCACTCAGACAAGAGCATCTGTGCCCATATCCTCTGCTGCCATTTCACGTGGTCGTTTCTTGCCAGCACAGCTGCTGATTAAAGCTTCCACTGACATCTGAAGACTTAAAGGCAAATAAAAAAACCCTACACTACTTAATCTGATTCATGCTTTTTTAATGACTGGAGTTCCTATCATGTGGAAAGCATCTTTTGCAAGGTACTACTTGACCACTGCTGTTCAGAAATGTAAAAAGACTTGCTAATGCTCTGCTAAACTTCTCACAGAAGTATTTATACCAGCACCCCCCTATTTTTTCCAACTATAATCTAATTCATGTGCCTCTCATCTTAGCTATGGAACAGCATGTTAAATCCAAGATCAGAGCTCATTTAGATAAATGGAATTGGGCACATCCAGCAAGTCATTCCTGCTGCGACATTTCTACTATTGACAGAGTTATTTCCAGGCCCAGCGTAGGCAGGGAACTGGGAGGACTCACAGGCTTCAGCACAGTCACTGCCCCTCACTGAGGATGCATAGAACAGCCAAAATTTCCAAAGGGACTCTACCTGGGTCTAGTCACATGTTAATAAGCATTCTGGCAGCATTTCCCAGAAACAACCTTCAAGTTACCTAGAAACATATTCCATCAAAATAAACCTCAACATAATAAAAAAGAATAAAAAAGAAAAGAGCTTTTACTGGTAGATTGCATTCTAGCTATATACAGAAGAATTAATGGATAAACTAGAGTGATTGATCAAGGGGATAGCTCAAATGAATTTTGAGGTTATTTTCTTAGTTCTTTCATAAACACAAATAGTGCTGTCCAAGTTTCCCTTTCCTTGTTCTTTGTTACTCTTCATGAGCTCTTAAGAATATAGCTGAATCCTATGGGCCTCTATAGGACTTAAGAGCACCCAGCGGACCTTAAACACTTAGTAGGTGATGAGGTGAAGTGAGCCCACTGCTCTAGAGTTTAACAGTTAAATCATCCAGAATAGATGCAAATTTCCAATCAAATAAATCAAAAGATCTCCTTCAGCACTGAACAGTTCCTTTTTTTCTCTAGGGCTCCACCCCCATATTCCTTTCTAATCTGAATAAATATGGTATTTGCATCCCCTTCTTTTTTTTTTTTTTTTAAATAAACAACTGCTGGGATGATGCAGAAACAGCACAAAGGATTTTCTTTAGACATTCAGAGCACTGCTCATCTGATTGATTTCAACTCATCATTCTTCATAAACAGAATGTATACACAAGAGCCTGTCAATACATCTGCTTGGTGCATCTTTCTCTCCGCTCACAGCCCATGCCCAGAGGTTAACGCAATCCTGCACTGCAGAACACACCACCTCCACAAGAATTGGTACTTTTCAGCCACCCTCCACTCAAGCTGAGGTGCAATTAGCAGGGGTCACAACCACGCAGCCACACCCGCCAGAACACTTCTAGTGCTAGGGCTCAGCAGAGGTTATCTCACTGATAACCTACATACACCCTGGGGACATCTGTGCAATATGCACGTCCACACACTGACGATTCAAAGGATGTAACCCAGAACTTGGCTGTAGCACGCAATTTCTCAGCACTGCCTCAGAGAGCTGTGCGAGACGTGCTCTGCTCAGCCTTCAGAAAGGAAGCTGGCCTTGATTTAGAGGAACGTATGTTCTTCGTATAAATGCATACATAACAGCATGCTACTGACCATTAACGATTCCTGGAAATCCATTAACCTTCCTGAAAATCACATTTTCAGCCAAAAGAAACACTTCCAATTATTAAGACAAGGATGCCTATACCATATACCCCAGAAATTAATCATTCTTGTACTCCACTAAGACACGTCACAAGGTAGCCTGCCTCTGGAAAATTAACTGCTATGAGTCAGTCAAAAAGATAAAACAATTGAAGGATTTTCATACATTCTCTTACTCAGGAAGAATCCTCTTTCCAACCCTTCTCTCCACTTGTCAAACATTTAGTGGATCTGGCATAAGTATTCAACACATCCTGCTTGTTAAGTCTAGTTGGACAGAGACAGTGGAAGTTCCACGGAAAGTTCTACAGCAGGTTCTCTTCAGATCTATAAAGTTTTGCTTTTGGCCTCAGTGGAAGCAGGATTAGATCCTAAATAGGTCCACAGGGAGCTTCAAATGGATTAATGAAGACAATACAAGGAAAGAGAATCTCAAAGCAGGATAGCGTCATCAGATAATGGTATATTCTATGCAATGAAAAGAAGATAACATCACCCTTATCTGCATTACATCAAGTATCTTTTGCTTCCAAAAGCCCTTAAGGCTGCAGAGTTTTCAGTTACCTTTGCTCCCTCTATTTCCAATAGCATTAACACTCTTCCTTAGAATTCTGCTGCCAGCCGCCGCGTGGTCTCTCCGGATATCATGAATTAAATTCTCGTTTCTTCTGACTCCTTCCATCGTTAGAAGGACATTTATCAGGTTAAGCCCAGATTTCTTCCCCTGTCTTACCAGCGGAGTTGTGGATGACTAATCAAAAGACTGAATATATTTTAAAGATCTAATTCTCCCTTCACTATTTATACTAGTCAATGTCACTTTGACACTATTCTGGCTTTCAAGTGCAAAAAACTTTCAGACTTAAATTCCCTTTAAAATTAACATGCTCTCATAAGCAGACATGAGTGCTATTCGCTCCATCCTTCCCTCCCCCAAGTTAGCTTCAGCTGTCACCAAAAACACAGTAAGCATTTTCCTTCTTGGGAACTATGTGTTCTTGCAGTTATATTCAGTGGACCAGAAGAGTCTGGCATCGGAAAAAGAACTATCTGATTTCTTGGACTCGCTGCAAGAGAACCTGTCTTGGCCAGATACAGTTATCACCACCAAGAAGCAAGAATACAGTTAAATTAAAGATGCCCTAAGCAATGAATATTGGCTATACAAAAGTGATCAAGTATCCACCCACTACAGACACAGCTTTGGGGCTCTGGCTGCTCTTTAAAGGGTGTTTCTTCCTGCAGTTATTTGTAACTGTGAGCGAAACACTCACTTTGTAAGTTAGCATAAAGATTTTCAGGATTTCCATAAATGGCTACCACTATTTTACTAAACGGAAAGTAGTCAACAGCTCTTGAGAACCTTTCACATTTGTCGGTTTGTTAGATCCGAACGTGCATTTCAGCTTAATTCAGACTGAGCATGTGAGTCAAGGTCAAATCTACTATTTTTGCCATTATTTGTATTGCCATCTTTCACCTGTATTCCCTGTAATTTCTATTTCTGTGCCAAGTCATAAAGAGGGCAATATAGCCTGCAAAAGCAGCTGCACCTCAGACCCACCTTGAGATACTGAACCTGGGAATGCCCCTTTATGTCAGGGAAGAGACCTGCCACGTTCAGATGGCGAATCCTTCCATGACAGTACTTCGACACTGAAGAGAGCACTACCTCTGGGCAGCAGCAAGAAAAATGTACAAAAAGACAAAACAGATACAAAGCATCTTCCTAAAAATCTGCTCAAGGCAACGGTTTTCTACAGATCATTTCTACCACGGTTTCCATCTTCTGGCTCGCCACATGCAAGCCCAGTCTGCAGGCAGAGAAAGCATCTCTGACCACTTCCAAGGAAGTAATTTCATTATCTCACTTCATTAATTGCCCCTCTCCACCACACGATCCAGGTATGGTAAAAGCAGGTCTGCGAGCACATCTCTTGCTGTCCCCTCCAGGAAGGGTCCTACCTCCATTTCACAGGAAGGGCACCAAAGGGAATTTTATTGAATGTCATGGTGAATTGCATAGCATCTGCTCTGTGCTACGCCCAGGACAACCTTCTCTATAGAGCTTTTCCATGAGGGGTTGTTCATCAGGTCTTATTTTTAAAGAATCTGGGCCAAGTCATCCCTGCTGTAGCTTTAATGACGTCAATGAGCTACAGCAGGGGGGAAAATGGGCCATTATTTTTTATGTCCATATGTCATGTGCCCATTAAAGAAAAAAATGCAAAAGAAGATCAAGGAAGAAAAGTTATTGAATCAAAAAACTATCCTGCACAGAGAGTAACATCTAGATGTGGAATGTTTCTCTTTTGTTTCTACTGTACATCTAAAAATATACAGTTTATGGAAAAAGAAATACTTCTGCAGTGTCAAGGTATAACGCGAGTTCTGCAATGACAAATTATATTCACATTTTGTATCCTGTTTTGCATAAAAAGTTAAAAAAATCTTTACTAGGAAAAGGCCTCTTCAAAACTCAACAAAAGCAAGCGGCAGAGTTGCCAGCAACTGCTAGTTTCTCCACTGTAAGCCAATATTAATCATACTCTGCATACCACCACCCAGTAGTAAAGCCCAATGGACCTTTTTCTGAGCTCATTTCTTATCAAATCCAAATCACTATTCCACAAATATCAAAAGCAAAAAGACAAAATGTAAGTTTAAACCTAAGCAATGTTTTCTGTGTCTATTCAAAGCCTCAAACACCAGCATGGAAAGGGACGCAGCTGAGGAGACCAAGCCTGCCAGATGTAGGACACCAGCTGTGAACAGCAGTAGCAGCCACCGCAACACATCACAGTTCTGTGCTATTTTCAGCAGGCTGAACTGAATCATTTATCTTGAGCGAGTTGCATACACATTTTCCACCCACCGTGCCCCAGACCATCAGGTACTGCCCCAGGCTGCAAGCAGCAACCCAGGGGAGCCAAACCGCAAGGTGCCTCCCAGCCAGTGAGACCTGCAACCAGAACTTCTCAACTCCGGATTTAAAAGCCCACTTAACTGACATTTAAGCATATGAGTAATTTTATTCATATGAACATAGGTAAAATTACTCACCAATATGTTTATAGAGTCATGCCAATATGCCTTGTGAAGACAACAGATTTTTCAGAACCATCCAGGAACAGCAGCAGATCACAGCAGCTTCATGTTCCAGGCCTCTACTTTGTAGAGGACTTATTTCAAAGCTTAGTGGAAGATTCCTTTGAAATCATTGACCCTAATTCTCCAAGTCTCAGCTTTAGTCAACAAGTCAGTCATCTTCGTAAAGGCCTTTTTTCCAATTATTTTCTCTTTGCATTAATGAGTTCTTTTTCCCACAAAAAGCCAGAACAGTTTGGGGGTTTGTTGGGTTTTTTTATTTTTATTTCTGTCCTCCCCGCCCCCCCCCCCCCATTCCAGCACTGGAATCAAAATAACTTGAGATGGAAAACGTGTGACCTCCCAAGCCTTTATTTACAGTATCACAAACCACAAGGGAAGGATCTATCTAAGTTTTCCAGC
Source organism: Falco cherrug (assembly GCF_023634085.1). Taxonomy (NCBI): domain Eukaryota; kingdom Metazoa; phylum Chordata; class Aves; order Falconiformes; family Falconidae; genus Falco; species Falco cherrug. The sequence goes on from NC_073697.1 coordinate 97,007,801, forward strand.
TGGAATGGGAACAGCAGGGAAAAACGTGCCCTCGTTTTTGCAGCCGTGATATTTAACACATCACAGGGGAGAAAGATGGGGAGGAGGTAGCAGAGTTAGAAGCAAGTAATGATGCCATGGAAATGTCAGATGAAGAGGTCTCAGCCACACAGGTAAGTTTATGTGATTACATCCTTTCTCCCCAGAAATAAACAGAGCTTTCTACATGCAAATGTAATTGCAAAACCAGTCAGACACAGATTAAAGGAGCTACTTCTTGACTTTTACGTTATACAAGACTGTAACATACAGAAGCCTTCTGACTTCACCTGAATTTGTATTAGTGCTGTAATGATCTCTCCTCGTGCCACCATCTCCCAAATTCCTACAACAAAGAGTCCATCAAAACCAGGAAGTCTAGAAACAGCGGAATCGTCCTCAGATATTTAGACAACGCAGACAAACACAAACGAACGAGGTTTAGATCTATAGAAAGCTACTTGCAGCAGGAAACTGTCAGTTTGTGGTTACAACCACACCAGTGTCACAGCTCTTTCCTCCCAGTTAAATACGTATCTCCAAACAGTTCCTCATGTCTAGTGTTTCTCTTGTAAGAGGAGGAAAACAACCACAAGAAAATCTTGCTAGTATTTCCACTAAAAATTTCACGGCGCCAGGAGACAATCATCTTTGAAAAGTGATCCTTCTGTACCTTTCCAAACATTTATTTATGTCCCAGACTGTCAGGTCTAACACAGTTTACCTGTAACTATCTCCCACCTTTATGAGATCCCATTCCCGCCCCTCCCCTTACCTGTCAGCAGCTCCTCCTTCTCCCTGCCTGGCACTGCAACAAGTGCCACACTAACCCACAACCTGTACGCACCGAGATAGGCGAATGCCACAATTGTACTGCTCCGAAACGCTGCCAAACAGGGTTCCGCTCCTTGCCAGTACAAAAGAAGCCATCACAGCTTTCTGAAGTGTTATCACCTTGATCTAACTCACTGTAAAGTGTTTTGCAACACAGTCTATGAAGGATCCAACACGAGGATAGATTTCTCCGCCTTCAGTCAGTTTCCATAAACTCACCCCTTACAGTAAGGGGTACAAATCTCATGTCACAGGTCACACAGTAAGTCCCCTGGTAAGTACAGGATGCAGAAAAAGTAAGCCAGCCCAAACTGGAGTTCATATAAAAAGGCATAGAGCTCTGGAAGGGAAAAAGCTTGTCACATTACACAGCCAGGTGTAGAAATGTACCTAAAAGTCACAGTACAGCATGGCACAGGCACAGACAGGTGCTGCAAGCAAAGCAGGGAGCACTAGAAAGGCATGAGAAGGAACCAACTGCAAAGCAAACCTGTGCTTCCTTTTGACAGGACACCATCCATTCCTTCAGTGATGTGCACAAAGTGTTTAGAGGGGACACCACTTCCCCAGTGCACAAAACTTCTCCCCAGCCCACCTCACATGTTCTCAGGCTAAGGCACCCTGTAATTCCAACTCCTTTCACCTCATCTACTTTCCCCTCTCCTATATATCAGCCTCCTGCCCGACATCAGCTTCTGCCTCTTCTAACAGAGAGAAGCACTCATTCCTCATCCCGTCCAGGCTTCTGCAGTTACAGGACCAGTGGAAACATGAAAAGGCAGGGCAGTGTTCCAGGACAGCTAGAAGTAAAGGCTACTGAAAGACAGAGAAGCAGATACCTCCTCATTCTGCATCAGCATCCTCCGTCTCCCCTATCACACTGTTTACCTTGCCGGCTTCTTGTCCAGGTCCCACAGCCATGCTTTGAATATCACAGGCACTTACAGCTTGTGCATGCACACATGCCCCTCAGATTCTGCTCACACCAGGGACTGAGAACACTTTCCTAGATTTTGAAGTAATTCTATGCAAAATACTCCCAGGTATGACTTGTAGAGGAATCTTCTCCCACCATTTTCACTCTGTCCAACAGTTTGGATTCAAAGCCTTTGGGTCTGGAAAAGCAAAAGGCTGCACAGGAATGCTGGCAGAACGAGGGGAAAATTAGCCAGTGCCTACAGCTTTTTCCTGGACATTGCTATTGAGCTTTTTGTTTTCCTAAATGCTGCATTCTCTGACAACACTTAAAACCCATTTTTCTTCCTATGTTCCTTACCTGTCAATCCAGGGACATTACTTTTCTCTAGTGACGCAAGCCGCATGTATTCATTTTGTTGTGAATACAATTCTGAAGGCAGCTTCCCCCCACCTGCCCAAGGAATTAATGAACACTTGGGCACCTCTCTCACCAAAGATCATCAGCCCTCCTAAGTCCTTCAGGCAAATGAAATTGAGCAGAGCCACAGCCCCAGGGCAAAGCAAACCCTAACCACTGCTAAGGATTGCATTTCTTCTTTGCTGTTACCACTAATTCAGAGAAACACACTCTCCTCTACAACAGCCGACAGGGGAGCAAAGGTGGAGTGCGTGACCTAAAGGCAAGGAAGGCAAAGCTCTTGGGGCACAGCTGCTCTCCTCAGCACAGGAGCACAAATCCACAGGGCAATTAATGCCTCTATGAGCATAAACTCCTCTGTTAGAGCTGCTGACAGCAGCTTTTGCTCCCAAGAGACCAGTCTGCAGCTCCTTCAGAGAGCTGTGGTGGGCAGAAGAGAAGCCGCCGGGCTTTCTCCCAAGGAAATCAGGTATCCCACAGAGGGACAAGCCACGGCACTAGTAACAGCCCACCTGGAGAGGATTCAGGAAGGGAAGAGACATGGGGAATGGCAATGAATTCATTGGGAGCCAATTTACCAACAGGAGACAATTAAGGTATTAAAATCACCCTTTGTTTTCAAGGATTTCTGGTAAAGATATTGCATGTTAATACAGAGCTGGTGGCACTGCGGTTTCAGTGTAACTGCTGCGACCCTGAGGTATAAATCCAGAAAAATTAAAAACACCATTTCAGCTTGATAAGTGAACAGACTCTGATCCAAACTCATTAATCCTTTCTCTGTTCTTCCCAGCAATTCATTGCTCTTAAGTAAGAAACCGTAGAGTTTGAGTTTTAGCATCCAGCAGCAAAAATTCAAAGTTGCTATACCACAGTATCACCACAAAGAGAAACATTAGGTTGAGTTAAGAGTTAAAAACACCCTTTCTGACAAGAAAAAAAAACCCCAAGTGGTGAGGAACATACTGGAGGAAAATAGAAAGATGCAAAACTACAGAGTCAGTCTAAAGGCTGAAACCCCATCTATTGAAAATTTCCTGTTCAGCCACTAATTTTGAGGGCAGATTTAAATACTATGATAAATGTTTCTAGAACTCACACACAAGAGGTTTGGTGAGAGCTGGACACATACATAGTGACCCACAAGCAGCACTCCAAAGGCTGCAGCATAAGGGAGTAGCAGGTCCATACATTCATAAAAAGCATACAAATCTCTTCAAATTTACTTGTTAAAAAAGTACCACACATGGTACCCGCTTCCCCATCTACACTCTTTACTGGGGAAATTTTGCATGTCAATCCTCCTGGCAACATAAAGCAAATTAAAAGTTCAGAGGACAAAAAAAGGTAGAAATTAACAACAATTTTCTGGTAGTACCAGAGGCTGCACACTATTTATTTCAATACAAATAAAATGCAACAAGGTTAAGATTTTTTGGGGAAAAAACCCATGCAAGATTTAAATATGCACACAAAAACTTATGTTTGGCTGCACAGGATGTGCAATTTTCTCCCTTTTAATTTATTTATTTGAAAAATATCAAATAAACAAGGATGCCAACTAAGCAGAAAAAGGGAGAGAACGTGTGGGGTTTTTAAAAAAACAGGTTTATTACCAATACAAGTCTATGCAATTTAAGCCAACTATGTCCTGTGACTGCCAAGCCCTTCTCAAAGGCAACTCATACAGCCATTCTTCCAGACTCCATTTTATCGTGTTCCACCCCTGAGCACCTATTCAAGTGGAACCCAAGCTAAGGTTAATCCCCTCTCACCAGCAGCAAGCTAGTACCTGTCAGACTCATTACCATTCTCCCTAGTAACATCTAATTTATTTTTTTCTAATACAGAAGAAAAAGAACAGCCATCCAGCTGAAATGCCAGAACCTACCTTCTGCAAAAAATCTCTCTAGATGCTTCTGAATGCAGGAGGGAGTAAAGACAGCATTGCTGAAAAAGGATGTCACTGTTGGTCCACATGTGTCAACATCCTAGAGAAAGATAAAACACAGTTCCTTAACTGCCATGCCCATGGGAAATCAACAGCAAGAATAAAGCTGCATTATTTTCACAGTTATACCATGCTAATGGCTTCTATGCAAACAACATAAAGCTACAACATTTTATAATTGCACATCAGAGTTTCTCTGCAGACATCCCTCCGGTATGTCAGAAATTCAATACGTGATAGTAGGCGGCAATGAGCACCTCAGGGATTTAAAGTGCGTTCCAAGCCATGAGTCATCTCTAACTCATGGAAATTAAAAATAAAAATAAAATTTAAAAAAGAGAGAGAAGAAAAAACACATGCACGCATGTTGCACTGACCACTCTCATGTGCTCTCTCCATATGAGACCGTAACTTCCCCCTAAAGCGTTTCCCTTTTAAATAGGGTGTTGAACAATTTCCACAAAGGGAACATCATCACAGACAAAACACCACACCGCAGCCTGCTTTCAGCTAGCCTCCCAGACACCAGGCAGGATCCCCCGTTCAAGGGTGGAAGCAGAGCTGGAGCTGCTTGAATAAACCCTGCAAGCCCTTCCACAGCTGGAGGAGCGAGGAGGAGGCATCTCCCATGGCCGCCGCGGAGGACAGTGCTGCCCGGCCGGAGGGATGGCCAAGACAAGGGTGGTGAACAAGTGGCACCCAGCAGGGCAGCCCCAGCTCCCTTCCCACACAGCTCTGGAAACATCAACCCCAGGCAGACCGTTTACACTTCAATTTCCAGCCCATCAGCTACCTGCTTTCCCCTGAGGCTGATTTCTGTCAGGAGAACTGAGGGCCAGAAGTATAACTTGCAGCCCGTGTGGTTTGTTTCGTTAGGCCACGCAGCTCGTTGCCTTGTGAAGAGTCTCACCGTTTCCTCCGACCACTGGAAAGCTGAACATTGCCTGCCCTGCTGTCCTCCAGGGGACAGCCAGAAGAGAGCAAAGGCTCTGGGACGGAGAAGGGAAGCCGTTCCCCTAACAAGTGACCCACGGGTGGCCAGCACGGCTTCAGGACGTCAGCAGAGATCAGAAGACAGCCCGGCTATGCGTGCAGGGGACGGGGCCTCAGCAGCTCCTGCTCACTCCTGAAAACCACCCCCTCAGATTAAAGCTGCCTTTAACTCCCTGAACACCCCGGCCACAGAAATATTCCGTTCTCCTTCGGGTCAGGAAGGGCACAGTTGTCCTTCCCAGTGGCAGGAGCTGTGTTTTGCATCAGAACACGCACATCTGAGTTCACATCCACACCAAAAAATAAAGCAGCTCCTCAATAGGGACCTCGATCCAAGCCTTCAGACCAGCACCCCCAACTAAAGGGTTATACCAAAAAATTAAAAAAAAAACCAACACCAATACACTCTCCTCGCTGCACCAAAGAACCTGAAATGCTTGGAAAAAACATTTGATACCTTTAGCTGTGCTACCCTGTTACAGTTAACAAATTTATGTCTTACCAACAATTTGAAAAAAAAAACCAAAAAAACCCAAAAAAACCCCAAAACGTAACTGCTCTTTACTCTTGTACCTTCCTGGACAGCAATTTAAAAAAAATAATAGCGCTGCACAAGTGAGATCCATCCTGGACGAAAAGCAAATGCGAGTAACATTTCAGGACCATTAATCTCAGAGATCTCACCAAGAGCAAGCAGGCAGGCAGTTTAAAAATATATTTAGTCCACAAATGCTTATTAACGTTGAATTGCTGATGCAAATGATTGAATATATATTGAAAGTGAGATGTGGGCTTCCTGTTATTTCTGGAGGGTTTTTAAGTTAACCCATATATTGTTTCCCTGGATTCATTTTTTCAGTACTCTGTTCTGTGAATATATCAGAGGCACTACTGTTCAATTATAATTTTCATGCTTATTTCATCTTCCATAATTGTTAGCCTTTCATAAGATACATTATCTCTAAACTGCTAGTGTTGCAGAGCAGCTTCATTTTATGTGATCTTAATTTGCAGAAGATTTTTTTTAATACCTTTTGCAATTAATGTATTGATTTATATTGTGGTGGACTTGGCAGCGCTCGGTTGACGGTTGGGCTCAGTCTTAAGGTCTTTTCAAACCTAAACGACTCTATGATTTGCTGATTCACAGCTAAGCCAGTTGCACAGAGCCCAAATGCCACTTCTGCTTTCCCAGGCTGGGTTTAAGAAAAAAAAAAAAAAAAAGCTGAAAGTGTCGAGCATCAACACTTTCTCAACATTTGCTTAACTTATGTCAAAACCTTCTGTGATGCAACTATTAGATGTGGAACTATCTGAGCTGGAAAGTACAGGTCCAGTCAGTAGTCCTGTGGTTTAGGAGTCTGCTCTGAGTTTTCAAAGCGAGGGGGTTCCACACACCAGGTCTGGCTCACGTACAGCTTTCCACTGTGGCCTCAAAGCAGCCACCACACATCTGCATCACCACATGCAGAGCACAGGGAACAAGTCCTGCCACACAACGGTCTTACAGCATTTGCTTCGCTTTGCCAGGCACTTGGAGAGTTGAAAGCACCAAGTACGAACAGCCAACCTGATCCAACCATCCACGATCAGCTGCGACTCAGTATTTGTCACACACATACACAGATGCAGTTGTCTTACACACTCACTAGATGCCATTCCTTGAAGTCCCCCAAATCTGATTGCAATGTGCTACAAAGCTGAATCTTAGTTTTCTTTTCGTTCATTGACTATCGCTCTTGTTCCCAATATTAATACAGTCAAGACAAGATCATAAATAAAATGGACTCTGCAGGCTGACAACAAAATTAACAGTGCAAATCATTGCTACTTTTAAAATTACATCTTTAAATCAACTGAAGAAAAATATTACAAGATTTGATAGATATAAACCTGTCAAGAATCTGTGCGCGTACTTTGGGGCAGAATTAACCCACTAAATTCTGAAGGAATCTTTTAAGTAAAAAAAATTTCATAAAGGGAAATTTAAATTGTTTCTTCCCCCCATGTTATATACAATGTGATGATTTAAAGCCCAAAGGATCTTCTCTCTAAATTACCTATTCAAATCTGTAGGACGGAAATCTATTTAAATACAAGATTTTAATCTTGCTTTGCATGTGAACTGTTAAAATGATTTTTCCAGGAAAGCAAGTGTCTCATTAGTCCTTTTAGCTATTCTACCATACTGATCTGCAAGTAAACAAAAACCCTCACATTACCTTTCTTTTTAAAAAGGATTAGTTATATCTACAAGTTTTTTTAACCCTATATACATCTAGTCTGATTGAGTCTTGCCACTGTTAACACAATAATTCACTCATCAAGTGCATCAGGATTTGTCAATATCTATTCTACATTTGTTTTGTAAGCCAGACAAGTTTCTGTAGAAGCTGGATATGCCAGACAACATCCTCTCAAAAGAAGCGTCCACTATAACCTACAGTTAAGCAAATAACTTCTAAAAATCTGTTGGCCCAGAGCCCCGGTCCCTTGCACTGCCTTTGCAGAGCAGAGCGCAGCTCTCTGCGTCAGCAGGGGCCTGGACTCACGGTGTCAGAAGGAGTTTCGCTGTTCAGCTGACCCACTGCGGCAGCAATCCCGAAAGCCTCACTGGGGAACTTGGGCAAACCTGGAAAAGCAGACACAAAGCCTCCCCCATTCAAGAGGATCAATCTTCCTATCTGCTTTATTCTTTTTTTGTTTCAGTGTTGGGTTTTTTCCTTTTCTGTAGATTGGGGAAGGATGACAAAACTTCTTGTTTTCAGTGAAAATAAGAATAAATGGTCTGAAACAATTACTCCAAACAGAGATACAGAGTTCTCTACATGCTTGCTAACAATACTGAAATCAAAAGTGATTAAAAGCAAAAACATATCAGAAAAACAGAAACTGAAAGTACTGTATTTAGGAAAACATAAATACCAGCATTTTCTCTACAGTAAACACTGAAAGTTAAAGGTAATTAATACCATCTAGGCCATTACCACATATTTATAGAACTTGTTTTCTGGAATAATCATACACAAGTCACCTGGACTATATTCCCAAATCATCACTTTTTAAAGTCACTGCAGTTTGCAGAGGCCTCACTGATGCTATTAATTTGCTTATTTTCACATGTGAGAACAGATTACAATACAAAAGTTAAACTTAAAAACTGTCAGTTTTAAGCCTCTTTTAGATTGCTACTAATTAACCCTGTCTGCATTTCAGAAACATTTGGTGATAAGTGGTAATCAAATATATAGTTAAAACTGTTTCTATTTATGATGCTACTGGATTGCAGGAGACTTTAGCATTATTAAACAAGGGACACATTTGTCCCAAAGCAAACCACCAGGAAAAAGCAACCCAACAAGCACATTGAGAAGAGAGAGTTAATGCAAGACTTCCCTAAAGGCTAGAAGAACATTTTTATTATGGGTGATTTGCAAAGACGAGCAACTTTACAGACTTCCTCCCTTCCTCGAAGGGCTTTCAGGGAAGCACCTCTCCAAGGAAGTCTCTGGGCATCAGAGCAGCTCAGAATCAAACCCATGCAAAGACCAAGTCTGGTATCGGAACAGCAGGAAAGCAAACTATAGCTATTAGCAGACAGATTCACATGCAAATACATTTTGCAAGGAGGAAGAGGTGCCACCCAGCTGGCGGTAAGCAGCTCATTTTTAGCACAAACGCTGAAAACACTATGTGACACTAACAGAACTGGCATTTACCTTTCCACGGAGGACGATTCATTACAAGATGCCTTCTGCTGGCTTCTGAAGGCTTCTCTGCTTAACTGATGTGCTGCGCTCCACTTCTCAATCTTTCCTCCTAAGAGGTACCATCATCACCGCCACCACTAAAACACTTTATATTGGTGGGACAGGCAGAGTTCCCACCTCACCATTACCCGAACAAACACACTTGGTGATGACCACAGACCAGAACACATTGGCCCCACGTTCAAGATCAGAGCCCTGTCGAGCAAGTGCAAAGATAATAGAAAAAGAGATTCACGTGCTGTTTCTGCAAAGTCAGAGACAGTGACAGCACTATCTTGCAGGGATAAATGAACTAGCAAAATTGTTCCTAGCGAACACCACAGCTGTTTTAGCTCAGCCTACTGCTTTTGCACAATCTGCATTAGTAAATACTAAACCCTAACAAGTGTCAGCTGTGGTCAAGCACTGCATGGCCGTGGTTTGGAAGCATCAGTTTCAGGCCACGGGTAGTCACAAGAGTCCTTTTATCCTCAGAGAAGGTGTTTTCTGTTCTCCTACCAGTTAGTCACCCTCAAACAATAAGGGCATGTAAGTGAGCAACTGAAAAGCAGCAAATTGGAGAGAAATAAAAATCCTGAAGAACTCTGTAGGCAGAAAAACAGGCTCTAGGATGTGCCAGGAAATTAATTAACATGCAAGATAAATGCAGCAGTTAACTAGAAAATATGAGCAGCTCTGAAAGGCACCTAAACCATTTTCCCCTATCTGATGCTTGTAGCATCTGGACCCTCCGAAGTCCCCCTGGGGTTACATTCCTTAAGGAGCACTGGATCCTGGCCTCACTGCAAGCAGCCAGACCCAAGGGGAAGGGAGAAAAAGCAAACAGCAAAATGTTGCCAGAAAGCTGCCTGGGTTCTGGATCTTGCTGTAGCTATAATGAGCTTTTCATTTGCAAAGCCTTCTCCTTCCTTTCTTAAAAGTCATTACTCCCTTATATGAAATGGGAAGCATTACAACCCTGATTGCTCTGATGAGGCTGCCAGAAAAATACATTAAGGAAAAAAAAAAAAAAACAACCCAACCTACACACTATATGCAACCTTACAAGACTTTTATGAACCTCCCATCAGTCTCTGTAAAGTGGGAAATCACATTTAACATCACACAACAGCAGTTGCAAGCTGTTCTCGACACCTCCAGGACACCTCACCTTCCCAGACAGAGGATGACCTCCTGCCTCTGTGGTGGCATCCCAGAATCTGCGAACAGCCGCATCTGCTCCATGCTAGTACGGTATTGTTTTGAGGGAGGCAGCTACAGATTCAGATCTGAAAAATCAGCGTTTATAAGCATCCATTTAGAGTAAAGCTTCAAATTCCCCTCCAAGAGAAGTATAACCTACAAGATTTTTTTTTCCAGGACCACAAAAGTACGGGGGGACGGGGACAGGATGACTGACACCCAGAAAAAGCCTCTTGGTGGGTTCAGCACCTGTGTATGCAAAAGGCGCTTTATCTTTTATGCATGACATGCTTTCCCCCCTGTGAAGACTTCTAAGTGAATCAGTTAGACAGGGCCTCTACAGCCTGCTTTTAGGAGGACCTTTTTTTTCAAAACATTATTTTAATTCAACCATTTGATTTATATTACTTTCCAGTCATTTCTAGCTAAGTATATTTCAAGCAGAAAACTCTGCATCAGCTTTCACCTTGCCCCTTTCCCATATAAATGTGGCAATTAGCACAGAAAAATTAGTCAGCTATGCAGTATTTCACCTTAAATAAAGCAGCTCAAGAAATAATACGCCATTTAATTGGTAGTTGACAGCCAGGGAAGAAACAAAGTGTCTCAGTAACATGCTTAAAGAGGGTTTGAAATCCATTGGTAGACCTTGATGGAAGCCTGTCGTTGTCAATGGAGCCCGCAATCCCTAATTGCTCAGTACTGTGCTTTTATTCTCTGTTTTATCAGAGCTCATCTGCTGATCAATGAGGAGTCCCATGGAATAGCACTCTGAATTTCAATGTCAACACAGCAGTACCATGGTAATGATCGAAAATATTTACATATTGCCTCATTGATCGTGGGGTGTTCTTTTCCAACCATCTGGCTACTGGGCACTGATTTTTTTAATTTTGTTTTATTTTTAGGGCTTTAAATAGTTGTCAAGCAGGTCAGTTGAACGTCTTTACAGCTAACATTCAGCATTCCACCTGAAACAGGTTCTCCTGTTATTTTTAACCCAGAACATTAGCAAAAGCATTAATCAATTTCATCCCATCTCAGGGAGGGAGCAAAAAATAATTCTCTTAATGAGGACAAAACCCAGAAAAACAACAAACACCTGCTCCGTGCTTACCAGAATGATGCGCCAATTCAGCTACAAGGTCTCATTTTTAATGTGACTCGAGGGTGTCAACATTTTGACAACAGATGAGTCAAATGGAAATATGTCATTCACTCTGCGCTTGTTGCCAGCCTCGAGATAGAGGAACCCTGTAGGGGCTGCTTTTTCCACCTCCAGATGGAATACCTCATGATAACGGCAACGCTAAGCCCCTGGGCTCTGCAGCGTTTGCCTGTGTTTATACTGCCTTTAGTAACTGCTCAAGTTATCAAAGCCAGGCGGTTCAGGCCAGCTGCTGCCATACAGCCTGCAAGGATAAAGCTTAAACAAGCACCAGTTAGTGTCCTTTGCCTTCCCCCGGCCGAGTCTGTGCACCCAGAGATGCACCCAGCTTGCCCTTGGCTGTCACCGGCAGGTGCGCCAGGCTGGGTACACCTCACCTGGCCATCACCTCTGGCACTCAGCGGGGCCAGAGATACCTGCCTGGGCTACATAAAGCAAGGAACTGCGGTGAGAAACAGGACTGAACCTCAAGAAAATCCAAACGAAAGCACCAAGCACCTCTCCACAAGGTGCTCCGAGCACCAACATCTTGCACTCCCCCAGCACAGCACAAGCAGCTTCAGTTAACTCTTGCCTCGCTGTTCCCAGGTTTCCATGTAAGAATAAATTTTTTAAAAGCTTTGAAAAGCTCACCTGCATGCATTCTTCTAGGAAGCTTAAGAGCAAGTTAAACAAAATACGCAGGAAAGACTGACATCTACAAGTCTGCTGCAAGAGATGTCTGCAGAACTTTCAACAGGAATATTAAAAAAGTGGTTCTCAAACAGCTGAGAAACTGATGTCCAGGGTTTTTTTAGCAGCTCCAAACCTGTTCAAAATCAGAAGCTGACTCTCCTAGCTGCTGGTAACATAAACTTGATTTAAGAAGAACAGGAGGTCTATTAGTCAAATTATACTTGGCCTTTAAACCAGGAATAAAACCACTCTCTCAACACAGTTTAGCTGATGATTTTGGTAACAACGTGGAAGATAAAACAATACCTCTTTTTTTCAGTTCTACTTTTGTAACAAGGAATAAAACACAAGTTCTGTCAGCAAAATGACATACGGACAACAAAAGACAGGGCAGCTCTGACATACCTATCTTTGATAACACAGATACCTCATTAGACAAAACCTCCCTTTTATGCCAAGCTCCTTTTTCTGCTGGGGCAACTGTATGAGGGAGAGGGACAGAAGCAGGACACAAGGCGGCTCTTTCCCCTCCATCCTCTCCACCCAGATGTTTTTGCAGTCATGACGCAGATCCGGCTCTTGACCTAATGAGGTCCACTGAAGGAAAAGCACCTGCGAAACATGGGGAGCAGTTTTCCTTACAGCTTTGCATAAATAGTTATTGCTGTTAGAAACCAGTTTATAAATAACTCTGAAAAGTTTTACTCTCCAGAGCCTTCTCCCCTGCACCCTGACACAACAATGCTGCATTTCCAACACTACTATTTCTGTCAGCAGAGCATCAAGGGGAGATACCAAGGCGCATACCCTCAGCAAAGCAAGTCCAACCATGTCTTGCTCTTCTAAACAAAACGATACATTAAAACTGAGAAGCCAGAGCCACACACAGAAACTACTAAAAAAGTTCAATCCTTCAAGTAGGCTTGTCTTTCCCTCGCAGGAAGGTAGGGTGTTAGATAAATGTGCCTTTTTGAAAAGCCTATTTATAGGCATTAAATGTAAGCAAAAGGCGGCATTAAAAATTATTCCCCAGTCCCAAAACAGACAAAAGACACATTACGTCCGCACCAAACATATTTTTGAGACTATTTGATGGGAGACGTTTACCATCTGTTAAAGTTAAAACCTGGAACAATATTTTACAGTCCAGGTACAGGTTAGACAAATAACAGGTCCCAAGAGTCTGGATAAACAATGCTAAAAAACAAGGGAGAGAAGGAAAACAAAACTAGCTATCTGCTCTTCTCCATCAGCTTGCTTTGGGGAGCAGAAGCCTAAAAGCACCATGCTAGCCCTACTGAAAAAAATAACAGCCTCCCTGGAAACAAGGAAGACAGAGCAAAAGTGGAGACAGAAAACTCTGGGATTTTCACTGTCTCTTTTATCAAATTGTAACCTGCAACTTTTCAGATGTCTGCTACTGGCTTACCCTTACTTAAAACAGGAGCAATCCTCCACCCTTCCTTGTAAAGAGCACTGAAAGTCAGCCACAGAGAGTGCTACTGAGGAGATGAGGATGGCAGAGAAAAAGCGAGCGAGAGGCCTTCCTCCCCCTTCTGTTCTTTTCCACAAAATATCTCAAGAGTTATTTACATACTCGTATCCTGAACTCCCCCTCCAGTTTCACAGTTTGCAGTTAACTCTGTGTTCTGCTGGAGATAACACATGTTTAGCTCTCAGCATGTTTAGGCTAGAACACCCTCTGAACGTAACGCCAGGTCACCAAGCCCACGGAGGGAGGTATTTCCAGATGCAGAGACTGGCTGCAAGATAAGACAGAAATACCAGGCTCCATCTCTCCACCACCCTGAAGAAATCAGCCTACTCAGTGAAGGAGACAACTAAACAGCTTGGCAACGCCTACAAGTGGTGCTCAACCTCAGATCCAGTGAAAAGATGTAAATATTTAGATTTCAATTTCATCTGATACGATAAATATAGAATGTCTATTTCCTTCTTTTTAAAAAAAAATCAACATTAAAATAGGTAAGCGAACCACATAGAGAAAATGATTCTGCAGTGTTTCCACCTTTAGGAGGAGGTTCTTAAAGTTATGGTATTTATCTCGAAACAAATTACAGTCACAAGTGAAGTCACTGCTATTGAGTTGTCTTCTGACGTATATAAAACATAATTACATGTCTATATATAAATACACCCATAAAATTGTTTTGCTGTTCATTCCAAACATCTAGCGGCTGATGGCAGTGCTTTATTTTTTTTACCTCCTAAGAAATGCCCATGGCCCTTCAGGGCTCCCTGTGGAGTGATAACTCTGACTCCAACCCAAATCATCTGAAAAAAGCCCCAGAGCGAGCCACCAAGTCCTGAAGCAGGCTCCTTACAACGAACCCATGCAACACACAGCATCAGCTGCACTGGTTTACCACGGCTGTACTATAAAAACCTGAAGCCCTTCCATAACCTCTTAAAGCACATAATGGAATTAAGGCCCCACTACACATCCAGAGTTAAGTCACGCAAATATCAAACTTCTCTGGAGCTGGAGATAACGCAGCTGCACCCTTGAAGCGCCAACATATTTTGAAGTGCTCAACGCGCTGACGTGATTACACACTCCCACCCTCCGCATCAGTTATTGCACCGTTAAAGCAAAATGCCTTCTCAGGTCACTGCTCCCTGAGTTAAGTCAGCTAGTATGCTTGAATTAGTGTCCCAAAGCTCTGCGATCATTATGCAAGTGCCAGCAAACCACACAAATCAGAGTTAACTTCCCTATCCCTTACAAGAATTGCTGCTGCGATGACTAATTACGAAACTTTTAGCTGTTCATGATTACCTTTCCCAAGTGATCCTAGTTACACTGCAACGATCAGGTGTGCCTTCCCAGCAAACGACCTCTTGTTTCATTACTGGATTGTCTGGACCTCTGCTCCCCCCACCCATGGCGAGATGACAGAACCCGGTGGAAAAACCCTGAGTAGCAATCCCAGTATCTGGTCCCTGACAGGAGAAAGAGCTGTTTAAACAAACAGGGAAGTATGAGTGGCAAATCACTCCTCCTAGTCGCATCAAGGGAGTCTCTCCAACTCACCTAAGCTCAGCTGCCTTCCTGCAGAAGAAAGTTTTAAGATTCTGGCTTACACCGTCACAGCACTCACCAACCTCAGCTGTCCAAACACAACAAAGTCAGGATGGCAAAAGCTGCACAGAGTCCTCGCTATCCAAGATACTCGGTGCTCAGGGGTTGGTTTTTTGTGAAAAAAAAAAACGGAGGTCCACAAGAATGCAGATTTCTGGATGCTGCAGCTCTTCAAATCTGTCTGAGCAAGACGCTCTGGAGGCTGTTTAAAAGCCAGAAGAAAAAAAAAAAAATCGAATTTGGAGTCCTCAAAAGCACTAGCTCAGTAAGAAGCTGAAGATTAGCCTTTGCTGCTGAAGGGTTGTGGGAAGCCCCAGCACTCCTCAGGGTGCCCACACTCCTACCCAGACAGCTGCCTTCTGCCCAGCACATTCCTTACTCAGAAGAGGTGTTTGCTTCCCGATCCTGCCCTCCGTGGCGTTGCAGCTGCAGTCAGAGCGCTGGCATGTGCCCTCCTGCCTGGCAGCAGCCCGGAGGACGCCGGAACAGTGACCCCGACACCTTCACTCCTGAAGTTGGGAGCACCCTGCCAGGGCTGGCGGCTTCGCTGTAGCTTTCCACACCCTTCACTGACCCAAGCTGCATTAAACCACCCAGGATAACCGTATCCTTGTTACCAGCCCTCGCGTATGGAAGCCCACGTGCAGGAGATGCTGTCTGCCCTCTCATTTCCCCTTCTGGATGGTCTTTGGTTGCAAACCAGCACCTCCTTGCTGGGATCTCCTCAGATGTGCCCAAGCTCTCCGGGGCAGGTTTTAGCCCTACGCTTATTTGATTTTTTCCTGCTCTTTCATGGCAAATCATGCAGCTCCCTGCACCCACATGTGTTCAATAACTATTCATCTCTACTTGCCTAAGCAACCTCTTATTTCTTCTCCCCTCTGATCCTGATCCTGTGTCACACACACTCAGGAAGGGTTGCAGGAATGGGAAGCAGCTGTCTCCAGGCAGTGCCATCTCTCAGGAGGTCCCCTGGATCTCCACAGCAACCCCTCAAAAAGAAAGATATCTTCTTCCCAACTGGTTTCTAAGTTCCCCAGTGGGATTTACTGAAGCATTTTGCTGTGAGCTTCTAGGGATATTATTTTTAATTTAAAAAAAAACCAAACCACTATCAAAACAGTCACACTGGCAAAAGCCCATGCCCATGGAAAATACACAAACACGACTGGAGGAGCTCTGCATACTGACTTGGCATCGTGCTGATTAAAAATCCCTGAAGTGACAGAATCTGAGCTAGCCCCATGCTAAATTGTTCTGTTCGTCTTACATTAAGAACATCTAAATACCATTCATTACTTTCTTCGTTTAAAATTTTGTAGGACTCTTGGCATGGACACCACGACTAGAGAAGCCACATTCCCCTTCAGTTCGTCGGTGAGTTCAGACTGACGCCTCTGCCCCAGTACAATGTTGTGGCATTTGGATTTCCTCCAACACCCAGGAAACAAAGTTAAAAATAAAGTGTTTTATTTACTCCCTCCCCCCACATTAATTATTCCATTTCCATTCACACTGAATACTACAGAACATTTGTTTATAAGATGCTTGCAGGCTCAAAATTAAATTTAGACGTATCTTACCAATTTGGGGAGATAAGCAGAAATATTAATTGCATCATACCCTATGTCAGCCAGCTTTAAGATTAAATTAGAAGGCATCTTCACCATTTAGAGAAATTGGCTATTAAGAAAACCATGGGGTTTAGATGTTGCTTTTTCCTTCTAAGAAAAATGAAAATAAAGAGCAGACCGACATCAATGCCTGTTCCTCCCCTCTCCTCGAAATGAGGTATGTGTCTTGAATGAGAGAAAGCCTCAAAGAAAAATGTGAAAAAAACGTTTCTCAATGGATCATGCTGGTCCTAGAACAGGACATTACCATGAATATGCATGAATGGCATGAGTCAAGCTACACTCAGGAATAAGCATCAGCTTTCACTTGCCATTTTCTGAAGCCTTGCAGTCAGACTGCCAAGACAGCAACTGAATAACAAGGTTTTTATATGAATGCAGGGGGTAGATTAATGCTGTTTTGGACTAACTGGAGGAACCATCTTCAATTCAGCTTGCCTGAAGGATGTGCTGCTTCTCTATTTGGCCAACTCATAAAAGCAGTAACAAACAATGAATAAAAAGAGACTATGTGTTTAAATTCAAAACCACTGAGCACCACTGTCAGTTGTAAGTTTTGATAATTTCTATGGGAAGAAAAAGAAAAAAAATCAGGACAAGGTCTTTGCAAACTGGTTGCTGTCAACTAAAATGAGAAGTTAGATAAAACTCCCACATGCCAGATGGTAGATCACAATAAATGCTCAGGCTGTTAGATGCACAACAAGCGACAAACGCATTGAAATACACCATTAAAAGCAAACCCAAAATAGAAAGGATATTTTAATAAGAAGTTATTGTTTGAGGGAAAGATCCTCATTAAGCTCATCAGAATCGGAAACCGTACATGGAGGGTTTCTTACTTTCCTCACCACCTCACATAAGCATGAGGAACAATGAACAATTTTAGCAGAATTATGTTAGGCTAAGGGCTACTGTCAGTGAGAGCCTTGGAGTTCACTATTTAGACATCACAACTCTTTCTGCCAAGTTACTTAAAAAAATATTGTTAAAGGATACCAGGGAATTGTTTACTCAAACCACTACTGTTTCCTCAACACAGATGCAAGAAAAAGTTATATTAAGAAGATAAACAGCTGCTACTGTATGCTGTTTAAATGGCAACAAAAGCATCTAAGGGCCATAAAGGGAATAGTGAGGGAATTAAAAAGCATTTTTATGCATGAAGATGGCTAACATCCGTACATTCATTAAAGTGGTATCAACCATGCTTTTAATTAAAAGTTAGTGACAGAAACTTAAATATGATTAATGAAACCTAGCAGCCTACCACAAGTCTGCTCTATCAAAAGCAAGAAGCACAGCAAGCTGCGTTTCCAGCCCTTGCTTGTTCCATTTCTCTTTCCTCCTCAGAGATGCTGCCACAATCAGAACACGTTGTGAGGACCATGCAGCAACATTCCCGTGAAAAACAGCAAGCCAGAACAAGCCTGCAGCCGTGCTTTCATGCTTGGCCATTCTTTATTTTGTATACCCCGAGGAGACACTGCAATTACTGAGCAGCCTGGGGGCCAAGATGACAAGCTGGTTACCTGTCAGCAAAACCGGCTATATGGCAATCTATCGTCTGTCGTGGGCACGAGGTCTGCCAGAGGCTGGGGAAAAGGCTGCCCTACAAACAGCAGTCTCCTGTTCAACAGTGGAAAAAAATCACTCAGAAGCTAGTGCCGAACTCTGCAACGCAGTCAGTCTTCTTGTATTACTCGGGAGCACAACGCAGTCGTGACAAAAATAAACTAAGCGATAAAAATACAGCACGAGCAAAAAGATGTGGGCACGGGGAGGGAATTAGTACGCAAGAGGAAGATAAGGAGTCTTACAGGCCACAGACATTTCAACACACAATCAAACCGCCTGCTATTTAAGTCCTGATGCATGTGAAAACTAATCTATTGCTGTTGTCCCGTCAAACTGCTGTCACGTACCAAGCTAAGCGCGCGCAGATTATGCCTTCAAAGACATTTTCTGGCACCGTGTTTCCCCCTTAGCTGCTTCCAGACACACGGAGCGCACAGAAGATGGAAGCCCTCACCTCGCAGCAGGTACTAACACAGGAAGAAACTTTTTTTTTTTTTTTTTTTCATTCCAACCACCCAATTTAAGTCAACTTTGCCTCAGTCGTGGCGTTTTAACAGAAAACGGGGCTGCATGGCATGTCAGAGCACCGAGGGACTCCCCGCTGCGGCTCGGCCAAGGACGCCCCAGTACCGGGGACGCTGCTCTGTGCCTGCAGCTCTTCAGAGGAGCTCGGGGGCTGGGGAGGGGGCGAAGGGAGCGACTGAACCTACAGCTGCAGCACAAAAAGCTGAAGTTGTTCGTGCCGCGGCCCGCCGGGCCCCTTCCCTCAGGGGGCGCGGAGGCCAGAAGAGCCCCGAGGCCCAGCAGGGAGGGCCCCCCGCAGCCCATCGCGCAGCTCAGGAGCGGGCACTCTGCTCTCTACAACGGGAAAAATTCCTCCCTCTTGCCCCGCCGAGGGGCGGCGCAGCCCCAGGAGCGCGGCCGACGGGCTCGCTGACCGCAGGGGGTCTCCAGCCCCGCCGGCACACGACGTTCCGCCCCAGCCGCTGCTCCTGTGAGGCGGCTGTCTCGCCCCCCTTGCCCTCCCCTGGGCCTTCGCCCCCTCCTCAGGGCCGGGCCGCTCCGAGGGGCTGGCAGGCCCCCGCCCTCCCCCGACAGCGCCGGGCTGGCCGGGGCTCAGGCCGGAGGGATGCGGCGGGCGGGCCGGGGGCGCTCCCCGCGCAGGGTCCTTCACAGACGGCGCCCCACGGCCCCGCCGCGGCCTCCGGCCCCGCCGGCCCAGCGCGCTCCCTCTGCCGCCAGGGAACGGCGGGGCCGGCCCGGCTGTCAAACGCCGGCGCCCGCACCCCGGGCGGAGGGGGAAGGCGGCAGCTGCCTCCCACCCGCCAGCGCCGGCAGAGAAAGGAATAACGGGGGGGCGGTGACCCAGCCGAGCCCCGTTAGCGCACCGGCGGGGAGCGCTGCGGCGAGGAGGCGCCCGCCGCTGTTCTGCGTGCGGCACCGGGGGCTGAGGCAGCGGCGCTGCCATAGCTGCAGCGCGCGGCCCCACACACCGGCTCCTCCGTTCGGGAAACTTTTCCAGGCGCCGCTCCCCGCCGGCCGCGGGCAGGGGGACACCGCGCGGCCCCACTCAGGCCCCGCCGCACCGGCCGGGCACCCGCCCGCAGGGGCCGCTCCTCCCCCGCAGCCCGCCCAGACCCCCGGGGCAGGCTGCAGCCGCCCCGCCGGCCCCGGCCTTACCCCGCACCCCCCCGGCCCCGGCCGTTCCCTTCCCCGCCGAGGCACGGCCCGGGGAGCCGCCGCGTTCCCGGGGCCCGCCCCGCCGCCCCCCGCGCGTCCCCCCGCCACGCACCGGCTGCTCCCGGCGCGGCGGCCGCGGCCCGGGCGGCTGGTGCTGGCGCTGACGCTGCCTACGGGGCGCTGCCTGCCGACATGCCCGCGCTGCGCTGGCATAATCCCCGCGCCGCTGGGCCGGGCGCAGGCGGCTCCTCGCCCGCCGGCTCTGCCGCGGCGCGGGCACGGCGGAGGCGGGGGGAGGCGAGGCGGGCGGGCGGGCCGCCGCAGCTCCGCGCTGCGGGGGGGCGGGGGCGGCGAGGAGCCCCGGCGCCGGCGCTGCCCCTGCCCTGCCGGCCGTGCTCGCCCCGCTAAGCCGTGCCCGCGGCCGCGGAGCCGCCACTTCCTTCCCCGCGCCGGGCCGGCGCTGCCGCACGGCGGGCGGGCGGAGGGGGGGGGGAGGGGCGCCGCCTGCCGGCCGCGCCGGGGGCCGGGACTGCGCCGGGGGCCCGGGACCGCCCCGCTGTGCCCAGCCGGGTGGTGCAGCCGTGGGGCGCACCCGGGGGGGCTCTTACCGCCTCCCTCCGCCGCTCCTGCCGACTGCCTGCCCCGCGGCACGGAGCCCAGCTGCCGCGGTGATGGGCGCCCGCCCAAGCCCCTGCCCCCAGCCTGGAGCAGCGCTGGGTGCTCCTGCAACTTCACTCTCTGCAAAGCCCGGGGTGGGGTGGGGACAGCACGGAAGGTTTAGCAGTTATTTTATGCAGAAACCTCGGGAAAAAAAACAGCAATAAAATTTGCTGTTCCCTCTTAACCATCTGTCACTCTCCTGCCGTTTTCTTTTTTAAGGATGCATCGCCCCGCGGCTTCTGTTCTGCTCTGCAAACACACACCGCCACCAGCAACCAGCCCCTTGTTACGGCCCGGTGGTTCCAGTTCTGTGTCCTCACTCTCGAGGGCTCCCCTGCACCTCCCCGAGCCCTGCTCCCGCTTCTGCTCCTTTCCAGGTCCCAGCCCCAGTACACCTGTTCATTCTGTACAGTTCCTTCGAGAGACAAAGCTCCAAGCGCCAGGCAGATTATACTTAGAAGCTATCCATGGTACAAAGAGACACCATTTTTTTTTATTATCATTATTTGGTTTTTAGAGATGTGGACAAATTACCTTTCCCAAAAGTTAAATCTGAGAGCTGAATGTTTCGTAAGGTTTAGAGTCAGAGAGAA
Organism: Falco cherrug; assembly: GCF_023634085.1. NCBI lineage: Eukaryota > Metazoa > Chordata > Aves > Falconiformes > Falconidae > Falco > Falco cherrug. The sequence continues at coordinate 97,028,976 of NC_073697.1, forward strand.
AACTATGCATGGGAGTGCCTTGCAAGGGCAGCCAGAACCAGAACAAAGCCTGGGGCTCCAGGCAGAACCCAGCAGATCTGGAAAGGCGATAAATGATAAATGCCTGCCTAGCTGAGAGGTGTCAGGTGCAAGAATGCAAGAGGAAGATGATTAAAACCCTCCTCAGAGAACACATCGCCTTCTGGTTCTCTGCAAGTCCTTAGTTGTGCCCCACTACAGAACACGGCAATTTGCTCGTGTTAAGGGGAAGAATTTTGCAAGGGATTAAAACAAACAAGCAAACAAAAAGACAGCATCCAGCCAAGTGCACAGCAAACGCTGTCACGTTTCCACAGTCAACATGTGCGCAGTGTGCCCCACTTTTTGATGCTTCAGGTCTGATTTTCAGAAGCACCGAGTGTTCAGGCCTCCCACTGATTTAATCTGGAACTGCAGATTCTCTGCCCCTCTGAAGAATCAGGCCAAAGGCAGCACACTGAACAGGTCACCCCAAGTCAGACGGTTCTTTGAAAAGGTTGTCCTAGAAGTTTACAAAGAGCAACACTTACTTCTCACCCCCCACCCCCCCTTCAGCGTTTGAATAGAACCGAAATAAATAGCCTAAAGAGCTCCAACAGATGGAGGAGGGCTTTTGATTATAAAATAAATTCTGACTCACAATTTAGTTCTCTGGATGTAAAAAAAAAAAAAAAGTATATGAATAGTGCTGGAAAGAATGGAGCAGAGATAAAGGGAGGTTATACAGAAAAGCAGCGAAATAGCTGAACTGATTTACCTACTCCTTTCTAACGTCTGTCAGGAAAATTCAGTTTGGTTTTGCTGTAGTGCTGATGAAAGAAAACAAGACCACTAGTGGACTCATGAAATTTTCCTGTGATAGATTCCCTGGAAAAATCCTGCTGACTGAACAGTATTTTTGAAGAATATTTTTAAATTGGACCATTAACAACTTAAAGTGGCGGGAAAACTTCTTCAGCTAAATAGCAGAGCTGCACAGGGAAGTCAAGATTCTTTTTTTCCTCCCTCAATCCCTTCTAAGTACAAAGTACAAGTAAAAATATGGGATACCATCAAAACTGTACATCTATTCCTGTAGCCTGGAAACACGTTCGAACAAGTTATCTCCAAGCATTCAGGCCCAATTTCTACCTTTTAATGTAAAGGGGAAAAAATGAGTTACTAACATCCTCGACTTTTCCCCAACTCTGATCTTCTATTAAAAGAACCCACAGGGCAGAAGTGGCTGCAAAAAATACATTTTTTTCAAAAAGACTGTGCAGGGGTATAGTTCTTCATCAAGTATCTTAAAACACAGCGCTCTAATTTTAGAATCAGACCTTCACAAGCTTCCTTTACGACAGCTATTCTGGCCTTATAATCACGTCATTGGTGGCTAAACATCTTGAACAAGGACAGAATTTGAAACACACAATATGATTAAAACCTACATTATCGCTGATGTAATATCCCAGAACCTATTATTGGTCTTGGGCAGGAGGAAAAAAATCTAATTAAACATTTATTTAATATTAAAATACAAACTAAAATATCAATGTCAGACAGGAATTCAGCAATATGCCAACCAGCAAATACGTATTTTTCACCAAGAAAAATGCATGTATGTTCACAAATATAGCTTGGATTTGATCTGGAAATGTATATGACCATAACACTGGCATGGCACAAAACCCAGTCTGGAAAATTAAAACAGTAACTTCGGTTAAGTAGTTACAGTCCTGCAGTGTCAGCTGGAGTCGAGTCGCTCACCGGGAGGCAGAATGGCTGCTGTCAGTCTCATGAATCCTGGTACCCCTGGTATTAAAACACTACTCACTGTGACTGTTGGGAGACATCAAATAATTTAGAGCAATATTTTCCTAACACAGCCAGCAGCACCCAAACCAGCAACACACATACCAATTTGCAGCCAGCCAGCCATAATGCAAGTATTGCTCACTGTTGTGTCACGATGAAAAATATCCACGTTCTAAGGTTTAAATTAAAAGGATTTACCGTACAACAGTAGTTATTTTTAACACAGGTAATTCATGTTGCTTTTTGTACTAAAGTTCAAAATTTCCTATTGGCTAATATTTACATCATACCATAAATATTTATAAAACTGTGAGGAAAACGAAGTGCAAAAAAGGGTAACACTATCATTTTCTGAAAACAAGCTGCCTTTTAGTTTCTTACTCTTATTATAAATTCAGTATCACTATTTAAAAATAATTAATATTTCTAAAAATATTACAATACAGGATAAACATCGATTTCTCAAGTGTAACAAAAATATGTTCAAAATATAGGCGGCTGTTTGAAGTACAAAATATTGCTGTTTGTAAAGGGTAACACAGCTGTAAAACTACTATTGAGGGTTTATAAAAATACAAAACAATTTGCATTTACTGAGTGCATAATTACATATTAGTGCAAAAAAGAAAAAGAAAGAAAAAGCATATCTGCATTCAAGAGAGAATTGTCAAAGATTTGCAGAGGTACGTAAAACATGAAATCTTTTCAGAGTCATACGTATTGATCCTAAATCTCTATTAATCCTCTCCAAGCGATCTTCCAGGGCTTCCTAAAAGAAACAGTTAAAGAAAAGAAATTCAGAAATGGAAAACCATAAAGGATTTAATAACATGCAACAAAACCCAATGATCCTCCTAGAATGAAGAAACTACTGCTACTGCTACATTCAATTGGAATCCTTTTTGATGCGTCACTAGCATTGTGTTACCACCCAAACCCTAGAGTCAGACATCCAAACTTTTCGTATTATTTTTATGTATGTGTGTGTATTTGTGGGTTGTTGGCTTTTTTTAAAACAGTTTCAGGTACTTTGGGGTTTTTCCCCATGAGATAAACTTGAGAAGAATTAGGACAGGCTGGTAATTAGGGAGAGACATTTAGGAAACAGCTGATCACCGCAGTAAGTGGCAGTATGGATTTACTGGGATGCACTTTTACTTTCAAAATGATAAACTGATAACAAGCCCTGGGATTACAATTTAGGGAACACTGTAGTTGGAGTCCTCATAGAGACCTCTACAACTTTGAGACGCTTGTTTTTTATTGAAACAGTCTGTAAAGTTTTCCAAAGAAGGTACTCTCCTGTATTTCACCTACACTACTTATTTTTGCCTACTTATTTTCTTCTTTATACTTTCAAGCAGACAAAAACCAACCAATGAACCAAAACCTAAACTTTGCACTTTCTTCTACAGCAGAACATCCTCCCTACAGCTTCAGGATCTATGCCATAGTCACTGCATTTTCTTAACATATTGCCTTTATCTACCTCTTGCAGTGATCTGGAAATATGCATGCCGTGTACAAAAAGTAGAAGATATACACTGCGCAGTACATACATATATATGTATACAGACACCAACTTTTTCTTTATACGAAATGTTTGCAAGACTAATTATTCTTTTCTGAATCATTTGCATACAAATTATCCAGACTTACACTCTGACTTACTATGTAAAAGGTGTGTTTGTAATTTACTGCATTAGAAGGTAAGTGGGAAGTTACTGCAATTTAAGTCTAGAGAACATCTTTCACAGAGATTCAAAATTCAGCCATATTCTGGAACAATTCTCAGTGGTATGGAAAAACTCTCATACCAATTGTACTTAGTATATAGCAAAACTTTAATCTACACTATATAGTCTCAAATTGTGGAAGAACAACTTAAGAGAACAGTCATATGTAGAAGCTTTTTCACCTGATTTAATCTTGCTTGCAAGGTCATTCTTCCACCAGAACAAGGTATTCGACTCAATGCAGCCTCAATCTAATAACAGAAAATAACTTCAGCTGTAAATGATGGTTTCAAGAGGCAAAATAAGCCTTCCTAACTCATCTTACAGAAAGAGAGGCGAGGTATACAGATTACAGAGACACATCTAGTCTTGTTGGTAAACACTAATTTACGTTACCATCATACTGTGCCACAAAAACTGATACAAAAGTTAACATTCGTAGGCAAACCTTCCCAAGGGTCATTTTGAAGAGAGCACTCCCACTTGCCAGAATGAAGTAGGGACAGAAAAGGACTGGAGTATGGGAAGTAGAGCAGGGAATGATAATGGCACATTCCTAGAGGAATACGAGAAACTGCGCATGAATTTCAGCCACACATTCCATAGGTATACAGCTACATCCCTCATCTCTCATACAACAATTATGTTTCACCACAACTTTAAAAAAAAAATAATCTTTGCCTGTTGCTTTTCTTGAGTCAGCTCATCAAAAAGCCTCTCTGTTTCAGCCAGAGTCTTAATCCTTGGTGTGTATTTGAAGTCTCCCTCACAAGGTGATAGCACTGGCTCGTATTTCTGTGCTACGTTCCTCTCGTCCCAAGCTGTTGTTTCCTTCATTCCAGTATTGACGGATTCAGCACAAGAGCTGTGTCTGACACCCGAATGCTGCCTTCCTATCAAACAAAATGGGGGTCTTTTTATTTGTTTTGTAGTTGTCTGTGAAATTATTGCATAAGACAGAAAAAGAAACCACTAAGAAGAAAAGCAGCATGGTTTTGGAGGTGTATCAGCTGTGACAGTGACTAGCAAAGCCTCACTAGCTTGCCTTAGAGCAAACTTCCCAGAAGAATGCAAGACATTTGTACAGGTCATCTTTCAAGTGATCTTTGTAATACAGCATATTTTTTGGTTAACAAACAGATAACTGTACTGTGCTAATTAGGAATTACTTTTACTGGTTTCTAAACATCAGCTGTCATGAAAACACTAGTCTAAATAAATGCATTAATAAAAACAAAAGCAGAACATTGTGACAAGGATTACAAAAGTGAGAAAATATTTAGTTCAATCAATCATTTAAAAAACTCTGAAACAAATGGCTTTATTATACTTAGTCTTTGCTATCTGTAATGCAATGTTTAGCAACAGAATTTTATTAGTATGACTGAGTATGTCCATCTTAATATGGACCCTGCTAAGATATGCATTGCGTAACTGAGTTAAGCATAGGAAAACATATTGGCCTTCTTTCTCAATTTAATTATTTTTGTTGTTCCATTGTCTTTGTGCACACACACATATACATAAAAATAAAACGCTGCATGAATGGTATTTCTCAGTCTACAGGAATAAGACAAGATACAGAGGACTTTTTAAAAAGTTGGACTTCATAGAGTAAAGGGTCAGCTTTCTATTTCAGCAGGTGCTACCAATGTGGAAGAAATCACGGTTAAAAAAATAATGAAGAAGAGTTTTCCCCCCCATTGACAGATTACCTTCTACATCATCTAGCGAGAGAAACTGGAGCCTTTTTCTTGTATTATTGTGCTGTAAAGTAGATGCAGGCCCAGTTTCCAGATCATCCAGAAGTATATCAAACCTACAAGGCAAGAAGCACACAACTACTTGCTAGAAAGCATGTATCAAACAATTTTCTACTTTTTCACCTTTTGGTTAAATAAACAACTTTTTTTATAAAACAGTTTCTATCCCACAGGTGTTGTGGTTCTCATTGCTGCTCATAGTCCCGTACCCCAATATACTCCTATTTGCATACACCAAAATACCTCATTTGTGTGACTTTCTTCCCAAACACACCGAGTTCCTATGTTGTCATCCTCAAGAACCATCAAAGTGGTGCTAGACATTTCTTCTTCCTCATGCATGTGTCCTACACTTTAATCTTGCAACTAAGTCTTTTCTCAAACTCTACAAGCCTTGCCAAGCCAAGATCTCTACAGAAACCATAGCATCTAGTACACTTAGCAGAAAGTTGTTTGTGTCTTTTTTTAACATGCTTGTAGGTGCCATGGCAGGTACGGAGATACTACTTTCAACTTTTATTTACTCTCCTGATAAGCAGCATGTAGATCTGGACTTACTCCACAGAACAATGCTTCTATAATTTCTTTGTCACTAATCAATGCTGTGTTTAAAAAAAAAAATTAGCATTCACCAAGATGAGATGCTGGGTTTACTAAAGACGGGAGATCATTCTAGATTTTTCTTGCCAGATTTAAAAAAGTAAAACCTGGCTTTATATTCAGAAATCTTGACATGACTCATTTTCCAGGACTTTTAATCAACAAGAAACGGCAGCATTAAGCCTGCATAAACTGCTGTTACACTAATGAGCAGAATGCAATTGTATTCACAAGACTCATACCTTGTCACCGTGTTTTCATTTCTGCTAAGCAAATGGCTAAATCCAGGAGAGAGGTTTTCTTTTGGAGATCGTTTTGGGCTGTATGTCACAGACACTGGTGCCAACATTATCTCTCTTCTTGCTGCAGAAGACAAAGTTTGTTTCACTACCTAAAGCTTCTCCCAGTGCAGTATCTCCCACTCACGTGATCAGATGCTTACATCTCAAAAGAATGCTTTTTCAAAGCTGTCTACGTGTTTATTTAAAGTAGATGAATAGTGCATCGTGACACAGAAAAAGGAAAATAAACTTAGAACTTTAACTTTTTTATGATTATAGATAAGCTTTTTTTTTTCCCCAGACTGTTAGAATAATGCAGAAATCCTATCTTTATTTTTCTTTCTTCTAGAGCAGCTTTTCATTACTTGCTTCTACATTTTGAGTAACACAAACCAAACTTCAGAAAAGCACTGACTTGGAGTATTTGACTTCCTGTTGGAAGGAGGAAGGGACGATGACCTCTGGCCAGAAGGGGAGTTGTACCGTTTTGGTCTGTGTTGGTCTTTACCTTTCTCCGGGGATCGGTTAGCAACTAAAGAAGTTTCAACAAACCCAACAGTTTGACGTCGATTTGATGTTTCTAATAAAAAAAAAATAAATATTATATTAATAATATAATAGCCAACATGTGGATATAATATCCAAATCAAATTTCAATCTTTTTCAGTACAAGTACTCACAAATATTCTCCTGTAGTGAGCTTTTACTGCACAAAGACTGCACTTAGTCTGCCTCACATCAACATATTTGCTGTTCTGCTCAAGTCTTGCTTCCTGCTTATCATAGTCACGAAAGTTTTAACTCATGAAAAAGGATGCTTTGCAGCGTGTGTGGGAGCAATGATTTAATAAACACCAATTTAATAAAGAGAAAGTGGAAAGCAGGACAAAAGCATCTTTTGGGAAGGAGGCTGGAGTACCTGCCTGAACCAAGAGCACAGGCGCTTAAGAAAGACTCAGAGTTTTCTAATTACAAGGCTTTCTAAATAAATGTTGTTACAACAGCTCAGCACAGTCCTACAGTACTTGTGCCAGCTTTCTTGGTAATGCTCTGATACACCACCATGAGAACAAAACTGAAATGGATGTACAACTAATCAGAGCTTTATTAGACCTCCAGTAACTGTTTATAAATACTGAGATATTCTTAGAGAAAGGACATTAGCTACCCTGTAGCTTGAGACCTAACAGCAACCTTTACATTCCCTCTATTTTAAACAAGTCACTTAGCTGTATAATTTTGAATTTTCTTAGGAAAACTCCAGAAGTTTGCATGCTAAAATTGTTTTTTATCCCATCACTCAAGCCTGATGGACTTTAATGCCAAGATTAACAAATCCAAGAGGCATGCAAACAAAGGAAAGACAGTAAAGACAAGCTGAGGAATATAAAAATAAAATTTACTAGCTGATGCGTCTTCTTTTTCTGTCTGTGTACCCCAATCTTTAAATGCTTTCCCTTCTTCAAGTTCTTTGAAGGCTTTTATAATTGGTGCTTCTGACACATCATTTTCTTTCTTTTCTGTTGTGTTTGTTGAAGAGTCTTCTTGTGAGGAATCTTTTTCAGGAGGAGAATGGTACCTTAAAGAACGTGAGGTGGTGGAAGGAAAAAAAGGATCAAAGGGGTTTTTTTTTTACTTTATTTCATATACGCAAAGAGCAGCTGAATAAACAAAAACCTGGAGAAATTTCATTTGAGATTTACAGCTATCAAACTGAGAATTTTAAGGGTGTTTTTTAATTTCAGCCAAGAACCTGAGGATTGCCTTATAGCCAATTCAAGAATCCGAAGCTGAACAGCGTCAGTTAAATTTGGTGACCTGACATGTACTTAGAACCGAATACATCCTGACAGAGGCTTTAGAAACTTCTGAGTAAAGCAGCAAACTACTAAATTATACCCTAAATTACACCTGGAGCTTCACACTGGTAGAAAGCGCTGCAGCCAACCGCTACAACAGCTCCCATCCAATGTAACACAGCAGACTCTGCCCAAACTCAAGAGTAGAATTGGACACAAACACAGAGAGTATAAAGACAGCAGCTCAAGATGCAGCTGAAGCTTTCTGGTATTTCAAGGAAGGTGCTGCAGGCTGTTGCTGCTTATTTCATACCAAGTCAGTGAAGGAAGAAAGTTGTTTTGTTTTTAAGGAATTGTATAGCATCTACAACATGGAGATAGTTTTTTTAGAACTCTTATTTCACAAGTACAAAATCCAGAAATATGAATCTAGTCCATTCTGGATAAAACTCTTTTTAGAAGTGTTTGACTTTACATAATAGTAGATACTGAAGGAAACTAACTCACCTAGAGGGAATATAGGTTCCTTCTAGTCTGTTATCTTTGGGGCTTTCCGGGACTTCCAAAGGCTGGCCAGTGAAGATCGAATACTCCGCTCCTGGTATCAACCACTTTCGCCTGCTGACATCAGGAGTTGCCAACTTGCTGTGGGAACAAAAAACTTCACTATTATGAAAAGCTTTGGATTTTTTTCTTTTTTTTAATTAATTTAGGAAAAAAATTAAGAAAATCCAGCTACTTATTCTAGTTAAACAGAAACACTAACAAGTACACAATAAACTTGTAAATACTGTGGAAAAAAATAACTGCTTTTTAGAACACGTTTTTAAAGTAAAAATCAAATATTTTAAAAAAACCAAACCAAAATTATATATGTTGAGCTTCCAGTCTAAATTATGCAATATGCTCAGAATGCAGGACTCCAGGAAGATCATCTTGTATTTAATGCTGATTACTCAGACCAAGGTCTGAGTAACAAGTAATTCTCAACCAATTAAACAAGAATATTTTGGTGTAGATTACCCCAATAGTTCAGAGCATCTCACCCCAGCTTTCCTTTTGAAACCACTTATTACAGAAATAAAAAATAAAAACCAAAAAACACAAACAAGAAAAGTCACCGCTGACGACCTGGAAGTGATAAATATTAACTAATAAGCATCAATGAGTGTACTATTATCTTGAAATAAAAAAAAAAAAGTAATTTTTATACACAAGAAAGTAGATGATAATTAGGAAAAAAACAGGTTTTGTTTACACAAGCTATGAACCGTAACTACTTTTCTGTTAATCTATCCTGCTGTGCATTCAATTGGAATGAGCTTGCCTTGAGCTTTTGAGATCCGTTAGGGAGAGATTAACTTCCCAATCCATACTGGCTCCTACATCCTCCTCCCTGATGAACATGGCCTGCCATGTTCAGGTCTTGCTTTTTTCTATCCATTGTTGAGGGATCTTGTTCATAAATATTAAAAATGGCTCTCAACAGAAATCCATTGCTGTAATATATCAATACATCTTACCTGCATCTTCACAATCATAAAAATATCAGATCCCCCCCAAAATATTACTGTTCAATACATACATGGACATCCACAAAACAAGTTACATTATCATTTTGGGCTTCACAGCATCAGTGCTGAACTGGGAGACACAAAAGAAGCCTTGGCTAAGTAATAAAAAACAAAGAGGGGAACAAAGCTTTTTAGGTCTTTGAACATTTTAAAAAAATCTATTAAAAAACATCCCACAGGCCAACTTTAATTTCCTTCACATAAATTCACAATTCAAACTAGAGCATGCATTCCAACTGAACTTCCACCCTGCTCTCAGGATACCTGTACAAACTATATTTAGAAATATAAAAAGTAGTAACCAGCCTTTCCAATCCATGACAGAGACACAAAGAAAATCTCCCATGCCTACTTGGGACTATTAGATTTTATTCCCAAGATCTTTGTCAAGTATGGGAATCCTTATTCAGCTGAGCAATTGAGACCCATCAAACCCTCACTTGGGAAGACTAGATAGAGACAGTCTGCCAAGTCACACATATATTATCTAAAGTATTTATTTGTTTTTAATAATTTCTTGGCATGTGAAGTCTCTGGATTATGTCACATGTGCTTAATCCAGTTTAGCCTTATGGACTGACATCATCTTGATCCATTTTTAGCCAAAATATGTTTAAAAGTATTCTAAAACACATGACCTGTTTTCACACTGTTGGAATATTCACTTACTTGGTGGTACAAGAGGTTCTTAAATGACTTTCGGTAACATGGCGAAGTTTCAACATATTTTCATGTTCTACCTGCTTGAGCTGAGCTTCAAGTTTTGAAATTGTCCTAACATGGAAGTAGCAAAGATACATTAGTATATCATTTAAATGATCTTATATTTAATTTATTTTTATTTAAATTATTTAAATGATTATTTAAAGATATATCGTATTTCTTAGAGTTTCTCATTTTTATTCAGATATCCTGGGTGAAGCAGAAGAACAATAGCAACTACTACATTTTTACCTATCCATCTATATAAATATGTATATAAACATGTATTTGAACTCCAAGTTAAGTAAGTTAGGTAACCTAGCTAGAAAGACAAGACCAGGAGATACTGCCATGGATCAAAGCATTCACCTCAGAGGGGCTGGGAAAAACAGAACAATTTTCCTCCTTGAAATGATGTACTTATGGAAAGGTCTCCCTGCCTCTGGATTTAATGAGCGGCTCCTTCTCCTGTGTGTCACTTGGGTAACTGCACCAATCTGCTGCTCAGGCTCTTCACATGATTTTCCTCTCTCCCACATCTTCAGTGAGCTAGCCCTTGGCAACAACATAACCTTATGCATTCCTCACTTGGGGAACAGAAAAACAGGTTTCTGGAGCAGGATACAAATGTCTCCTTTTCCACTACAATTTCCCCAGTCTGGAATGGTCCCTAGCTAGCAGCACTGAGAATCAGGCAGGAAAAAAATAGAAGCACTAATAGAAATACTTGACTGAACTGTCCTTCATGCTATCTTCATTTCCTCAACAGTCCCAACATGGCAGAGTGGTTTTGGCTTCCTTTATTCCTTTCTAAAATTATTCCTATTCATTCTTTCTAGACTTTCTGAAAAATCAAATCATCTGAGCAGTAAACAAAAGGATTGTGACATCTCCCGAGGATCACCTTCGCTATTTTCCTGGTTTGGGCTGAAGACTATGCACAGGTTAATGCTCTGTGCTATGAGATTTGGAGTGAATTTAGAGGTGAAACTGGTAGCCACATTTCTAGAAGAATCAACACAAAACACACATTTAAAAAAATAACAATTCTTCTTCATGGTCTGGGTTTCAGCTGCTCGTATAAAAAAATAAAAGGAAGTTATGAACAGCACAAACCAGCAAAAGAAGGTCAAAGGGAGATGAATGATGTGAAACACCACCTCATTATGATGTCTGCCCTCTCTGATGCTCTCTCCCCTCACCTCTCTAGGCCTTCTTACCTAACTGTGCTGTTTAACACCCCTGACAAGGACTGGCTGAGAAATCCCAAACTAGAGCATCTGTTTATAACCAAACCCCTCAATGGTCACATACATCTTGCCTAGGGACTACCCAGAAAATATAAAGCTCAATGGATTTCTGTCCTCCCAACCAAAAAGTAGATCCAGGTAGCATGAGGCACTACCATCCAGAGGAGATGCTATTCCTGCTCTACACATGGAACACCTTTCTGTCCTTTGTTCATGCCTAAGAGCCATAGTCTTAAAGAACAAATTCCTGGCTGCATCCTTGCTCCTGAAAACCAGAACAGAGGCCACTTAGCTGAAGAGGGGGCTTCCTTAGAGGACAACTGCAGCAGTAACGGCTTGAGCAGTGGACTGGCTGGACTAGCTGAGTGACAGCTGTCAGAAAGGAAGCCGTTAATTATATCCCACTGGAAGACATGATTGAGGAAGTAGAAAAAAACCACATTATCCTAAAGGGGATTTTTACAGTGTGTACAAAGTAACATAAAGCAACATGAAATGCTTCATAAGATGTAATTAAACTTGCAAGATCTTCGTAATCTAGGAGTCAGTGTTTAGGCCATAGCCTGTATTTCATATTGTTAAAATAGTAATAAGACAGTTTCACATTTACCTTTTCAAATCAGAAATCTGCGTGTTTGCATCAAGCAATTTGTTTTCAGTTGTATTTAATGTATCCTACAAGTACACAAGGAAAAAAGTAAAAAGCCTAGAAACTACAGAAGTGTATTAAAAGAAAAAAGAGTCACTCTGCATCAGTCTTGAAAACAATACATTAAATACACCTTCCTATTTGAAAGAGAGGTCCATTAAATTTCTCTGGCTTTGACTGCAGTACTTTTGCTATCTATGACCAGAAAACAATATATCCAAAACTCCTTCCTTTTCCCTCCAGGCCTCTGAAGATACAGTAAGAAGCTGTAAGTTAAAATAAATATGGAACTTTCCGTGTTATCTTTTTCAAAATACTCAAGTTAGTTCAGTTAAGTCTATGGCACATTATCACGTTTTGCATGCTTGTTTTTTTAATTAACTAATGTGTACTTACCTTTACTCTTTCATGTTCTTTTCCAAGGGACTCATATTCTCCTAAAAGCTAAAACAAAACAGAAAAGAACACACAAACCCACACTGAGACCATACACAATTAAGTTTTGTTGATCATTGTAAAATCATCTAAACTGCTTGTCTAACATACGCAGAAGCACTACAGGGGATACAAAGTGTACTTTAGTAGTATTTAAGGCTTAGCATCTTCTAATTGGACAAAAAGTTATAGACAGGACAAGAGGAGACAGAGCTATACACAATGTATTTCTCCTTTTCAAATGACTTATCTCTAAAGAAACTGAAGGAGCTGAATGAACCAGTCAAATTCCTCGCTGACTTTAAAGCCGACTTTGTATTTTTAAATTTTAATTGTAAAAAAGGTATTAAAAGCATGAAGTAGCTTTTCCAGCTAATACCCATTTTGCCAATCCATTTAAACATTCCATATATCTATTACTGAAGAATCAGAGCAATTTGGTTCAGTCTAAAAATCATAGAATCACAGAATGTTTTGGATTGGAAGGGACCTTTAAGGATCATCTCTTTCCACCCGCCTTGCCATGGCAGGGGGGGACACCTTCCATTAGGCACCTGTCCAACCTGGCCTTGAACACTGCCAGGGATGAGGCACCCACAGCTTCCCTGAGCAACCTGTTCCATGCCTTACCACTCTCATAGTGAAGATTTTCTTCCTAATATCTAATCTAAAACCACCCTCTTTCAGTTTAAGAATCACACACAATTAACCGTTTTAGCAAGTTGTGATGACTTATGAAAAATTCGGTCCATCCCCACTACATTTAAGAGAGGAAAAAAATAAGTTTCTAAAATAATTTCCTGTAACGTCTCTGAAAATAAAATGAACTAATAGCACGTAGAGTAATAAAATACCCGAGACAGACTATGACAAGTGTTACCACATCAAATACAAACTTGCTGCCTTAAATAATGGTTTTTAAGTATCTATGAGGTCCATAGTATCACATAACACCTAGCCTACTACACAGTCAGCTGAATAATTTCTGTTCTCTTAGCTGTGCGTTAAGACTTCATGATGGCAAACTGAGTAGTTTTCCAAAACAATCAGGACTTGCTGTGTTCGTAACACACTGTGCAACTGTGAACACCATTGCCCATTTTCTTACTTACATTTTGAAACATTTTATTTTCTTCCTTTAGCCTTGTATTTTTATTATCAGATAACTTGTAAGCCTTTTCAAATGCTTCCTCTAGATCTTTAAGCCTCGATTTTAGTTGACTGATAGTGTTATCCTTCTCTTTATTATTAGTGCGCATTTCTTCAATCCGTTCTTGCAAAACTTTGGAAGTATTACTGACTGCATAAAAGCGTTCTCTCCAATCTGCCTGCAGGAGAAGAAAACATTCATTATAATGCTTAACCAGCATAGTTTTTATTTCAGTACAAAGCAGAATCTAAATTTGTCTAAATAGAAAACAAAGGTACATGAACGGAACAAGTTTTTTTGTTTAGTCTTCATGAAAATGAAGACTAAAACCCCCAAAGATGTATTTATTTTATAGGACTTAAAGTATCTGGAGGTTAGGCCTCTAATCCCAGCTGATTGTCTTGCTTCACAGCATAGAAAAATGGCCAAAAAAGGTGGAATTAATTAGTCTTGACTTTATTCTAAAGTTCTAACTTTATTGACAGAGTGTCCTGTTCTTTGACCAATAAATGCAGCTACACAGTCATAAGCAAACTGGGCTGACCTACCCAGCACGGCTGTATAAATATACTTAGAATTAGAGTATTTTTGCCCCAGTGCAGATGAGATTTGCTTTTATCACAGCTCTAATAAGAAATCAAAGACAAAGTAATTTAAACAAAATAAATTATTTTTTTAAATAAATCTAAAGAGAGACATCATAAAACACATGTATTTCACTCAAACTTTGTTTGATCCCTTCTACCCTGGAAAGGTTGTTCATAAGCAAAATTGATGGTGATTCAAGTATGCAGCCTTCAGAAACTCAGCTGGGAAAGTCACTGGTGTAACATACTGATATATGGTATCATATATTAAAAAGAAAGGTTGAAAATAAAAAGAGAAAGACATGGAAACACAGATCAGCTTAATAATGAAAAAGTGCATTCTTTTACCCTTTTAGTTAAAAAGCAATTTGATTTAAAAATACATACTTACCACTTGCTTTTCTAGCATATTATTCTTATTTTCAAAGGCTTTTATGCGAGCACTTGCTTCATTCAGAGCAGCATCTAATTGGTCGCACCTATTTAGAACATACAAATTAGAAAAATCTCTTGACATTTTAAAATAATACATCTGCATTTTATAGCTACCTTTTCTTCCTCAAGCATCACCACAAATTTTGGTGTCCAACCTCCTCCCATAGTCTTAGGCCACTGCAAACTGGGAATGCACGCAGAGGCTCCAGATTGGTCACAGCGTAAGAGCTGCAGAGCCAAACACAGCTGAGATGCACCAGAGCAGAGTTCCACTTCAGCTAATTGATGATGCTGTGTGATCATTAATGACTGAAAACATATTCCAAGCTACTTTAACTCAATAAATGATGCTCAGAAGTCACTTTCAATAGTTGGAACGCACTAGTGCTGGAAGATAAGTACAAGAGAGTCCCAGCTACTCAGAGGCTTTCTCAATTGTTCTGAAGGGCATAAATTTTGATAGTATTTTAGCTGTCTAAATTGGCAATATGTATTTTGACTAGCAATACCTATATAAAAGTCACATTGAACTTCCATATATAGCAAACATTCATGCTGTATCTGATGGAATGTATAGGTGAGGCGCACAGACTCCAGCATTAACTGGCAAATTGGCTTTGTAAAGCTGGCAATGACTAGCATGACAGGTGAGCACTATCTTACAACTTAAATAGTTCCATTACAAATTGCTTAGGACTACCTCCACCTGACAGCTTTTCTTGAGCAAAATTTATACCGGCTTCAGCAAAAATCAGGTCAAACAAGACCTCTGGTCCAAACATCACACTTGCTGCCTAATAATAATTTTAAACTGATCTTAAACAGCTGCATTAAGTAATGCAAAATTTGTATTTAATAGAAAACATTAATATCATAGATGCATGAAATCTTCAGAGTTGAAGAGTGACATAAACTTTTCAAGATACTCTAAACAAGCATACTCGGTTTTTGAAGTGGAAAGAAAACCATGTAATAGAGGAAGAGCACAAGTAAGGACAACCAGTACCTCTCGGCAAGATTTTGATTGATTTTCTTCAAGTCCTCAGATGAAGCAGTTTTATGGCTTGCCTCCAGCTGCTGTTTTAAGCTATGTATCTCAGAGTCATAGTAAGCTCGTAGATCAGCTATGTGTCGGGCATGTTTTTCCCTCAAGTTCTGCCTAATCCTATTTTCAAAATTGAGAACAACAACAAAAAAAAATTTCAGCTATCCACATAACCATGCACTGCTACATTCATTTGCACATAATGAACTCAGCATATAAATCTCTCTTACAGAATTTTGCTGCATTCAGATTGAAGCAAAGAAAGCTTTGTCATCTGCAGCAGTGGCAGACAACCTAAGGCTTGCACAGAAGTCCTCACATTACACAAATACACATTATTATCTACAACTACAATACAAAGCTTTACTCTCTCTTCTCTCCTCTGCTCTGCACTAGAAACTATGCATGTAGAATTAAAATAGGAAAACACAAAACACTGAACCATCTTGAAACCATGACCCCAACATAAACCCTCACACACAGAATGTACATCTGCTGGCCCTTGTGTAAATCATGACAGCTTCAGTAGTGAATGGAGGATATTTATTTTTCCTAAGTACAGTAATTCTGTGCTTCTCCAACCATTTGACTCTAAATAGGACAACATAACCCCCACAGAACTTTGAAATTCTCTGCCTAAATTAACTCCCTCCTACTGCCTATGAAGTATTTTTATTTTAATGTATAAAAAGAAATAACCAAATAAAACATAGAAAATTATTTTGCCTTCCAGTTAAGGCTTTGACATCCAAGGAAGACAGAGTACAAATATTATGCCTTAGATTAAATAGTATGGTCTAAAGAAGATTAAATAGTATGGTCTAAAGAAAGGCAATTGCAAGAAGTGGAAGATGACTGTTCTATTCATACGTCATCTGTACTTCAGAGGAGAAAAGAAAAAGCAGGGGAAATTAAAAAGCAGCAGTGTCCAGCTATGTTCTAAGCAAACAGAACTCACATACTTTGTTCATTTTACTAGTATTGTTAAGTTTCACTTCTTTCGTGAAAGCACCAACTCTACGACTTTTAAAAAAGAAAGGAAAAAAAAAGTACTTACTTTGACATTATCACAGGATCTTCAACAGATGTCACTGAAAGACTATATTCTGGCAAACTGTTGTCAGCACACTGAGTAACAGAAGATGGAGTCAGAGTCAGTGTTTCTTCCTCCTCAGTGTTGACTAAAAGATCTTTATCAGCACCCCTGTATGCCACCGGAAGGGGAGAGCCGGTCTTGTTTTCATTTTGGAATGGGTAATTTCTCCAGAGGTCCGAATGCACAGCTCTGCTGCTGGCAGGATATTTTGGAGAATCATCTAACTGAGATGAATTACTTGTCTGTGAAAAAGAGTCTGTGTCACAATGACTTGAAAAACCCGGCTCTGCCATAGAGTCTGGAGAAAAAGGAGTAGTCTCTTCAGGAATATTGAAAAAACAGCGTCCTGGGTTCTGCTGACCTGGTTTCATATGCAGAGTTGGGTCCAACGTCAAGATCTAGGCAATAAGGTACAATGCCAAAAAAAAAATAGTAATTGTGAGTTAACTTTTGTTCTTCTAAATGGAGTTTATCTGAAGACATTAGTAATCCATGTAACACATTGCAGGAATCATACTGAATATTACTACAATCATTTGGCAGCAACAAGCAAGATGAAGGGACCTGTAACAGCTTAGATGATGATAGATATTCCAAACATTTGCATCTTGATTTTCTAAGTTTCCATTAAGAATAAAAGATATGTCTAACATCTGTAGCTGTCTCGAAAACCTTTGAAACTTCATCATGTAAATAGAAGGACTCTGATGTCTGCCTGTAGATTGAAGCAATAACTTTGCACCATTACAAAAATCACTTCATGGATTATATCGAGAAGCTATCACACAGTAGTCATCATTACTAGATTGTGTACAAGACTGAAAGGTGTATAAAGAAACAGATATGATAAAGAATATTTCCACAAATCTGTGCCTCTTCTTTTTCATGGGTGGAATGAAATCGTCTTGTGGGAAACAGTAAGAAAACCCCGCTCCTGCGGCTGCAGTTCCACTGCATTTCATCAGCTGCAGCCTCAGCGTAAGCAGATTCGTGCCTGCGGCATCCTCAAGGTTGTGCGGCAAAGGTGTTCGGCTACCCGGGGTATTGGGAGAGGTTTGTTCAGCTGGATCCCTTCCCTAACTGGCTCCTCAGAGGCTGCACACACTGCTGTTCCAGCATAACACTGGAGATGGCAGCAGGGGCCCATTAATTTGAAACCAGCTTGTAACCCAGCATCGCTTCAAACTGACCGGTGAAGGAAAGAAATTCATGTTACCTCTGGTGGGTGACTTGACTGGGAAGAAGGCATAAAATTCTGATCTGGCAGCTGCTTGTTTTCCCTTTGTCTTTTATGATAAATATCCTTCAATGACGATAACTTCGTTTCATCAGCAGAAGACAACTTCAACAGGCAAAATTGCTACATTACTTTTCTGAACACAATCCTCCATCCCCAATACAGATAAGCAAGTTCTGGGGTGGGTTCAGCTAATAAAGCAGTTCAGAACAGAAGGCAGCTTTATTCAATGCCCCTAGCTTAAAAAAGGGTCTTTAATGAGGCACATGCACCTTCAACATGCTAGTTAGTCTCTTTTCACCTCCTATAGACAAAATTTCTTTTAAATGACAAAAGGAAGTCAATACGTTCCAAGTGACGTTAGTGGGGTAAATGAATAATGAAGGAACGGAGTGTGAGAGACTGAGTTAACAAAAGCGTTCTCACAGAAAACTTAGCTTCTGGAGGGCTGATTCCATCATAGAAGAAAGCAAAGGTGACAAGCAACTATGAGACAAATTTTAAAGCATGTACAAAGTTTTGTAAAACATGTACCTGGTCTGGTGATACTGTTGTGGAGTACACGCCAGCAAACTCGCTTCTGAAATTCTCTGGTAAAGAGTGATACAACTCCTTTTCATCCAATTTCCAGTATGAAAGTCCTGATAAGAGGAAACATTGAAAGGGAAAAAAAAATTAAAATATCAAGCTCATGGTTATAGAACAGGAATCCCCAAATCCATTAGTAAAACGTTACTTGTCAGCTAACAAGAATGCTGTATTAATTATTTGCATCTATTGCTCAAGGATCTCACTAAAGTATTTGTTACCAGAAGTTAACAAAAATCTCAGTGCAAAGCACAAGCAGCAGCAGTATTACATCACATAGCACCAGTAAGAAAACCTATACATCAGTGAACATGTAGATTTACTATTTGGTGTTCAAGGGACAAGGCCTCATTTTCCACAAACCTGTATTTCTCATGATTCCAGTACAGCACTTAAAACTTACATTACCCAAGGAAAAATCCTAGGCAGCCACTTGATACTATAAACTCTTTTGTTTGGTACTGAACAGCATGCAAAAGGCAGACTACCAGCACCAAGAGGGATGGCACAAGAAGAACAGATACAGTCTCAATCCCACTTCAATTTCTTTACGTCTCCCTCTCTCAATGGGTTGTAAAGAAGCAACAAATATACAGAGTTTGCAGGGCTGCATCTCTGTGCCCCTGTTTGTTACTGAAATTAATCCACCCTGTTACAATCAAAATATGTGAATTAGTTGTTTGGCTTTCACAAAAAAAGACCTAAGAAACCAACCCCCCCCAAACCCACAAAAAACCACCAACAACCACCCCTCACACGCAGCCCCCAGAACGACAAAAGCAAAACCATAGCAAAACACAAAAAAAGCAACCTCTCCTCCCGCTAGTTAAAGAATCACCACATTATACACTGCATTATTTTGTCCTTGTCTATTCACACAATTATTGCATCATGTCCTTTGCTTTACTGGAATTCTGTCTCTATTACCATCCACCCCTGCGATTACTAGACCAACGATGCTAATATTTGAAAGATCATTTGATAGCCTATCACAATTTTAATAGTAATTACATTACGAAACAGTTTTAAACATAAATCTCAGCTTTGAAATGTTGAGAAATTTGAAAAGGAAAAAAAAATTGCTGCATGTCCTACCATCCACCAGCACCAATACACAGGAGCTACCATCAGTTTGAAACGCAAGAGCAAGAAAAGCAGAATTACACCACATCCAACTTTAATAGCTTGTCAGTGCTTAAGACCTCCTCGCCTTTCCAGACTTACTGGAGATACAGTCCAGCAAGAGTTTTTAAAAAAATGAGAATTCAAAAGAAAAGGGAATTTAAGTACAAGAAATGAACTATACCTGAAGCTTCAGACACTAAGGAATTCGGACTTTCGTTCGGTTGATTGAGGTAAAAAGTGTAAGGTGGCAAAGCAGCATCAGTAACATTTGTCTAAAATTACAAAGGAAAAACAAATTTATAAGGAAAATCACAAAGCAAGGGAAAAAAAAGCAAGGGTATAATTTTAAAAAATTGCATTTAAGTGTTATTAGTCTGCTTAAGCAAAGAAATTAAATTACATGGCCTGACCCAAAGCTATACTATTTATATTCAGGGCAATCACAGTCAAAAGGGGAACTAAGCTAAGCCACATAATTAAAAGATACTAATATTTTCTAAGTCACGTGCCTGTCTGCTTGTGGAGCATTTTTAACTGTTACAAAAATACGTATTTTTGACAGTCATCTGAACTTTCTTGCTCCTTAAGAGATGCAAGTATATAGAGGGATGATTTACCAATTAAGTGTTACTCTTTCCTCATCCTAAGATTGGAATTTCTTAAATTCAGCTGTTACAACTCCACCTGCCGCAATCTGGAGGTAAACACCATCATCTCAGACAGACAAGACCCTACATACCCTTCTTCCCATCACTCCAAACCTTCTAAGCAACCTCCCCAGCTAATTATAGAAACAACTTTGAAAATAGTGGGACCAACACATAGGGTGGAAAAATGACATAGTTTTAAGATTTGCCGCAGCTCTCCTCTTCCTTCATCAAAGGAAGAAGTGTCATTGATACAACACAGTGATACAAGAGCAACTGAGGAAGGGCAGATAGCTTTAAAACTCTCATCTCACACTGCTCTTTTCTACTGTACTCAGGGCTTTTTGTTCCATGACAGCAGCTTAACAGTCATGCTACTTGGTAAATTTATTACAATACAACTGAGGACTAAAACAGGATAGTAACCATTGAGTTAACAGAAGTAAGAAAAAAATCAGAACTAAAGCTTTTGAAGTTTTTGCATGAAGTACCATCTCACCTCAAGGCTATTTTGTCCCTCTTAATGTTTTTATTTAGGTATTCTCCTTTGCCTAAGGAGGAAGAAAGGAAAATGAAGGAGTATCAACTGAATTCTTACAGAGGAACAGAAAGATAAAAGTATTTTCAAAATCTGAGTTTCTGGCACTAATTTCCTTAGGCACCCTCCTGTAGCAGAGAGAGAAAAGAAACAAGCCACAACAGATAAATTTGACTCCTGGTTTGAAATATCCCCTTAGAGGATCATCCTGTTTAGCAGACTAAAGAGAGCAAACCCCAACAGCTACTTTTACGCTCTCTGGGTCACTCTCAAAGTGACCACAGGAAAGAAAACAACCCTGCCTTGAATCAAGCAATTTGTATTTGCTAGTTCTCCTATTCTCCTGCTGGTCAAGCCATTCACAGAGTTTCAGGAATTATTTCCTTAAACATAGTATAAGGAGAGAGGGTTATGACAATTAATATACTGAAAGTAAATCCAAAACTTCATCGCTGTATGTATGGTGATTACTCCTACAATCATGTTGCATAACATCCTTTTGGATCCGAACTATTGTATGTGATTAAACTTCCCTCCCCAAAATAATCAGATTTATGGACATACATAATTATTAACCAAGAATATGGGGGAGTGAGAACCCAAATTCTCTCAAAAGAAGCATTTTGAGCTGATTCAGCAGTCACAGCAACAGTAGTTACTACAAATGGTTCTAAAGAGCCAGTTAGATCTCCTAAGTGTTTATTATGGGGGTTACTTACTTTTAGTAACCAGTGTTGTAACTGTGCTTAGAGTAGTTCAATTTAGCCAAATCATTATCACACACAAGCATAAAAGAACGTATTATTCTTATGGAAACAATAAAAAAAAAAAGAAAAAAAGAAAAAATGTTTGGATTTTAGCATAAATGACTGCTAAGAACACTAAAAAAAGCCCAAACAAAACCAAAAAAATCCCTGCAATTTAAAATCCCAATCTGGAAGAATACTGTTTGTCCTGAACAAAGTGGCTAATGCCTTAATAACACACAAAGAATTCTGTGCGCTAAGAGAGACATTACCAGTTGAAATTAAGGATCCTTGAAAAAAATTATAGGGCACAATAAATTACTATGACTTGAAGCTTCAGTTGGAATTATGACTATTATCTCTATAAGGAAAGCACATGTGCCACTGGGGTGAGTTAAGACAAAAATGAGGCAAGGAACAAAAACCGAAATAGCTACATGAGTATCAAATGATCCAAGAAGTCAATTCTGCCCACAACACTTCACACATGTGAATGGGAACCACTACTGCAATGCTTAAAGCAGAGTATGAAAGCATATGCTGAATCAGAACATACAATAAATCTGAAAACCACCTGTGACAAGAATAAAATTAGAGAAACATAATAAAATAAAGAGACTTACATTCTCAAGTGGTAATTTCTTTGCTTGCTCATTTTCTTGCATAGAGTTCACACATACTTTGTCTGCATTTATTCTTTTCGGTTGGTTTTGTTTCAACTTTTGTGCCCACGATGTTAAAGATTTACTAGACAGTAAGAAACACACACATACACCTTAAGTACAGGTGCCCTTTTCAGTGGGACACCAATTTGTTCTTCAAGGTGAAACACAGGCCCTAAAATTCTACTGCCTTTGTGCATTTTTGAGGAACAATATGAAGTAATGGATGTGGAGATGTTTTGGGGCACTTTTTTTTTTTCCCCAAGGCAAACAAAAACCACCAGCAACCCAAAACACAAACAAATCACTGAAAGGTGCTAATGAACTGCATCCATAATCAAAATGGTTTTACTACTTTGTTATGAAATTCTTTGGTTTTTTTCTTAAAGAACTCTATCTTTTTGGCCAGATAACCATTTTTTGGTCTGTTCAAGCAGATACTAATTAAAGCCACAAAATTAAGCTGGAATGTAAATGCAGTGCATTTTCTTATTGTGTAAACCAGTCTGGTTGTAAAGATGATGGCAGCTAAGACACACTAAGGATACCCTTGAAGATTCTCTTCAGTCGGCAGGTAAGAAAGATTGAAACAAGATACAGAACAAAACAGGGGGAAAAGGCAGAACAGAAACAGAGACATCCTGAAATTTTTCTTAGAGGCAGATGTGAAAAAATTTTCCCATTTTATTAAAAAGTGACACTATAAAAAACTACGTATTGTCCCAGACTGGGACATACACTAGAAAGAATGAAAAAAGGTTTCAACTAAAAATTTAAAACAGCAAACACTAACCCCCCCCCCCCCCCCAAAAAAAAAAACAACACAGTTTGGGTTAACTGGACTATTTAATTTTGGTTTGAACCCTTTCTTCCCACCAGCTGGGTTCACAATACAAAGCAGAATGCAATTTCAAAGACAAAACTGGCCTTTTTGTTTGTTTGTTTGAGGTTTTTTAATAAAAAGGACAAGAAGCCATACGTTAATTATTTCAAAAACTGGCTTAGAAAGGTTTTTCAAACTGCAAAACACTCTTGAATTGAGTTTCTCCAGCTCTAAGTTACCCGGTACCCACCTCATGGAACTGTGCAACATGAATCAAACACTGGAATAAATACCAACAGAAGGGAGGAAGAGAACATATGTATCAATGTGTGGTAATGATGCACCCTATATCCTGAGACAACACATTTCCAAACCAAATCCTCTTAACGAGAGCTGGCTCTGCATTTTATTTCATAGTAGCAAAATGCAAATTCATCTTCATGATTCTTTGGGTTTTTTTCCAATAGCGAGAATGTTTTGGTTTTTTCCTCCACAAACTACTATCAGGGACTCACAGGCAATATGGTGCCCACAAGACCTACCATCCTGCTCATGACCGCATGAAGCCACTGCATTACAGTCCAGGCTGACAGGGAGAGCAAAATACACTGTTAAATCCTGTGCAACTGGAGCAATATTTGGTCGGCATTACTGCCAAAACAGCTAGCCCACCTTTCAAAACAATCTTGGTAGATCCAACCACCTACTGAACAGAGCAAACCAAACAAAGATCAACCAAACAAAAAAAAAAACAAAACAGCAGAAAAACTCAAACATGTTTGGCTGTTGTCTGATACAATTTATTACTGTAATGCATGCATATAAGCTGGCAAAAAAGACTGGTTGAGCACAACAACAAAATATCAATCATATAAAATTGGTAATTGGCACCTAAAATTCTGGTGCACTGATAAACACTATATGCAAACTGTGTCTTGGCTCATATTTGCAGAAGAAAGTAGATTTTCATGTATTTCCCAATGTATGTACAGCAGATGAATGCTGCAGACAGAGATAAGCATCACACAGAAACATCAGGCTAAACAAATAAATTGATCTGCCAAGCAGCAGAGTATCTCTTACAGGCAAGATGTTCCATTCAATTTGTACATGTTTCCAGTTACCGACAGCTGTTTACTGACTAGGGACCACCTACAATAAATTAACATGTTTGGAAGTTTATCCCTTACCTGGGTTTTTTTCCACATTGAGCTTCGTCAACTTTATGTTCAAATTCAGCAGGGAAAACTAAACCATCATTCCTTCCTGACGAACAATTTTCCTCTACTTTTTTCGGTAAAAGTTCTCTTTTACTTTGAACACTTTGCAAGACTTCTCCATCACTTTGTCCTTGCGAAGTTTTCTCCATGTAGTTCGTACACTTGCTAATGTCGTTAGATTTGCTAGGGGTCAGCCCAGAGGCAGAAATCGTACCATACCCACTATTCATCGAAGCATCGTTTGCAAAACATTCCTGATGCAGATCAGATGTATTCGGCTGACTTTCCGCTTCGTTAGATCTAAGTTCACTAACAATGCACTCATGCTCTCCAGAGATTTCAGAACACATCCCCATTTGACTTTCTAGCGATGAAAAAGTGTCTGGAAGCTTGGCAGGCAAACTTCTGTTCTTGCCGGCACCCCGACTGCTGGTCTGCAATTTCACTAACTGCCTTATCTCATCCTGAATTAGCTACAGAAAGAAAAAGCAAAATTCCTATGAGCTCGAGCCAGAAATCTCATTTCTATTTTGACGCATCTTCAATTCATGTTACTAGCAACAGAATTAGAGTACTTCTTTGAAATAACTCATTTTTTTCACTGTGTAGACAACTCATGCATAAAGTAAAGATATGCATACTGTGCATAACAGTAAAATGTCCACGGTAACGATCCCTCATTCCATGCAGTGAATTACAGGTCCCAGTAGTCATTTGTTAATGTAAAAAAAACCATGCATGCGTGTATTCACTACGTGCCTTCAGAACTACAGGTACCTACCAGCCAGTTAAAGAAATAATAAACTACCTAGGGATGTAATTACAAATGGACAAAAGTCTTTTGCTAAATTTAGGTCTGAAAGGTGTTATAACTTGGATACACATTTTTAAAGATTGCAAGGATGCCTTAATGGAAGTATAAACCATTATTCAATTAAACTAATAGGAATAATGTACCTCTGTAAGATTATTTGCATAAAACTTGACTTTAAAATAACTGATTTAGCTAATATGTTATTAGGCGGTTCATATAATACAAAGATCTACGTTTTGACTGTTTTGGTATCTGATGGAGTGGAGCAAACCTAGAACTAGATCACCAGATTTAACAGGTTACTCTTCAGTCTACAAGATCGGCAAAGAGTTATTTCAGTGTATGAGAGAAACGGAGGGTTTGGTTTTGGTTTTTTTGTTAAGTTTTACAGTTGTGCACTGGTATACCGAAAACAGCTTTGAGAAACTTCTAGTGCTTTTGTCAAGGGCTATGAAAAGGCTTCATGCTGGAGCCCATAGCTATGTCCTTTGGCCAGCGATCAGCACTGCTGCAGCATTACACTGCCGTTACTGAGCTCTGCATCAGCGCACAACTCTTACTACACCTTACAAGACCAGAGTATCTGGTTGTTTTCAAGAACACATATCAAACTAATTCCCTTGGGGTGGGGGGTGGGGCGGAGAACTTGCAATAATTTCAAGAACATGGAACTCTACTAATGTTTTTTTCACAGAACTACAGTACATTACTCACATATGAACAGCAAGTGGAAAGCACAAATCGAACAAAGGTAATTTGTTCTCTTAAAATAATAAATAAAAAATAAGACTGAATTTCAGAGGAACCTGTGTGTAACGCTAGTCAGAACCAAGCCCCATATGTTTCATTAGCTTGCACAGAATTAACAAATCCAAATCAATCTTTCTATTAAAAAGAAAAATCCACACCAAGACAAAAAACAACGATGAAGCTTTCTGCCATAACAAAGTATTTTGTTGTGCTAACGATTTCAATCATGACTGCAGCCATCATTTGCTTTTTAATTCTGTGATTCAACATTGTTGAGGAAGGTAGAGAAGGGAAAACAAAAGGAAAGAAACAGAACTGGAGCAGGGGGGAATTATGATCAGACTCTCTGCTGACATTTAATCTTTGCCATTAATACCTTGTGTGGGAAAAGTGAAAGAAAGGCTACTATGCCAATTAAACAGCATTTTTACTTCTCTTTGCATAGTTACAAGTAATTCCAAGAGAATAAAAGACCTGGGAAAAAGAAGATGACACTTCTGTAGTTTGGAAATTGTAGGTAACTGTTTTTTACAAAAATCCTCTTCAATGAAGTCTGATCTTAGGATGATCCACAGATGGTGACAGTTTTTCTTGCTACTGTATAAATCATGTAAGCCAAGGACTGAGTCCACCGATTCCAAAATGAACTCAAGGTCTTTTGATCCATATTTTCACATGGATGAAGATGTATTTTTGTAAGCACAGTTGGTCTTGAAACACAGCACAGAGCAAGCCTTATCTCAGTCATGTCAGTGCTAATGCAGCCTCTTGCTTTTCAACCCCAAATAGTAGATTTTTTTTTGTTGTTTATTGTTTTTACTAGAATGTGCTGAATTGCCTGTACTTCAGTATTTTCACTAGGTGACTGGCATACCAGTTTAATTTGGAATAGCTCCATCTATTTTATCTAATGCACTCATACAACTGAAAGTAAGTCATAGCTGTTGATTTTGTATTTAGTGTGGCAATTCATGCAATTAGTAAGTCCCTGCTGATACCACAAACCTAACTCTTCCAGAGGTAGCTTTCCTATTGAGAAAGACAAAAACCGGCAAAGCCAACACAATGGATTAGTCAAGACTACAATTAGCAACCAGTGAACCGAAACACTACAGTAAGAGGAAGGAAATACAAGGGTAAGGAAACACTGGCAGGACAAAAATAACAAGGTGGCAGGGAAAGGTGGGGAGATGAGGGGGAAGAAACAGAAGATAGGATAAAAGAACAGTACCTCTTGTTAATTCAGTTCAGGAACTGCTGATTACTACTAGTGTAGAGGGCATCAGGAAAGGGAAGGGAAAAACAGCAACCAAAATGATGAAGATATTAAGCATTATATATTTATAGAATTACTGTCTTATACATACATAAACATTTCCTCTGTTTTAATGGATAAATATGGTACAGCGAAAACGTGAATCTTCACATGGGTCATTTTTCAGTCTCATCTTAGAAAGGAGACTGGTCAACTGAAGGGTGAGATAGTGTTCAGCTATTACAATGAATGTTTTCCTATGCCATATACTGTCTAGATGAAGGAATGAGAAGTTGCGTAACATTTTCTAATGAAAACTACAATGTCTCAAAATTAGAAACAATAGCGTCTAACAGTTAATAAAAAACAGCTTGTACCTACAAAATCCAAGTATCATGTGGGCATTCTGAACCAAATGTTTGTGAAAACAAAACAATCAAAAACAAATAATCCAAGAATCTTCACTTCTGAAATGGTTCCTACCAGTTACATTGTTAATTAGCCATGGCTGTCTCAAATACGCATCCTGTAAATGGCATTCCAGTCATCCACTTCCATTAAGTGCCTGTCTGAATATACTTACAGAAAGTCAAGAGTGCATAGAGTTTTGGAGGGGGGTAGGGTTGGGGTCGGAGGCAGGGGGAGAAAAGAAACACTCCACCTAACCTACCTACATGAACAAATTGTTACTTACTTGGATTTGATGGTGGAACTGCTCTTGCTGGGCAACTATTTGTTCCTGACATTGTTTTTCTACCAGTCTCAACAACTGTAGCCACCTTGTCTATTAAATCACAAAGTAAAATAATTAAAAGCACAGTCATACTGCATCTCTTACCTTTTACTCTAGCTACAAAACAGTTTTGCAATCTTATACTTCGGTGTTGACATAATAGCAAGTTTACTAACAGCACTGTGGTTATCTACCCCCCAATACACGAAGCCCCCTATCATGTCAGGCAATGGAAACAATTCACTGTGGACACACTCACTTAAAAAAAGTCCTTTAGACAGCAAGAGCAAGATAACACATCTCTACAATTTAAGTTTGGTTTAGGAAAAAAAATGAAAAAGGAAAAAGAATTATTGTGTTTTTAAAAATTCAAATGTCTAAAAAGTAGAAACAGCTGGCAGGGAAGTACAGTTAAATTTTGGAAAGGTTGATTCCACTTCAATAAATTATAGGCAATTTAAAAATTTGTAATTAAACATCCCTATGTCCAGTGAACCACTTGCTTCAATAAGAAACTCTTCCCTTCAACAATCCAGCTGAAGGCCATGATGCGTAACTAGCCAAAACAAAGATAATATTTTTTTTAAAATTCAATACATAGGGTTCCTAAAATGTAGTAAAATCTGAATTTTAACATATATTTTATGCTAATGTTTATGGAGCTTGATACGTGAAGCATAGGACACGGGACATAGAACGCATGTGCCGAGACAGACATCTACATTTTTTTCTTGGAGCTGTTAAAAAGCACCCAAATTAAGCATCTGTCAAAAGACATTTTGATGGACCACAGCCAGAAAGCTCAAAAATTCTGCAAGAACAAACCCATGGTTTGGAAACCTGATGCTCCTTATGGTGACTAAAAATAATGGTAACATTTAAAATAAAAAGGGACAAAAACATTAAAAAAAGTTTGAGAGAATTAGCTCATGGAACCTACATCATGATTTTTGTGTTGTTTTAAATCTAGAAACAAACTAATCACCCACACATCTTTACAAATGGAATAAATAAATTACTCAGCTAAACCAGAGCCATTTGTAGAAAGCAAACTTCTACTTTCCAGGATCACTTCAGTCCAGTTTGAAGTGCTACAATTTAAAGGTTTACATTTTTCAGTCCAAAAGCTTACAATCTGTAGGTATTGCAACTTTGAAAACAAATATTCATAAGTGTATTGTAAAATACTAAGATAAAATTGCAATAAAATCCATCCACATGATTAGTTCATACACTGTAAAAGGATTTGTCCCACCATGAAGAGAATAAGCACGTACATATATAGATCTTACTGCTAAACTGTATCATCATTACATTTGTCTTCCAAAATGCAAAGCTGATACATTAATACAATATTTTTTTTAAATAAACCTTAACATCAAATACCTCATAGTTCGTCACAATTTCTGAGTCAGTATTTCCAATGTTCTGGATATCTTGTATAACAGAGGCAAGCAGCTCAACAGAACCAGTCTTTAATGAGGACCTGGTATTCCCTGAGTAACCAGAAACTCCATTAGGATTGGATGAGGGACTTCTAGTGAAACAGGAGGAAAAATATTTCAATTATTTATTGTGCCAGTTGTGCAACATAATGGCCAAAATAACATGCTACATATGGTATGCAGCCATAAAAGAATGATACACCTAATTTACATTGTGACCCTCATTGTGCTGAAAAAAACCCAAACTGCTAGGTCCTAAGAATGAGGCTGTTTTTCAAGAAAGTCCCAAAGAATCCACAGCATGTTTCATCCTTAGTTTACTATTAAAACACAGTAGCTTTCCAAGAAGAGACACAGCATGATCAGCACAGATATTACTCCTCACTAGCACAAACGCCAATAAATACAGCTTTCCATCAAACCTGTGTGCTTCTTCATAGCTTCTGTGTAACAATAATTTATAAAGTCCAAGACCACTGCCTCCTTTTAAGAAGTTACACGGGCAGTAAGCAACTTACAGTGCTCATCTTAAGAGGTCAGTCAAGAAGCACCTCTCCTTTTGCTTAGGCCATTAGTCTTTATTTGCCCTTCTCATTCACTGGGAATACCTTTGGCATGGAACGGAAGAACAATTCAGTTTTTCTAATCTGCTGTTCTCTACAGATGACATAACATAATGTATGATCTTGCCCAAGAACGATCTCTTTACAATTTGTCCAAGATAGGTTCCCCTCCCATTCTAAGAGATGTGAGGCAATGGAAGTTCCTAAGCTTTTAAGGAAGACTTAAACAGCTCTTTCAGTAAAGCTTTTCTCATTAAGGATTATACCTGTAAATGTTAAAAAAAACCCTAAAATATATTGCAGAGTATTACGCACTATTTTACCTTAGTAACAACGTTACTGTAAAAGCATACTAGGCAAAACAAAAATAATAAAAATATTGGTTAGGAATTCCTTCAGCACATTACCTGTTGCAATTCAAGCTACAGACAGGGCTCTGGGTATTTCCAACATCAAAGTCTGCAGAAGATGAAGGGATTTCTTGCACAGTATTCACCACGTCACAGTTTTCCATATCTTAGTCCCAAGTATGACGCTACCCTGAATATATAATGAATTAAGCATCACTCTCTTATTCTAAAACACTTGACTTTGGCTGAAACAACTGTCTCTTTAATCACGTTCTGTTTCTTCATTTAACAAACCACCCCAGAACGGGCTAGCATTCCACAACCAACACCTCTTCCTTCGCCTGTGCTGTGCTCGCAAACAGGTGCTGTTTAATCGTCCTCGTACTTGGCTGGGACTCCTACAAATCAGAGATTCCTAACTATACCTCACACACGTAGACTGGGCTGTAAAGGGAGTCTGAATCCAAAACAGTACAGGTAGAATAGTGTTGCTGGGGTTTGGTTGTTTGGGGTTTTAAAATCTGAGGCTCCACAGTCTGTTTTTGAGAATTCTGTGAAAGGGCCTACTACCAATGTATTTAAATCTGCTGAATGGGGAT
Source organism: Falco cherrug (assembly GCF_023634085.1). Lineage (NCBI taxonomy): Eukaryota > Metazoa > Chordata > Aves > Falconiformes > Falconidae > Falco > Falco cherrug. The sequence continues at coordinate 97,059,988 of NC_073697.1, forward strand.
CTGTGCCTTCACTGGAAGAAACACCCCCCAAAAAATAAAATTGAGACCCACTCAGACTACAGTCGACCAATTCTGCCATTTGTGTAATATCTGGTGTACTTTTTTTCACATTATTTATTATTATTTCTATGTAACATTAATTCAAAAAGCTTTGAAACTATTTTGAGCTACATTTCTTTTCAATTAACGACAAAAAAAATTTAGTCAAAGTGGAAACCCACAGCAGTTGAAACAGCAGCTGGTTAACTGAAAGCACCATAAATAAATCAATGCTAAATACTTGTGCAATGGTCCTACTGCCCTCAAAGCAGCAGTTTACAAGAATGGCTTTAAGAGAGACTAAAATATTCTGGCAGTTTCCATACTTGCACTAAGAAAATACTTGAAACGCATCAATTCATCAGTTCTTCTATACCGCTTATTTCAGCACCCTGGTGAATTCATCCTATGAATCTAACATCCTTCTTCTAATACTGAAGAAAAACCTTACAAACATTTCAGGGATGGAAGGGAAAAAAAAAAAAAAGAAAGAGACATTAAGAAACAGCATCCTAGTAGCCTGTGCTAATACTAAGAATAAAAGCTTGCTGCCTTAAAGCAGCACACCACCTTCAAAGCTCGACCATTCTTCTTTACAGAGCTTACAATGACATGCCTCTGGCTTTTACAGATTTAAGTTTTCATTATTTTAAGTACATAGAGATACATCTCTAACCGCGTTTCAGGAGCAAAAAAATTATTTCCACCAGAAGGAAACTGAAGGGCAACTGTCTGATTTTTCCCTGTTTTAGTGGAGCGTGGCTTTAGCAGAAATGTTTTCCAGGTACTCACTCAAGCTATCTTCTTTGGATAAGGCTGAAAATGCAAGAACTGGAAGGAAGTTATCACAGCTACACAAATTCCTTTAGCAGAGCTTCTCCGGATAAACAGAAGGAGGAAAAAAAAAAGCCTTTCTTCTTTTCCTAGTGACCAGAAGCCTGGGTATCTTGAAGGTTATCAGGCACCTAACCCAACGGATAAAGCAGAAGCTGCATGTGTCTCTGGAGCAGCTGGATGGCAATGGTGGGGGCTACATCAGTCGCCCCCATCTCCCCAGGATGAAATCATGGGTGGCCTATCTCAGCAGCACAGGAGATGGGTGGGACTTAGCTGCGACACAGTCTCGTTTCATAACCTCATTAGAAGTGCCTGCTCTCCATAAAGCAACAAAATACATTAAGTGAGCTATGACTGGGCTGAGGGACAGCTAAGCTCTCACCTATTGTCCCCACTGCACAGAACTATCCTTACACGGCCAAGTCCCTACATTAAGGGGTAAGGGGCTGAGTAAACCCGCGGCAGGTGCGTGGGCTGGTCTGGATGCCAACCCCTGGGCCAGCACTGAGCCGGGCCCCTGCGGCCCGCACCGGGCCCCGACCAAGCCCCAGCGCCCGCGGCTCCTCCAGCCAGCGCAGCGGTGACGAGGCGCCCCGGCCCCCGCCTCCCCGAGGGCTCCCCGAGGGGGCCGGGCCAGGGACAACGAGCCTGCGGGCTCTGGAGCCCCGCTCCCCTCAGGATGCGCCCCCGGCCCAGCTCAGCCCCCTCCAGGCCCCCCTCCCCTCACAAGTTACCCCCTCCGACCACGTCTGCCCCCAGGGTCGCCACCCCTCAGCCAGGACCCGACTCCGCGCCCCCGTGTCCCTCCCCGGCTCCACTCCTGAGCGACCCCCTGTCCCCTCAGGAGCCGCCCCTTACCCTCAGCGCTGCCCCCTCAGGGTCCCGGCCCCCACAAGCGCCCCCCCCCCGCCCCCAGCCCTGCCCTCCTCCCCGCACTCAGAGACTCCGCCCCCACCACCTCCCTCGGGGCGAGCTCCGCCCCCACGCTCCCATTGGTCAGCTGCCCCTCGCGCTCCGGGATGTTGACAGCACCGCCACCTCGGATTAGCTAGCGGTCCTGCCACTCATCGGGGAAAGAGGCGGGGCAGCGGAGGCAGCCTCGCGGCTCTGGGACGGGGCCAAGTGCGGCGGCGATGCTGGCTCCGGCCTTGCCGCCTGCCCCCAGGGATCGCCCGGTTCCTACCCGCATGTCTGGAAGCCCGAGAGGAGGCGTCCGCACTGCCCGAGAGCTGCCTCCCTCAGCGACCGTTACGCGGTAAACAGGCGCGGCCCGCCGCCTCCTCCCCGGCGATTGGCGGCCGAGTTTCGAACGTGGTGGGGCAGAGGGCGCTCCAGTCAGGGCGCAGCTCAGTGATTGGCCGCCTTGACGGCGCGCCAGGCCGCGCCTTCCCCTCTGATTCGCTACGCGGAAAAGTACGCGCGCCGCAGTGAGGGGATTGGCCAGCGCGGCTCCGCGCCGCACGGTTCCCCAGAACCTGATTGGTAGTGGCTGGAAGGCGGGCGGAAGCCCCCTTCTTGCGCTGCGATTGGCTACCCGAGTGCCAATTAGGCCGGCGATACCGCCTCCCCGTCGGACTGGCGTTGCGAGTGCGCAGGCGAGGCGGGGCGGGGCTGCGCCTGCGCAGTGCGGGCGCGCGAGGGGCGGCGGCGCTAGCCCCGAGTCGCCCGAGGTAAGAGCGGGCGGCGGGGCCGGGATGATGTGGGGCGTGGGGCGGCGTTGGGCTGGGCCGCGGGGAGCGCTGCCCCCGTTACCGGTGTGTGCCCGGGGCCGCAGGCGCGCTGCCGGTGCGAGCTGTTCAGCCAGCGGCCCTGCCTGAAACGCACGGTGGTGCGCGGTGCCCGGCCACGGTCCCCGGGCTCTCCCGGGCCAGCGCGGCGGGCACCGCTCGGGGCATGGCGGGCTGGCCTGGCAGCCTTCAGCAGCAAAGCTCTTCCCTGCCCTCCCCTCCTCTTTCCCCTGCCCAGATTAAAGCATCATTACTTCAAGATCTTTTCCGCACTGTAAGGCCTGTATTTCTTGGAGCCACTACGTGAAATCTTGATAAAACTTCCTACAGTCCTCCAGGCTTACTCCTGGTGTATGGCTGTAGTGTCAGGCAGTAGGAACAGGCTTACAGCACATGTGGTTTGCCACCCCGCCGTACATTGGGATCTGGCATCTCTGAGAGCGTCAGCCTTGGGGTCAGAACAGGCTCTTTCAAACACACAGATCCCACGGAAACCTGCTGGTTCTGCTCGCTCAGAACTACAGGGGGGTTCTGCTCCTTTTTTCTGCACATTTTTTGCAGCAAACCCACCCCACGTTACTGCCTTCTAGTACCACCAAGTGGTGCCACCAATCAAAACTTTCTTAAAATTATTTTTATTTCAACAGCTATTCAACTTTCCTGGATGTCGATTGCAGTGTGCCACTTCTTCGCATGCTGAAGTGTCTTCTTCTGAATCAAACAAAACATTTCAAGCATAAGAGCATATATTGCTTTAATTACTAACCAAACACCTTGTTCAAGAGCACCATTTGACAGCGGTGGAACCTGCATTGCTCATGATCCATGAGGATAATCCATACTTCCACCTGTACTTTACCTCCATTAAGAACTTGACCTGGGAAACACTGGCATGTGAAGGAATAGTTGCAAAGCTGGTGGTCTGCTTAACTCCTTGATTCTTTTTCCTTTATCTGATAGACTGTAGAAAGCTGTGAGTAGAGCAGGCTGGGCAGGCTTGTGAACAGGATCCACGTAGGATACTTCTGAATTGAAATGGCATTTAACCACACTTGCTGTTATTAGACCACTCACCAAATCCTATGCACGCTAGAGCCTGACCTTGAAATCTGGAAACGGCTGTAACAGAGCGAGGTCAAAAGACAAGTCTAGATCATCATGTAATCTGTTTAGAGAAGGATTACTCTGTTTCCTAGCACTAACCTAGCATTAAAAAGACATCCCAGAACTCAGAATCAGAACTCAGTCTGTAACTAACTGTAAATAGATACACCAGAGTGCTGCTGTGTCCCGTCGGTCAGCTGTTTTGACTAAGCAGCCACGCATCATTCCTCCAAAGGGAAAAATCCACCTCTGCATTCTGCTTGGCTTAAGCTACTCGAGCTCTGTTCTGTCAGATCCGATTTCCAATATCCATATCCTTGGGACAGAAATGCTCTGCATACAGTCTTATTCTTTTTTATTTTGTGTGTGTGTGTTGTTTTCCTTCCACCTCCTCTTTGCAGTCTTCCATGACTGTCAGCCAGTGAACACGGGAAGCCAAGACATTATTAGGCCAGTTAAATTATGTAGCTGCTTCTTCCAGCAGATTTCTTTCAATAGTTTAGAGCATTGTTTAAGGCAACCTCGGAGCAGGATTCCTGCACCCTCACCTGTCCAAGCATATGTCGGCACATGAACTGCAGGTACTGTTGGCAGCAAGACACAACCTGGGCACAAGCGGAGTGTCCGCAAAGGTTTCCCAGTCAGACTCTACAGGTCAGGCTGCAAGACAGAAATATCCTCTCTTTCCTTTTTTTTTTTTTTTTTTAATAATGTATATTTAGTGTTTTCCAAGTGCTGGTAGGAGTACTGATTTATTTACTGTTTTCCAGATCTCTTTCAACAATAAAATAATAATCTTGGCTATTTTTAAAAGTCATTGCAATAAGAACCAGAATTCCATTCATAATGGTAAATATTTCAAGGCAAAACCAGTTCAAATATCCTCGAAAATAAATCTGAATATTAAAATGCCACTGAAGTCACGCAGCTAAACTAGATCATCTTAAAAAAAGGATTCTCACGGTAAACTCCATTCCCCACTTCTATTTCAGGTTTCATTCCAGAGAAACTGCGTCCTCATTTCTGTATGAATATTCCAAGTTTATTTCATTTCACATTCTTACTGAGAGAAGTACGAACACCATCATGGAGACTGTGGATTTTGAGGAAGCAGCAGTTTTCCCTGCCCAGAGTGCCCTTACTTCAGGCAGCGAGGAAGAACTCTTTCAATCTCCTTGGACTAAATGAGGCAGAATTAGAAGAACAGTTTGTAAGAGGTAATGGCCCAGGAGGTCAAGCCACGAATAAGACAAACAACTGCGTTATCTTGAAGCATATTCCATCTGGGATTGTAGTGAAGGTAATCGTATTTTATTTCATGAAGTCGTCAACTGCATGATGTCTTGCAAGTCTCCTGTCATAGTAAAGCACAGTCACAGTGCTGATGTCACGGAGGAAAAGTTTATATGTATGGAAAAGAATCTCAGGAAGAAGTGGTTTTGGTTATCAGTATATATAAATAAACTTGGGGTCATAGCTGATCTTTCTGGCTTTGGCATGTAGTACTGTTTTGTAGTTTTTGGTGCATGTAGTACTGTTTCGTAGTTTTCAGTAAGTATCTTCATTGTAGCTGCTTTTCAGTGGCAGCTGTCACATTCCCTCTTGTGCATTAGAATGTCTCCCTTAAGTTCATCATACTCACAGGTTCATTTTAAGCTCTACTCTTACCTACTGCTTGTGGATTAGTACTTTGAAATTAATCTTTGCTTCCTTATCACAAGAGGAAGATACAGTTAAGTTAAACTCAGAAGAAGCTTTCCAAGGTAGTATGGAAGCATTAAAGATTAATGCAAAAGCCAGTCTGACAAGTTACAGTAGCAAATCATTCCCAGGCAGCCTCTCCAAAGTATCATCTGGATACAGAAGTTCCCGCAGTTCTTAGCAGGACTGTGCTCTCGGCTTGGAGGGAAAGAGAGTTTCTTTACAGTAATGGCAGGAATATGTAGACTCAAAGGGAAAGCAGAAGAATAAACAGGCTGAAGTTCCAGTAAAAATGTCCTGTTGTATTTTTCCAGTGTCACCAAACAAGATCAGTGGAGCAGAACCGAAAGATAGCCCGAGAAATCTTGCAGGAAAAAGTTGACCTTTTCTACAAAGGTGAAGAGAGTGATGTTTTTAAAGAGAAGAAAGCGTCAGAGAAAAAGAAGCAGGAGAAAAAAAGAAAAGCAAAGGAAAACTTAGAAAGGAAAAGGCATTTTAAAGAGATGCAACAATTGGATAAGCAATAAATGCGTGAAATGCCAACCTGCCTAGTCGGGTAAGGGAAGCATTTGTCTATACCTAAACATGGTGTTGAAACTCAAAGATGATATAGGGCTCCATAAGCACAACTGAAATACTGAGTAGTGATCTGCTATTACTGTAAAACTGAGGTAATAAAAGCAGTCGTGTACTCCTGCTTCTGTCCGCCATCATCTCATTAATCACATTTAGAAATCAAGTTTTTCTGCCAAGTTCAGAAGATGATAAACCAATCCTTGTTAAAAAGGAACTATAAACTTTCCACCATTGCTAATGGAGGGAAAATTCAATAATCTCCTTCTGCCTGGATGGTACCTTAGGATGCTTCGTCGGAGTTCCAGTGCGTGAGGAGACCAGCCCTAAAAGGTTGTGACTTTCCATCGTAACTCAGGCAACGCTTCCACTGACATAAATCCTTCATCAACAGTGACCAGGTTTAGATACTGTTTCTGATGGTGTAAACAGACATGCTGACGGGAGTGACACCAGTCACTGGCTGCCTCCTTCAGGTCTGTGCACTGAACAAATGCTGTCCTACTCGATTTGGAATAAAGTTTAACCAGAAGCTTTACAAATCTTACCTGGAGTGGTGACGAGCCTTGAGGTGGAAGCTGCAAGGAAGAGTTGGTCAGTCACGTTCTTCCAGTTACACATTAAAATTGGGTCGTTACAGATAAAGAACACCACGTGCTGGATGCTGCCTCCCAAGGCAACAGAATCCAGTTCCTCCAAGCTGTGAAGTAATTAACTTTGTCTCTTAATACTGTATTTTCAAGTATCCCTAGCTCCGTATGTATTAGATATCCCAGATACAGTATTAAGAGACAAAGTTTGGGGTATTTTCTTCAAGTATCCCTAATGCCATATGTATTAGATATTGCAGATATCCCATCTGCCTTAGGATTTAAATTCAAAGGTAGTGAATTACAGCCATTTATTATGTTTATGCTCTGCTGCTGTTAAGCTTGGCCATTTTGAAACCTTCCCTCATTTTGACAATTTCCTATTTCATGCAAATACATGCAGCTGCATTTCCTTTGTCCCTGTTACTCTAAAGCCACCAGTGCAGGATACGTTCCTGTTTTAATCCTGTTAACAGCTATAATTGCTTAACCAGAACGTTTTGTTAATTTTTGGACAGCACCCTCGTTGGCTGCCATCGTTTTGGCCTTCAACAGTGACAGGAAAGCCCTTGGAGAACCAAAGCCATGGGATGTATTTTGAAAGCACTGCAGACTACTAGCAACTACACCGCCTCCTTACAGAGATGGACTGCCGCTGGGCTGTGCCGGGATGGAGACTCAGCAGCACCCTGCAGCCCTGCTCCCTTCTCTGTTCCTGAACTTGAGCTTCCTGCACAAAGGTTAACTTTTTATCTGTTGAGATTTTTTGTTCATGGAGTATAAATCTGATTGAAGTGACTGTACATAGTTTTGATACAAACTGTTAATGAAAATAAGCTTTATTACGTCAAGTAATAAATACATACAAAGATGCAAATAACAGTTTTAGTAATTTATCCAGAATTTTTTTTTTTTTGGCAAACTTTAAACTGAAATCTCCAGCCTTAATGTAGAAATTAGCTTTCCAGGACCTTGTTATTATTTAATAGGTTTCCCTATTTTTCATATAACTCATGCACTTTAAATGGACTTCAAAGCACTAACAGTCATGCATATGTTTATGCAAAATGAACAAACAAGGAAAAATAAGAGAAGGGGAAGGTTATTTCTAAGCAGGGTCTATGCTGTATGACAAATTGTGACTTAGCAGACTACTAGGTACAGCATGCTATTCTGCACTTATTTAAAAAAAATCCTTAGAGCTCATGTCAAACTTTGAAAGATTGACAGTTTGGGGTTAAGTGAATATAGTCAAAGGAAATAAACAGAATGAGGCTGTGGCTGGATAAGAAGAGAACTGAAATATAGCCTGGGAGAGAAAGAGCATTCCTCTGCATGCAGTTCAGTTTTCATGTTTTAGAAACATTTTAAGGAGTTTTAACGTCTTTACAAAATGCAAACCCTCAGTAAGTTGAAAAATCCTCGTTTTCTCATTCTTAACTATATATTTTTTCTAAGGGCAAAACAAGAAAGGTAGAACATTCAAAATAAAGGAATTTGTCTGAATGTTTCAACAGTCAAAAGGAGTGTTACTTTTTCTTCATTAAGAGATGGAAAATCTTGCAACTGAACCAGAGGGCTAGGATCTTGCATTTCGTTCCGTCTCAGCCAAGCATTCCCGAACTAATCCTCTAGCATGAATAATGCCTGCAAAAGAATTGGACATATTTTAAATCATCTCACTCAGGTCATACTTGCAATGACAGTGCAGAGAAAGGTTTACTAATTTCTGTCCTGAGTTGCCAAGGCTACTACAGTATGCCTCAGAAAAGGGAGAGATCCCTCACTTTTGAAACATCAGCTGCTGCTAAACAAGTTTGCTTACCCAAACTGGCAGGATAAATTGAAAAGGGACTAAACCAGGAATCAGAGCAGGGCAAGATCTATAGGTCTGCAGTGACAGGTGTATCTTGATGTGTAGTGCAGACCTATTTAAAATCAAGAGGCTTAACAGAAAGAAAAAAAATTAAAAATTCACCTTACCTACCTGCGAGTTATTTTGCTACAGTGGCGTGAAACAAAATATGAAGTTATATGGGGAGCCATTTTACCAAGCTTTAGAAGTCTTAATACTTTGGGATAGTTCTCTGAAAGGATGCATCAAAATCCAAGCCTTCATAATATTGCTTAAACACAAGTTGTGTCTCTTGTAAGAGTAAGAAGGAATTTTTTATGGTGTGTGCAGAAAGTTATCTCCTAACGCGGGCTCAGCTCCCAGTGTAAATCATCACCGCTTTACATGCTGCCATATCTACTCTCATCTGATAGACATAATGTGGAATTTTCCACTACAAGTCCTGTTGCCTTGAGATCCAGCAATCTGGACCTTGATTCTCAATCCTGGGACTAAATCTAGATTCATGTTCACAGAGCTGCTGAAAGAACAGAGCTTGAGATTTTAAAACGGGAGATGGACAGATTTCTCTACCACAAATGAGGTTATATTTTACTGACAGGACAAGGTAGAAGGCGATTTCTCTGCTCAGTTGTGCTCCTTAACAAGGTGGAGAAGGGACAATAAGGCAATAGATGAGGTTTAATCTCTGTTTAGAGATAAAGGCTTCTTGTTCTAGAAGGCTGCTAGCCCAGATCACAGCAACAGCCTTTACATCCAAGGAGTACTGATTTGGGACTTGACAGTGCAAGGCTTTGCAGAGGGTTAAATCGACACAGACGAGTAAAGCTGCATCCCGCAGCTGTGGGATGCAGAAATGCGTACTCAAAGCAGTGCATCAGACCTGGATCTGGTGGCAGGATGCCCAGTTTATGCAGCAGAACTACCCTGAATTATGTAGAACACTGGGAATTTGGCCAATTTTAGAGGTCAGTAGCCACTGTACTTAGGAGCAGGTGGAGCTGGGGACAGGGACTTTATTCAGGAATAACCTCCACATGGCCACAGAGGCTGCAGTCACGTGGTTACCCTCAACCACTTCTGCTCTCACACTTGCACATGCTCCTTCATCCATTAGGCTCCCAAAATGGAAAGAGAGGTATGTTTGTGACCAAAAGATGGCAGCAAAAAGTATTTATTTGGGATATTTCAACACTGGCAAGTCACAGTGGCAGCACTGAATGTTAAACCTACCTTAGCCACCAGACTACACACTGCAAGCAGCAGCAAAACAACTTTTCCTGACCAAACTGAACCACTCAGTTCAGAGGATGTCTGCATCTCTGCTGGTCTCTCTTAGGTTGTCCCCATTAGCCTATTGCCATTCATGATCTATTAATACTGACTCAGGCAATGCAATAAAGAGACTCCAGCAACATTGATTTTAGCTGGGCCAGATTCCACTTACCACTCATCGGCAGGCTTTATTGCATCCTTTCCCAGAACAGCTACTAGTCATTTTATTGCATGTCATGGCAGATATATTACTCTCCCATAATGGTTGAGCCTTAAATAAAGCTTTGTAGTCTTGGGTAAATGTAAGGGGGATTTGTAAGGTGGTGCAGTTATTCTGTTACAATAACATTCCCGTTCGGCCCTGAATGCATGAGCCAAACTCAGCACAAGGACCAAGGCAAGGGAGGAAAAGATAACTACGTTATACTGGTGAAGGACAGAACTGCCAGCACAACTGTTGTCGATGGCCTTTCGGCGTCATTTCAGGAGCTGGAGCAGTGGAATGTCCCACTGCTCCTTCAGAAATATCCCTTGCACGTCCCCTGCTGAGGACAATGCCAAGCTGATGTCAGCAGTGGGGCACGCGAGGGTTTCTTTTACGCTGCAAGGAAAGGGCATTTATTACCCCTTTTAGCTGACAAAGCAAAGCTGGAGAGACCTCATCAGCCAGGCCTAAAAGCTTCTAAGTCCCTTACTAGTGGACTCTTAATGACACCCACTTGACAAGAGGTAATGGAGCCTAAGCTGCCCAACACCACAGCGGGGAGGAAGGTGTGTGTTTGACATCTCAGTCTGAACAGCCTTCCCTGATGACCTTGTTCTTTTTTGTAGCTCTTCTCTCCACCAGCCTCAGTGTGAGTTACCACAATGCAGTATTTCTTTAGGCAAAATGCACTTTAGTATAAAGACTCCTGGGTCAAGGAGATGGGTGATGCATATCAGAAGTAAACAATGCTTGGCTGCGTATTTTGGAGGCTGGGGAGAAAAGGGAATTGAAAGGGCAAGTAGGTCACCAGGAACCTCAGAGAACATATCCACTAGAAACCCTAAGGGTTCTAAAATAAGGTTTGAATTATTAACTGAAACTCCCCTTGTACAAATTAAACACATTTTATCACTGGTTTATCTATCAACTACAGCATGAACAGAGTACCCCAAGGTTTCAGTTGCTTGTTAATACACCTAGTTTAGTGATGAGCTCAAGACAGCTCTAAGGAAACTGTTGTCACAAAGCTGTACACAAAGCAGTCAGTGCACAAAGTATGTGGGACACAATTTTTTTTTTTTTAAATAAATTTAAACATTACCTCTTTTTAGCCTCTCCATCGCACTTTTACTCCCAGCGTACGTGGGTCTAATCTCTTTCCCTAATTCTTCTATGATAGCTAGAAGTTCTGCATATTTGCTTTGCGGTACTTGACTGCTGCTGGTACCCTGTAGTTGAAAGCAGATTAATCTCAATCAAATACTACTAAAACCAAAACAATTACAACAGCCAGCAACTACAAATTCGTGGACGACCAGAAACAGCCCTGGAAGCCATTTTTTTAAAAAATACAATTTCAGATTTACTATATAATCAAAAACTTTTTTTTTCCAACCCTGTAGCTGAAAAAACTTTTTGCAGTTGCTGCTGCAGTTGGACATGGTGCTATGTGCCCTTCACAAATCAGGATCAACTGGGAGAATGCAGCTGCAAGACTGGGACCTTCAGTGGAACAGAAGTTAAAACAGTCCTGCAAGAACAGCAAACCGGGAACTGCTTATGCAGCTCTGTTTCTGCTTTTCCAGTGTTTATTTTGGTGTGTACGTGGAGCAGTTAGCTAGGCAGGGAGAATGAGAAGCAGATAAAACTGCCTATATAATAAGGGAAATCCTATTAAGTCAAATACATTTCACAGAAAGTTTACCACCGGATTCCTGAAGCAGCACATAGGACTGTCTGCGACACATGCTTCATGAGACTAAAATTTAGAGGATAAATTTGCTGAAGAAAAGCAGTATAGAAATGCTAATTTTTTAACAAATGATGTTAAAATATGTTACAGACCTTACTATCAGAACCTAAGTCATGTTTCACTGTGACTCAGATGGGATGGGACTAACAGTTAATTAGTAACCAATCTCACTGAGTGCTCTGCTTAGTCTAATTTGATCCCGAGACATGTGTGATGAATCAGTCTGCTACTTGGGTTTGATTTCAGATCTTGGTGGGAGGGAGGAGCACCTCAGATTACAGGCCACAATCCACGCTACTATGCAAGCGCAGGGTCAGTGATCCGATTAAAGTAAAACAACAAGCAGAGCTATACCTGCATCCCTTGTGTATAGCCTAGAGATGGGGGTCCGTAGTCATTTATAAGCTGTCTATATTGCGCAGATGTTGCCATACTTGTGGAGGGAGAGTGAACACTCCCAGCTGTAGAGAGAGAGGAGAGAGAAAAAAATCACCTGTTATTACCTGAAGATTAGTAAGTCTGTTACACTGGGACACATTCTAATCACTTTTTTCTAAAGCTGTGACCTCTCACCTTTGGTCTGAGCTCACTAATGACATTTCAGCGTCACAGTACTTGCTAGGAGAGAATGGTTAAATTAATGCTTCTCTAATGTTTGCTGTACATTTGAAAATAGCACAGCCTGCAACATTATCAGTGCAAATTGTTTGCCTAAAAGTGAAAGAGTGTCGCGTGACAGGTTGTTCTGCCTAGACAAACTGTAAATATTAAGGAGCCCTATTTTTGCATATATACATTCCACATAGATGAGTCTAACGTACTGTGCTATTTTTACTTTTTCAGTGCAAGTTATCTGAAAGTAATTTTGCAACTCAAAGTGTCATCACACGGTCAATGCAAGTTACCCTCAGTACTATCTTCAGCCAATGCCAAAACTATTCACAGGCAACAGTCAGTTGAGGTGCATCAGATCTGCTGTTCATTGTATGACATCGGAGGTGAGGAGTGCTACCATCATTCCTCTCTGTCTGATATCAAACGTTTTTAGCCAGTCAAATCATGCTATATGGTGTGTATATATAGGATATAAAGAAAATAACATCACTTTGGGTTATGGTTACTTTTTCTAATGTTATAAAAGATTATAATCAGATCTACAGGGTTTGGAGTCAGCTAGGAGTTCCAGAAACAGACTCTGATCATTGACAAACTGCTCCAGAAACGAACAATCAAAACACTTTTTCCCCCCTCACCTCACAACAGTAAGAATTTGGGTTTGAAAACAACTTTTTAGATTTTTCTTAGGGGCCTTAATTACAGTGCCCATCTCACAACTGCGCTAGAGGACCTGCTTGTTATGGACCATGCACTTGGGACTAAGGCAGCGTTCCACCATTCAACTTGTTCACTCTTGCAGCTGAAGTGCCCCTGCATCCACTGATGCTGCTGTCTTTGCCTGTAGGCACAGACACAGACTGCCTGCTGTCTGGAAAAGTCTTCCCCCTTACAAACTCCTTTGCTGAAAATTCCCAACGACCTTTCACGGGAGGAACAGGTCTCATTTAGCAGCCTTCATTTAAATCTAAATTAAACTGATGCTAAAAGTCACTGGGGCTCAGAACTACGGAAATCTCTAGCTTTGTTTTAAAGTTGCAAGTGATTTTGCTCATGTTCTCCCCTCACACAAAAAGAGCAAGCCAGCAGTTACACTGTAAAAAGCACTGCTGAACATAGCGGAACAGACTCTTGTCCTCAGCTGACAACTCTCTTTCCACTTGAGAATATCAGATAATCAGATAATCACAGGGTATCACTGTGGTGGTGCCTTCATCACAAGAACAGAGTGTGTCCTTACTTTTTACTAGTTAACCAGATGTGAAATCTTAAAAAAAGGCAAATTGGGCTGGTGGTCACTAGGTTGCCTTGAAAAAGTAAGGTTTCTCTTTGTCTTTAACTAAGCTGCTAAATTTTATGGCACATTACAATCTGCACTTCCATCGCTAAAGGTTTCACATGGAGCTAATCATTGCATTTTGCTAAAGCACAGTAAACCCCAAAAAACTAAACAACACCCATAGTGTACAGCACTGTGAAGGAACACCACAGTTGTCAGCTGCTCTCCTAATTAGTCCTTCACATTATCAGCTCAAAATACAAGCACAATTCTAAGATTTCTGTATGTACAACTCAGTATTTCAAGTCCAGATGACTGAATTTCAACAGTTACCAAACATGACACAACAGCAAACCGCATCTTGCCTCCAAGGACTTCAAAATGCTTCAAAAACATTAATAAGCCCCTTGTGCTGGAAGGTAAGAAGGTTTAATTGCCTCAATTAAGCAGAAAAAGACTTAAGCGGGTTTTTTTCATGCACAGTAAAACAGAAGAGCCATCCTGTGAAGACTTGTTCCTGAACTGTTACTGGAAGCAGTCACATACAAGACCTGGGAGCTCCAAACTGGTCCTGAATTAAGGCAAGGACTCTGATGACCAGGCTCAGGAATCCTGCTCTATGCACCAAGCAAACCCTAGCTGCAGCCCAGCAACCCATGCAAAACAGAAAAAACAATTCATCACCATCATATCGATTAATGATAATAGTACAGATAATTTAGTGATTGTTTAGGATTATGTAGATTTAAGCATGACACGTGCTTTGTCTGCATGAAATAGCACGGCAGGATACATCTAGATAAGAAATAAACCCTACTAGAAACACGACGTGCCAAGACAAAGACAAAGCAGTGAATCTAGGGGCTGACCAAGAAAGTTTCACAGCTGTGAAAGCCAGCAACACACGGCAAGGCAGTGGCCAGTAGCTGGTGTCAGCATGGGAGCTTGAATCCAGCAGCGACTCACTCAACACCGAGTGACAAAAAACAAACAAGAACTCTGAGTAGGCAACTGTGAGTAAGAACCTGCGGGTGGAGTTGGAGCATCGCTCCCGATGTGAACGAGCAGTCAGATGAGCGGAGTGGGGTGCTGTATTGTCTGCTGTACCCACGGCATATGCAGAGCTGTGCTGCAGACACTAGAGGCCATCGCTGAGTACGGCATGCCCTGCCAAATGACAGATCGTGGTAACCATGGTGAGTTTACCCGTTTCTTTGCAGTCTGCATCAAAAATGTAATAAGACATAATGCCATGCGCCGACCACTTTATCAGCAGCAGCAGGCCCGGAGAACAAAGAAAAGGATTTGACTTGGCCGTGGTACCAGCCTCCGTACACCCATGTCAGAAGTTGTGCCAGTCAAACTCAGCTGCGGGGGGGGGGGGGGGGGGGGAGGGGGAAAGAAAAATCCTTGAGTCCACCCCAATTTAAGACGATGCAATCATGAAAATGAAATTAATTGGGGGGGTATTAGTATCTCACAGGGTAACGGAACTTGAGCTTTTCGACCTTTCACTTTGTATGTTAATCTCAAAGAGAAGCCCCTGGGTCCTGGATGACTATTACTCAATTAACCCAAAATACATCTGCATGTCTGAACATCCAGTATATCTCAGATTAAAAAAAAAAAATCACCAACTATTGCTATTACAGTTACCAAGAAAAATTAGGCCAGGAAGTCTCACAGTCAATACCCAGTCAAAAATCAGTGTGATGGTTAGGCATTCACTAGAGGGGGGGGAAAAAAATAAAAAAGAGGGGGGATCTAAAATGAAGCTTGCTCTCTCACGGTAAAATGACAATGGAGACAAGACAGTTAAGAACTGGCAGAATCGAAAAGGGTGTGTGCTTGGTACTGAATTTAAGTGACACCCTGTATCACATCCCGAATTGCCTTACCGGTTGCTGCTGTTCAAAACCTAAATTAATATACACTTTCCTCCCTCCACTTTCCTAATTAAATGTACACAAAACCTTTTATATACCCATTTATTCTTGTGCCAAAGTCTTTTATTTCTGTATTCAAACAGAAGACTGCCAGAAGCATTCTTCCCCACAAAAATATAGTGATTTTCTTGTTAATCAATATTAATCTTTATTAATTGAGGAAGGGGGTGTCTAAGAATACAGCAAACACAAATGAGATTATCTGTGTCAAAATCTCTTCTTTCCAGCAGTCTCTCTGAGCCCAAATTAACACCCTGGGAGACAAAGGATCTTGAATCACTCTTTGTTTGCCTAAACTCCCACTGACCAGGAATCTTCCCATTAATTTCTGACAGGTTTGTAGAGGTCCCTTTAGCTCCTTTGCTACTGTCTCCAAGCCTGAGCAATGATGCCGATATGCTGATCTAAGTTTTAATTCTTAATTCTATTGCTGCTGCTTGCTGAAAAAATAACTGGGAAGGCAGTTTGCTGCGCACCCTGCAAGGAAGCAGTGGGAGCAGAAACAGTAGGGTACGCTCACCTGATCCACTCCCAGCAGATGCTGTGGCTCTACACAGCTCAACTGCCACTCTGTTTCACAAACAGCAAAGTAACATCAGGACTGGTTACTCAACTCACCAAGTTACTCATGAAGAACCGACTTAAGCCAAGCCAAGAGCCCATTGGATATGTGTTTCTTTACCACCCCATACTTTATAAGGTCCTATAAAACTGCACAGGTAAACTCCTGCCATTTTACAAAATCCTTCTACACATGAACATGATAGCATGTTAAGAAGAGGTACCTGTAGCCTAGAATTTATCCAAGGTACACAGTACAGCCTGTGGAATCTCACTGCTGCTACCTGTATTTCACAGTCTCTTCAAGCTGAGGTTGCTTGCAACATAAAGGCTGTTGCCATTTAAATGGCCAGTGGTCAGCACCTCTTATACAGAACCCAGAGCTGTGTATTACTGCCTCTGCCACACCACTGGAGGACATTCCTCGTTGCTTCAGAGGATGGCAGTTTGACAGCATGCAGTACGAGATGACCAGGCTGGGATATTTTAACTGAGAGGATATAAATTCTTCTGTCCTAAACTGGACAACTTTGCAAGAAAACACATGAGAAATGTTCATGTAAACTGCTCTATCAAGGTACATTGGGAGGCACCTTCAAGCACAAGGGGAGCGGTAACACCTTCAACCAGCACAGCCATTTCTGTAGCAAGGGCCTGAACACAGCCTGAATCACAGTTGCAGTGTTTTGGCAGCTGACTACAAGAATATTTGATTCCTTAGCCCTTGACGCACTTTGGTTTAAGTTCAACAAGAACTCCTTGCCATCCACGGGACACCACATGCATGCCTACACAAGTAGATCTACTGCAAGCCACACACTGAACTCTACAGGAGTTGCCAACCCAGAGCAAAAACAGAAAGCCCTCATTTCCCCCAACTTCCCAATGAATTTTTTAATTTAAAATAATGGACCCCATTCTCATTTGCACAATATATTCCTTACAGCACTGGCTGTGAAAGTTTTATTTTCACCCACTATTTTTCCCTTAAACAGCCCTTGTGGTAGAAACAGACCTTTCTTTGAATAAAACTATTTCCCTTTAAAAAAATTCAGTGCAAACACTCATAAATATGTTCTCAAGAACTAGGACATTCTTTATCGTAACAGCCAGAGGCCTTGCTCTTTTGATCTGTCACACTCTGGGCCTTTCCTCTAGTACTCTCGTTCTATTTAATCTTTCCATGTGGATAATGGTCATGTTTTATGTCTCCTCTTCCTACCCCCCTGCCTTTTTTTCTTTTTTTAATCAGAAAAAAACAAAAGTCAGTCACTCGGACTCCCCACCATTCCTCTTTTCTAGCTTAAGAAACAGGCTATTTCTACACTAGCAAGTTATTTGGCACAACAAGGAAAGGATGAAAAGATGAAAGCATTTGGTACACATACACCACGTGTCATTGGGGTGAGGGGGTATGACTTAAGATTAGATTTTAGTCTGGTGCCCCAGACTAAGCGTCTGTATCGTAGGTATGGTTCAAAGCTGTCTAATCTTTGGTTTGGACCCTCGTGTTTCCATTAAAAGGGAACAACCTCTCGATACAAACCACAGTATCAAACATAAGCTGTCTCTATAAAGGGCAACAAGCGAGCTATTTGCTTGTGCAAGTCTGCACTGCAGTCTTAACAACCTAAAGGAACGGCCTAGTGTGCTCAGTATCATTTCTCAGGGTTCAGTGAAATTGGTCTCTCCAGTTGCAAGCTACAGCCACAGCCAGGGACATGATTTCCATTTCACCTCGCAGAGAATTTGCACTTTTCACCAAGAAACTTCTGGTTACTGTGAGGTGTGGCAGGTGCACTGACAGCACTGTTGGTCCTCAGCTACAGCAGCACCTGCTGTACAGGTCACCACTTGTTCATGTGGAGCCGAGATGCAGCGCCTTCCCTTGTCACAGTCTGCTGGAATTTGTTTTTCCAGATCCTACATACAACAGGTTTTAAACTTTATTACAGGAACAGGCTTTTGTCTTGAAACCTGACATTTCTACAAAAGGACAATCCCAAGCTGTTTCTGCTGGCCTTCTGTATCTTCAAACTACTTTTCCCTGACCTGTCCATACTCTGAACAAAACAGGAATGCTGGTGAATATCCACACAGCCAGAAAACACACTGAAACAAGGGGAAAGACAAACTACAGACCAGTTCACAGCTGCTGTAAATGTCTCTGGTTCCACTTAAGTCAATGGAGATGCTCTACTTCAGCCCAGCAGCTGGCCCTCTTAACAGAGAAATAGTTAAACAACATGAAACACAAGACAGATGAGGATGAAAGAGTACTTTGCAGGATTCAGTACAATAAGCAAAAGAATACATACAAATCAAAACATGGCTGTTAGAAAGGGTAACAGAGGATCCCCTGGGACACTGTGGGCTCAGGTGAGGCTGGGAAGGTTGAGCTGCAGCTCCCTAACACAGCACCTTTTTACCACCCAGGCAGAGAAGGTGCTTGTGCACCAGATTAAATAGGGCTCCCCAAGCACAGGCAGTTGGGAACTGACAGTCTGGGGTGCCACACGCAGGGGCCCAACTGCCAGAGCACAGGCCCTCCAGGAAGGTGACTGGTAATTTGGACAAAACAACTCAAGGCTGGGTGCAGACACACTGGGCCAAGTGTCACCACTGACCCAGGCAATGGGGAAGAGGAATAGGCACCACATTCCGCTGTGACAAGATATTCTCCTTCCCTCAGCCTGGTGTAAGGCAGAGGAGTCAGCACCCGGATGCTTCCATCCTCCTGAGTCACTTGCGGAGCAGCTGCATTTTCCTCACCCACAGTCATCCCCAGATCTGCCGACAACCCACAGAGGCTTCCTCCCCCCACAAACAGCTCCTCTGCCTCTGCACCTCAGTCCAGGCTTCTGAGTCCCCAGACCTGCTCCTGCACAAGAAGAGAGCACAGTCACCCATCAACCACAACTGCTTCACCTCACTGAGCCACTTACTGACTGCAGTTTCGACATGATTTTGCAGAGTGGCCACTCTCAGCCTAAACTTGAAAGGAGTTAGCTCTGCAGCAAGGACGCAGCCCCAGGAGCTGAGTCGACACTGCCTTTCCAAATACTCCTGCACCAGAAGCCCTGCACTGCAGGGAAGCAGCATTACCTCCCAGAGGAAAATCCCTGTGAGATCCACAGCTGCCCAGAGCCCTCCGTCGGCCGAGACCAAAATATTCAGCATTCATACAGAGAGCCTTCTCTGCAGGGCTGATTTCAGGCCAAAAGGGACAGATTTCCTGTTTTCCTCTCCTCTGCAGGACGGGGCAGGAGGGGGGTCCTTCATCCCAGGTTTGGAAGCAAACCTAGGATCTATTCTTCTGGCTGGGGGGGCATTTAATTTAAGCACAATAGGGAAGCAATCTCCTTCAAGTCAGAATTAAGCTCCAGAAAGGAGGGGGCCATTTGCAGTCATATCACTCTGAATGCGATATGTGCAACTGCAAGGACTGCTTTGTCTAACTCCCTTGGCCTTAGGCCACGGTGCTGGCAATACCACTAGCTAGAGGAAGAGCTGGTGCGTGAGGATAATGGCAGAAGACAGGGAGGGAAGAGAGAGCCCATTTTGGATTCAGAGGAGGACGTTCTTTCATTGAAAAGATTCTGGGGGTGTTGAGGATGATCCGAACTCAGACGAGAGGACAACTTAAGACAGGAATAGTTCTAACATGACAGCAAACTGCTGCTAACTTGCCATTACAAGGGGAAAAAAAAAGAAGGGGGGGGGGGGGGGGGAGATAAAACTGCATGAAAAAAAACTAAAACCCTGATCGCAGCCGGAGCGTTAGAAAGCACAGACAGACAAGGCAGCAAAAGGACCGGAGACAGAAACTTCACCACTCAGCTCGCATTGTGATCGGCATGTCTGACCCAGGATTTTGCAGTCCTCACTCGCAGAACAGCTAGACTCAGATCCCCCCCATAGCATGACCTAATCCCCACCCCTCACCCACCATCGCAAAATACCACCTTTGTTTTCCCTGCAATTTTACGGCCGTTCCGGAGAGCAAGGCACAGGTTCTCGTGGGAGCCGACAGGAGAACGGTTTCCCTTGCTGGGCTTTGTTTTGTTTCTTTTTCTTTCCTCCGGTGACACTTCTGCTTTTTGTCAAAAATCCTCAGCACATCCCCTGCTTCCTGACCCCTCGGCAGAGCAGTGCTCGGGCCCACGGTGCTCCCCACACACAAGCCAGGCACACCAAGCCTTTACACGCCCGCAGCCCCACCGAGCTCAGCTTCACGCAGGATCAAAGTGCCTGAGGCACGGGGACCTCGGCTCATCCACCAGCTGGTGACGATTCCTTGCAGTAAAACAAGATTGCCGTTCTCCTGGTGGCTAGAATAGAGGTGCATCTTGTTGATCCCTTACGTTCATGTTCATCAATCTCCCAGGATTACAAGCACAAACGGCGCTGTAAAAATCACCCGGGCAGATTTCCCTCCCTCCTAAACCCAACTGCAAAACTTTTTCCTTCTCCGATAAAATAAATAAATAAATAAATCTGCCTGATTTCTGGCTGCGGATGGTCTGATGCCAGCCCTGCAGGCTGGGACTGCGGGGGAGACGGGAGTATTATTTGGAAGTCAGAACCAACTTCTCCATTTTGGTTCTGTTTCATAGACTAACCGGCGGGCTGAGATTAGCGTGATCCCCTCCGAATATCCCACCGGGAAGCGGCTGCTGCTGCGGCTTTGTTTCCCCGCAGCGGAGCCCCGCTCTTACCGCGAACACCTCAGCGCAAGGGACAGCCCTGGCCTGCTGCTACCTTCGGCACTGGGGGGGGGGGGGAGGGGGGGCCGGGGGAATGTTGTGGTAAATAAATAAAAAAAAAGTTCATGCCATGAAGGAAACTTTTGGAGAGGCAAGTTGGGAACACTCCCGGACAGATCCAAGAAGAGGAATAATTTTTTTAAAGGGATTTTGGAAGAAAGAGAGAGCAATTTCTTTCCACCACCACCACCACAACCCCCCGCACCTTCCAAAAATCCCCAGCGAGCGGGGGGAGCTCCCGCGCAGCCGGTAGACCCCGAGGGGGGCGCGGGGTCCGGGGGTCCCCCTGAGGCGCTGGCGGGCCCCCCCGGCGGCGGGGGGCGCGGGGCCGGGGTCCCAGGGCGGCCCCCCCGCCTGAGGAGCGCGGCCCGGGGCAGCCCCTCCGCCTGAGGAGAGCGGCCGCGCGCGGGAGGCGAGGCGCGGCGCGAGCGGCACTTGCGGCGTCCCGCCAGCAGCGGTCCTCGCTGAGGCGCCGGCGGAATATTCCTGATCCAGATCAATCAGCCGCCCCGGGGAGCCGAGCATGGAGGAAACCCGGCGGCCGGAGCCCCGGAGCGGCGGCGGCGGCGGCGGCGCGGGGCCGGCCCGGCGGGCGCGGCGCTCGGGCGGAGGGGCGGCGCGACGCGGGCTGCCGGCGGCGGGCGGCGGGCGGGCGCGGGTAATGGCGGCGCGGAGCCGGCGCGGAGCCGCTGCCCCGCCATACCGGACTGGGCAAAAAAACTCGAGTCCGGGGCTTCCCCCCAGGTGCCGGTGCGGCACCGGCGGCGCCCCGCCGCACGCCTCCCAAACTTGCCACCCAGTTGCCGCCGCGGACTTACCCGGGTTGAGAGGAGTCCCGGGGATGTGGGCGTTCAAGTTGGGCTTGTAAGACATTCCCAGAGACATGGCCAGCGGGAGGAGGAGAAGCGTCCTGAAATTCAGTGAAGCGTCTCCGTGTCTCCCAGACACTTTGGGTTGTTTACAGCAGTAGCAGCACCGGCAAATATGGCCGTCAGTTATATTGACACCCACAATGCAATATATCATCCATACATCATGAGGAGACGCGGATCCAAAAACTTTGGGGGAGACGAGGCAACCACCCGCCGCGGCGGCCCGGCGCCCCGCGCACCTCGGCGCGGAGGGGGCGCGGAGGGGGCGCGGCGGCGGGGGGTGCCGCGGCCATCCCCTCACAGACAATGGAGCTCCCCTCAGGGACGCCGCCGCGAGAGGAGCCGGGCGGGGAGGGAGGGAGGGCGGGCAGCCCGGCGACAGCGGAGGAGGGAGAGGGGGGTGGCGGGGTGGGGGGGGCGCGTTTTAATTAACTTCCGAAAGTTTTGGCACAACTTCTCATTTAAATGGGCTCTGCCCGCGCCGAGCGGCGGGGGGGCCGCGCCCGCCGGCCCCTGTCAGGGCAGGGAGGCTGCGCGTCCCTCGGGGTGGCCCAAGCGCCACCGCCCCCCTCACCTCCAGCCAGGCGTTCGCCTCCGCTTTATCCCCCGTCTCCCCCCGCGAATTTCGATGGAAAATACCTGTTGATAATTTTAGAATGAAAGATTATATTTTTTCCTAGATGCCACCACAGAAAAATCTGCCTTTTTTTTTTTTCTTCTCTTTCAAACCACTATTTCTCTGTGCTTGAAGGTTGAAGGTTAATGTAGATTGCTGTTTCTGAGGGATTAAAAAATAAACACGAATCTCGTTGATAATGCGCTCGTTTTCAGCTTGCAAGCAGCAGTAAAACTTCCCCACCAGAAAAAAAAATAAAAAATTGCAGGTTACATTATGAAGCTTACCAGCCTGCATCTGCCACTTCAGAACTCATCCTTTCCACTGCAAGATACTCAGGTTTGCTCCTTCTGTCGATTAATCTCAAACATGCACCTCAAATCGTTAAATTACTCCAGATTTATAGCAATATAACTGCTGGGGACCTGAACAACCTCTCCTTCAGTACACAGCTCAGCCTGAGACCCACCAGATAAGACCCACATGTGTATCTTAGCAGAAGCCACCCTGAGATCACTGAGGTACTTGGTGGTTTTATTGCACGTGCTAATTAACGTCTATCCAAGGCTATGTATCGCTCTTAATGCCGGTGACAGCACACACAGAGAGCCTGATCCCTTGGAAGTCAGGGGCAAATTCCTTTTCAGTGATGCTGATTGAGGCCCGTAGTATCTGTCACTATGGGCTGCTCTGCAGAGGGAGGCAGGTAGCATCTCCATCGCAGAGACACGGAAACAGTCACGGAGCAATTAGATGATTTCCTCTGCACAAAGGAGAATTGAGGCAGAGTGGGAAAAGCCAGCCAGCCTTTGAACCCACCTGCTCCCCAGCTCATGCCCTAGCAACTGCACGCTGCATGAACAAAACATCTAAAAATTATGACTGGTACCAGATGAAATACATGATCTTGTTACCGTTTTGTATTTTATCTCCAGTCCAAGCACACGACTCTGGCATTGTGGCCAAGCCCAGAGCGGCACAGACTAGCCTTACAACAACTGATCCACGCTCCAGTCTGTTCGAGAGGGGACCTGAGAGCCCCAGGCACAGAATTACATGCTCAGTGACAATATTTTCACACTGGTGCTTGAGGCTTTAACTGTGTAATTCTTATTAGCGTCCTGAAAGATTGCACTGGTAAGCCCTCACGGCTGGTGCTGTGTGAGTGAGAACTTTGCGTCCCTAAAGCTTCACTTCAGATTCACAAATAAGTGCTTTTCTGCCAATTCCTGGAAGGCCAGTGAAGTCCTGCAGGCGAGGGGCACGCCGCTCTGGGATTTTCCATTGCTGTGCGGTTGTTTACAGTCACACCAAGTGAGTGCAAAATGGGAGTGTTCCCAGCTTGCCATCTTTTTTGCAGCTTTACACCAACTCTACAAAACTCTGCTCAGAGCAGCACTGCGAAGAACAAGATGCCCTGTGTTTTGCTTGGGTTTTACAACGACAGCTTCAAAGTATACAACATTGAGGGGGGGATTGTGGTGTCTGTGTGTGTGTGTGTAAGGAGACAATCCTGTAAAGATTATCCTTTCTTCAGCACAAGCCACTGCGAGCTTTGGAGCAAACTGTGAGGGTCAGGCTTGTGGAGGTGGCCAGGCTTGTAGGGTGAGACTGTTTGTGCTCTCAGCGGGAGCCCAGCAGTACCGTAGCTCAGTATGTTACATTTGCTCTGCAGCTCTCTGGGCACAGGCAGCAGTGGTGGCACAAGACACAAGACCCTGGTAAATGACAACCTTACTGCTTGGCCTCAGGTGCTATATAAGCTTCCACCGACTTTACTAACTGCCTCTTGGGGTTTTTTTGCAGATGCTGCTGAAGTCGGCTGGGGTAGGAAGTACCTGCTAATTCTTCCTATCTGCCACATGCTCTGTGGCCACCATAAAAACACCATCATGTTTGGGCCCCGGGCTGACTGCTTAGCAGGGTGACCACAGGTGTGAGCTGCCTCGGAGGGGCTGCCTGCACTTTTAAACTTGTTTTGTGTCATGAGCATGGCCTGCACTGCAGAGAGGTGTGTTATGCACCTGCAAACCCTGCATCGAGTGTAACAGCTACAGTTCCAGCAGCATGCATGCTCCAGGCTGTTTGCAGCAAGCCGCAGGTCCCTGCTCTGCAGACTGATGGCACAGTCTTGTTTACTGACAGCCAAAGCAGCTCTTAATCACCGAGTGGCCTAGTCATAGAGCAGGAAATACAGCAGAGCCATTTTATCACGCGTGTGACATTTTCAAGCCTTCTCCACGCTATGAGGTAACTTGAAAATAAATGTGTGTGCTTATGTTTCTCAGCAAGGGAGGATGGACGGTAAGAGGTGTCTGTCTCTTCAGTCATCTGCAAGCGCAGATGATTTATTTTCCAGGTACAGCTACCTCTTGTCAGTTGTGTAAGATCTGCAGCGTTCACCCTGTGTGTGTCCCTTTTTTTTTTTTTTTTTTTTTTTTTTTTTTTTGTAATTTTCTCTGTTCCCTCTCCTGCTTTGACTTTCTCACCTCTGCTCCTCCCAAACCACTGGGAATACTCAGCAGCCAGTGTTTCCACAGAGTGAGCCTTCCAGCCCCTGCTTAGCCAAAGTTCTGACTGATCTCTGGGAGGTTTTCTCTTCCCAAAGCTCTGCGAGGTTGGATGCTGAACCCCTCTGGTGAGGGTGTAAAGGAACACACGTGCAAAGCGTGATGTTGGAAGGCGCTGGCAGCAGCTGGCTCTCAGGATGGCTGTCTACAGTAGCACTAGGGACCTTGGGCCATGCTTTAAGACAAATTTGTTTGCCCCTCCTGTGTGTGGAAATAAAAGTAAATACCATCAGTGTCTGCAGACCTAGGCTGTAACGCTCTCAGAAACTGCAAACAGAGAGCGTAAACTGGGCTTGTTTTCTTATCATCCTGGATTAAATCAACATGGACAAGAATTAAAGATGGCACAGCCAGACCCTGGTTTTTCCTGTCATGTCTTTGGCATGTGTAAAACATTACATTTGTGCATTAATTTCAATGTAATTAATTGTTCTCAGGCTTAATGGGTTGAGTGACTTGGGGTTGTTCTAACTGTCCTTTACCCACCACGGAGACCCGTGTAGCAGCAAGGAGAAAGAGATGGGAAGTCTGTTCCTTTTTCTGGAGGGAGTTTATATTCAAATACTTCTCCCTACATTTCTGGGAATCCAGCATCGTACATAAAATAATCATAAATGCAGCTACAAGTTTCTGAGCACTAATTTAATCTGCAAGTCTCCAAACAAAGACTATCATCCAAAACAAAGTGAAAAGTCTCTGATGGGCCTAGGCTGAAAATTAAGCTTTTTAAGTCGTGAGTGGAGGCAGGCTTAACCTCCTTGAAGAGCACAAGTGGTAAAAGCGAGTGTCAGCTCTAACAAGTAGCATTTTAAAAGACACTTTACAGAGCTGAGTACCTTTCTCACTGTAATCATAAGGAGCCAGCAACTCCTGGTGCAGAATGCCTCCTTCCCCAGGCTCTGCTCCAGGGCCACCTCGCATGCTCCTGGGGCTGTCTGGGACACTGGCATGAAGGGAAAATGGTGCACTTTATCCTTTTTGGCACCATTGTTGCTGCTGTCTTAACACATTGCTACAACTCCTGACATTCCCGTCTCTGTTCCCTCGCTCGGTGCGGATTGTACGAGGTTTCCCTCCTGCTCTTTCTGTTCCTGAAGGAAAGCTGACAGCCCTTGGTGTCCCTCCACGGCGACCTGCTTTTTGGCTGCCGTTTGCCGCTTTCTGCCCCATCCTCACCCAAATGCACAAGATCCTGAACAGAAATGCAGATTCCCTGGCTCTATCCTCTTTCCCCCGCAGGAAACAGCCCTCTGAGCCCCTCTGCGAGGGGGGCTGTGGTGCAGCCAAGGCCAGGAGCTGCTGTGAGCCAGACCCCAGGACATCCTCGCCCAGCGCTGGCCCACGTCAGCGGGCAGCCTCGCAGCAACTCGGCATCAGAGGCGGGATGCCTATTCTGGTCAGCCTCTCTCCCCTGAAATTCTCCCAGACAAACTTTTTCCCAGCCTAGCCCTTCTCCCCACTTTCATATGGTTCCTCCCAGGCCAGATGCCGTATTATCTGGAGCGACTTTCCCTCCCAGCCTTGTTTTCCTCCTACTCCTGAGTCCTTTGTCTGGCTGCCAAGTGGAGCAGCCCTGCCAGGCAGACAGCTGCTCAGCATCGCCGCGCGGGTGCTGCCCTGTGGGCTGAGGAGCCGGTTCCAGGCCCGTTCCATCTTTGAGGGGGATGTTCTGCCTTCAAGGTGGCACATACCAGAAGGAGAAAAAGCAAACAGCACCTGTAAAGCTCTCAGAAGAGCTTGGACATGCTTAAGATAAAGAGGCCTTAATGCTGCTCTGGGTTTACCTTGGAGATAGTGGGAGTAGCAAGCCTGCTCTCTCCTGCTCCAGCTGGAGGTCTCCCTGGAGGACCACAGCGCGGGAATGAGAAGTTTCCAAGCCCTCAGCCACAAAAGCACAGGCCTGGAATCTCTCTAATGAGAGTTTTCCTATTTGCAGTTTGCCAGGCAAACAAGCACCAGGCACCAATATCAAAACCAGCCCAGATTCCGATGAAAACCAGCAAAAGAAAATAAGAGCAGAAAGGAAACAGCTTCGTTTTGCTTGTGAAGAACAGGCAAGTAAAGCTCCTGAGCCCCCTCAGCTCTTCCCTGCCCTGCCGAGGATGGGGGGAAGCCAGGCGGGCTGCCCAGCTGGGGGCTTGGGCTGGGGGGTTCCTCCTTCCTTGCTGTAGTTTGCAGGGATGAATTATCGCGTTATCCCCACTTTACAGGGCTTCCCCCCATCGTCTTTCCAGACCAACGAGCGCTCCACCCTGCCCCATCCCTTCGGTTTGCCTGGAAGGACGCTCCCATCTTGCCCCGCAGGCTGGACTCCCACTTCCCTCCCACTCCGCCGCCCTTGAAGGCTGTGCCAAGGCAGGCAGCCAGGCCGGCCCGGGGCAGGGAGCACCCCACCCTTTGGCTGGTGTGCAGGATCCTAGGAGACCTGCTTTCCTCCCAGCCCTGTCTGGGAAAGCTCCTGAACCTGCTCTGCGTCCAGGAGCCGGGGAACCCACAGCATTGCTGCATGCTGGCTCGCCCCAAGCGCTTCCCTGGTGCCAAACACCCAAATGCCCTGAGCAAGTCGTGCCGGTGTGTGACACCCGTGATGGCTGTAGAATCGCATCACGTTTTGGAGGAACGCAGAAAGCCTTCCAAGGGCAAACCAAGTGCCACCAGGCCAGTGACACATTCCTGAAACAAAGAATGGAGACACAGACAGCTCCGTGCCTCATTGCAACACCAGCTGTAAAGCCAGACTATTAGGAGCATCCCTAATAGTTTTGTTACTGGTCATTTGAGCAAAGGAAGTGGAGGAGAGAGTGTAAGCAAAGCCCAGGGCTGGAAAATGGAAATGACTGCGAGGAAAGGAATGTGGAGCTTCACAACAACTGGGTAGCGGGGTGGGGGGTGGGGGTGTGGAAGAGCACAGAGCAGGGGGAAGAAAACCGGGGGGTAAATTACAGCCATGCAGCAGCAGGATCCCGCAGAGCACGGTGCCTGGCACGGGCAGCTCCTCAGGGGTCTGCGGCTGATGCTGCCAGGCACGGCGCCTCCTTCCCTCGCCCGGGCCAGGGCCTCAGACACGGTGTTTGCCAGGATGGGTCTAACACATCTGCCGAGCTCCTGCCCCAGGATGCCACTTGACGCAGAGGTGAGAGCACTGGAGATGCCTCTCCTAAGACATGTCTGCCCATGAGGATCACTGCCCTAAGAGCCTCCGTGCCCAGCTCAGGGCATGCGTGGCTGCGGGTCCGGCAGTGCCGATGCCTGGATTGCACTCTCCCAGCAGAGGCAGTGGGACAGGATGATGCCCACAGCATTAGGGCTTGGAAATATGAAGTATCTTTAGGCAGCCAAATATTCAAACTCCGCTTAAACATCTACCTGAAGGGTGACAGCAGCCGCCTGCTGCCCTCCTGACCATGAACCCCTTCTTCACTCCCTACAAAAGCAAAGAGGGGAGGTCGTGGTTCCCCCCGAGTGTCTGTGGAGCAGACACACTGTGGGTCTTCCCCATGGAGCTGCCGGCCGGCCCGGCAGCCATTGCAGCCTGGCAGCCACTGCGCCGGCCGCGGCAGGGGCTCGGTGTGCACGCACGGAGAGGGAGGGACAGGCCCGGATGTGAAGGATTTACAGCCCTGGCAGCCTCATCGCGGCACAGAGTTGGCTGTAATGTAAATAGTGTAGTCTGGGGCTGAGACTCGCCAGCGACCGAGCATGGCACAGCCACGGTGTGAGCCAAAGACCGAGCACGACGCAGCCACAGCGCGAGCCAAAGATCAAGCCCCCCAGCGTGATCCACTGGCCCAAAATGGCTTTCCAAGAGGGCAGGCCAGGCCATGGCAGCCTTCCCTCCCCAGGAGCGCGCGGGCCTGGCACAGGCTTTTCTCTTGCTGGGAAAGGGAGGGAACGGTGGTTTGCTTGAGTCCGCGCTGGGAAGCAGCAAAGGGCCAGCGGGGCGCATGTGGCTCAGCTGCCAGCCGGCAGCTCTGAGGCCTGAGCCGGGGATGGGAGAATTCCCGCACAAAAGCAGGCGGGAGCTGTGGCCAGGGAAGTCCCGGTCCCAAGCACCCACTCCTGAAGCCCCATTCTGCACAGAGAGGGCAACGCCAGGGATGGTTTGTGGAGACCAGCTGCGGGCTCAGGTCTTTGCTGCTTCATTGCTCACATCCACAGTTTTGTTCACTCCAAGTGACTTCAGGGGAGATCTTACCCAGGAGTAATTAAATCGCTTGCACCTTCGTTTATGATTTAACTTAGTCACTCTGGCGAAGCTGATACAGATCTCTGTTTCATTACCAGCAATTCATTGTGTATTTAACAGGCACAGTCAATTCTTCCACCTTATAAAGGTGGAAGGAAGGAACATATAAACCTGACTTGGAGTTCCAGAGGCAGAAGCCGTCAGCTCACAAGCTGCCTCTCTGGCATTTTTAAGGTGTACTATTTACACACTGGAAAAAAGCCAACCAAAACCACTCTTAAGACGTTTCTCCCTTACTTACAGAACAAAGGCTACTGCTTTATGAAAATGAATAATTAAAGTCTGAGGTTTGGCCATCTTCATTTATTGCTGAGAACTTGGCCTCATCACTTTTCCAGATTCGGGGAAAATGAGAATAAAAGTCAACACAAAATGATTTACAAAAATAAGATCAGCCTGTTTATCCCAAAAGAACTCTTTGGATAAAGGAAAGGTATTTGCATGGCATGAATAAAATATGAAGAAGTTGATACTTTCCAACCTTGATAAGAGTTTTTAAAAACTCTTCTTTTATAAGATCGCTACAATTAGCATTAAGAGAATGTCCTGAATTTGCTCTTCACAACCAATAAAGCCAGTTTAATTAACCAGTGAAATTAACCAGGTGAGATGCCAGGTTTTTAAGTGGATTGAAAGCAAAGATGTTCGGATTATTAAAACAGGACTTCCACCAGTCTGAAGGATCCTAAAACAGAGCCACGGGTACGTTCAGTGTATGCAGCAGTACCGCTGAAAGGCGTTCCAGTACAAACAACCTACGTGGCTAAGTTCCACAACAGAAAATTAAAAGGGGGGGGGAGGGGGGAACCCCAAAGTAGTCATTGGTTTAATTTATTTAACATTTTTTTTCAATTAAAAAAAAAAAAAGAACTCAATAGAGAATTGACAGTTCATCATATTCCAGTTTGTCGGTTTGGGGAGTATAAATCTTTCTAACCATTGCTGTAGTATTTCATTGTGGGGTGCTCCAAGCTCTGCCACTCTGGCCCCTCGTGTGGCGAAGGCAGGGACACACGGCGCAGCGAGGTCTCAAAGCTTGGCAAAGGTTTCCAGTTAGGGCAGGCAATAAAAAGACCACCTAGAATTCATCTTCAACATTAGACGGCTTTAGAATTCTGTCATGTTGGACTATTAAAGGCGTAGACTGAAGAAGTACTAATAGCAAAGTCCTGCTTAAAAAAAAATCAGCGTGTCCTTCGTGCTGAGGTAGCCTCCTAGAGTAAGGTATCGCAGGGGCGCGGTACAGCCCCTCCGCGGGCTCCCTGGAAGATGCCGAGGCAGTGAACACCCACCTCACATAAAACGCAACAGGGCATGGGACTTGATGTCAAGGACTGAGAAATAAATCAAATCTTGGCAAGTAAAAACGCCATTATGCACTGGCAATGAAACTGGCATTGGTTATCCTCCTCAGATCAGTGAGTGGATACATCAATATGTATGTCATCAGAAACTGCAGCAGAAATCTCTCTTTATCCTTCCCGGCGCAAATAAGGAATAGGAAAACTGCTCTTCTGTAGGCGACCCGTCTCATTGCAGTCATGCCCACAGCACGAGGAGGTTCAGAAGCATCGACCAGGCTTAGCTCTTGCAGAATCCAATACGCCTTGATGCAGGTATGGAAGCGCTGCAGGACTTCCATAAACAAAAGGCATCACTTAAAGCCGAATGGATTCCTGGATTGGTTTGGCTGCCTGCTTAAATGCTCCAGCTCCGTTATTTCAGCCTGTGCCCTCTGCCCAGACACCTTTCTTCTGGGAAGAAACGCCAGCATCCTTCGCACGCACGGCATGCAGCTCGATAAACCCCGCGGTATCGGCTCACAGCGCAGCAGGCAAGAAATTCCCTACACGAGTTTAGAACCTGCCTGGTTCCTATTCTTGAATCTTACTATTGCCTCCCATTTCCTTCGCTCAGAAGTTATTTTGGAGCAACTAAGAAAAAGCAAAGTACATCAAATGAATTAAGCTCTTGCTTGTTTTTTTTACTTATCGCTCCCTTCAGCCCAAGCTTTGAGAGGCAATCTGCTCTCCGCTGTGGTAATTGTGACTGAGAAACACCGGTATTTCCAGTCTTTCCTTCCCTCCACGTTTTTCTCCTTAAAAAGAGAGTCATTGCTTTTCAAACTCCAAATACAACCACAGCAGCAAACCAGGCCAATGCTGCTCCCGGCTGAAGCGTCAGCCCTCGAGGTTTCCCATGCCCCACTTGGCCCTTGGGCAGGTTTGCGGCTGCGTTAATTAATTCTGCCAACTCCGTCAGCCTTCACCATGGGAGCCTGTGCCACAGCACCACACACCACAGCTGCCAGTACATGGCAAACTGCCGCTGTTATTTCTCCACATTTGTTGTTAAAGCTCGGATCGACCACAGAAACTACCAGAAGCGTTGCTGTTCGCAGCTGGACACTCAGTGCTGTGACTGTCCAGTCAACGGGCTTTGCAAACCGTGAATTCAGGGAATGACTGTACGGACATGGTCCTTCCAAAAAAGGGCAGACAAAACCTGGGTGACAGCTGGTGGAAGCTTAAGTGCTAAATAAGAGACAGACAATTCAAGGGATTTCTCATTAATCCCTAACTTTGATATAAATATGTGTATTTTTATCTGGCAATTAAAAATATGCACCATTTTTTCCAACGGTAAGAAAGTCCCATTACCTCCATGTTGAACATTTAGACATTATATGAAAGTCAAACTTTCCCAGGAAATACAGATGTATCTTTCCTCCTCTCTTTTAAGTGCTTTTAAGACAGTTGACATTTAAGATGACTGTAGTAACACATGTCTATATGTTAGGGCAGTGGGCAGGTCTCATGTTGCTGATGCACTGGATCCTAGAACTCTGTATTGTAGGAGCTCACGGAATGGACAACAGGAGACACTGGTACATGGAAGAACACTGAGATGTATCTAGGGTTACAGCTCACCACCTGAAACGCGCTGAAAAGACTAAAGAAAACAAACGATGTGAAAATTCAAATATTTGTTTCTGATACAGGCACTAGGAAGTGCATAGTACCAGCCACCGAAAGACACTGGGAACCCAATTCTCTCAAGAAAATGCATTATACACTAAAAATACAGAATAAAACCACATAGCATCAAAAGGATCATGGCAGACAGACAATTGATAGCTTTGAAAAAAAATGATGACAACACATAACGTCTACAATGTATGCACGCATCCCTTGGAAGTTTTATATATGCTATATATATTTCAAAGTACACACAAACTGCCGGTTTGGCAGGTTGAGAAAATAGGAATACATCTTGGGAAGGTCATGAAGAAAAAAAAAACCCACAAAGGAAAACAAAGAGTTATTTACATTCAATAATTCAGTAGCTTTAACATCTCTATATACATACATACTCTTTCTATATATGTACAGAACACGATGGGATCTGAGTGAAGCTTATTCCAAACATGAAAGAAAAATACAAAAAACCCTTGATAATTCACTTGACAAATGTTTACAGGTTGCAGAGCTTTCTTCATTTACAAAGAAAATACTACACACTGACTAGACAACTAGTATCTGTAAGGACTTGGTTCCCCACAGGAGGGGCATTCCCAATGGACCATCCAGTGATCGGGGAAAAAAACTGAAAACTTGCTGTACAGAGGGAGCTTTTAGTGGGTTATAATTGCATTTACTGCATCAGACGTATCTTAAGTACGAAACTAGTTAATGAGTCAAAATTTAATTGCTGTCAAGGGACAGTTTAAAAAAAACCCCAAACTTTATACATTCAGTTCCCAAGTCAACTTAAATATGTATCTTCCCCTCCTACAGCATGCTTCCAAAACTCAGGCAATACAGAAATTACTGCCATTTTACAGGTAGCTTTGCCTGTTAGCAGACATCTACCCTTCATATAGTTTACATCCATTTCAGATGGCAGTTTGTACGAAGCAGGTCAATGCCCCACAAGCAGGAAAAACACAGAGACCGCTCCTGCAGAGCCAGGTAATTTACACCATGCCCATCGCTCTCTCCTTTTTCCTTCCTGAGGATGTTTGTCTTAGGGGCAGCGCTGCAAGAGGACACTGTATGGCTGCTCCTTATCCCATCCCCTGTGCTATTTATCCGCCTTTCCTTCCCCAAGCTTTATCAGCAGCTCATGCAAGGAACAAACTACTACCCAAAAACCACACCCCAACCGCCAAGCAGGAATTTTCAAAACAGAAATTGTTTCTGTAGCTGGAAGGCTTATTTTTTTTTGATGTTAAACCTTTAAGGTGTTATAACACTGCAGAGCTGTGGATGCAGATGTGTTATTAACTGAATGACAAAGCCAAGGCATCGATGGTGGCAGGTAGCAGAGAGCAGGCAAAGGACAGCAAGGAGGGAAACTGATTTCTGGAACGGGAACAGTTCTTACGGATCTTTTTGAGTACCATCAGGTTTCTTCCCTTCAGGGGACAAAAGTCCATGGGAAATTTAAGAGGGTGTGAGCTCCCCAAAATAGCAGTTTGGTTACCAATACAGCAAATACCCAATTCAGGATTTGCTCACCCCAACCACCAAAATTCACACAACAGGCTGAGAAGCGCACTTAGGAACTTAAGCGTGTTATTTAAATAATGAATTGTTTAAAAAAAAAAAGTATTACTACTTGTGAACTTACCACTTCCAGAACCATCTTACTGAGGATTAGTATCTAAAATATTGTTACCATCTCAGATGGTAGAAGTTTCTACACCAAACAGTAAGAATTAAAACAAAAAGGCAGCAAAGTCCACACACTGCTTGCTGGCACTAGTTGTTTGGTTCACTACCTGCTGCAGTAGTATGTCAACATGCCTCTCAATCCCATTACTTTTCCCGGAATGGATGCCAAATACATCCAATGGTGGGTACAAAACACATGAACATCCTCCCCCACACCCTGCCTGTGGTCTACAGCTTTCCCAAGCCCCTACAGGTGCGCCAAGCACTCAGGCCAGCCTCCCCTGACTGCCAGCAGGTTACAAAGCTCTGCAACACCTACCACCTGCATCACAAGCGCTTTGCAGAGACGTAGCGGGTGCCATGGTGGTAGAGCGTGTGCTGGTTTAGCCTAGATCCGTGTTTCCAGTTAGTCACAAGCACGTGCAGGGGACGCGTCCCCTCGCCCCGGCCAGACAGGGAGCAGAGGGAAGCAGGTGCTGTTACCGCCCGCAGGTGCCTGCGCAGGCAGTGTTAAGGGCACCTCAAGCAAAGTAATTCCCATAAAGAAACTCCCTTCAGCCTGAAGCTGTGGACCTTCTGGCCCCGTTACTTCTGGAAACGCTCTTTACAACACTTCGGTCTGGTTACAGAAGTGCCCTACGCTACATGGATTGCTGCTCTGCCAGGTGACCCTTACAGGTTTACACAGTTTACTTCTTGCCTCATTAATGAGTTCAACTGAGATTATTTGGGCTGCAAGACAGAAGCCTGGTTAAAGCAGACTGGAACATGCCAAGTCCTGTCAAATTCCAATTGTATAGACTTGTTAGTGGTTTTTTTTTTAAATATGGTGATTGCCTAAACAAGACTCCACTTCTTGTTAGTACAATAACTTTTATTTGACATCTACAAGATCATGATCTTGTAGGTTTTTTGGACAGGTTTATACAATCTCAATTTTTCAATAGTGCAACCTGTGCAAGCAAGAAATGACAAACATTGTCCTTCACTTTCTTATAAACATCTACTATTATAGGCAAAACAAAACTTACCCATATTATAGATAAGTGACTATTCACATTTGTACATTACAATTTCTTTTAAACAGCTCCAGATAAACTCTACAATGTCTTACAACATATTAAACAGTATTCAAGTTACTGGGTAACAGAAACAGCACATACAGTGGAACCCTCAAGTGTTTCCCATTCTCTAATTTACAGCTCAAGTAAGGTTTCATCTTACAAGTGACAAATTAAATTACGTTAATGAAGTAAAAAATATAAGATTGTATGCGAGATGGAAGTGAATTTGCACTTAAGTTTCCATAACCACCTCGGATTAAGGAAATGCTTCAATTTAAGGAAAATAGGCATCCAGCCATCTTTGCAGTACACATTAGGAATACCATTAATACATTAAAAATGAACTAATTTTAATTTAAGATGTTTATCACAAAAAGAACATGTTGTAGACTCAAATATATAACCCCCAGGAGAGAACCAGAAAAAATGCAACACCTGGGTATAAACACTATAAAAATGCAATAACCAATGCTGTACAACTAAGATTGTGTTTCTCTCTGAATTCCTGTCTGGTGTGTTTATCCTGTCCATGCCCGTTTCCAAAGACATGCACTGTCAAACAGAAACTGGGAAGGAACCTGAATGCATGATGTGCAACCTCTAGGTTTCATGCTTTTATAAACTCATAAATCGAAGAGAAAAACCCAATATATATTTTCTATATATATACTCAATACATGCATTCAAGGATATCTCCCACAGCAATGGCATTGATGCACTGCGTTAAACCCTGAGCACTGTATGACAAGATAAAAA